>NC_135325.1:17353806-17664261 GCF_048772815.1 Callospermophilus lateralis
TTGAAAATCAAAGATGATTTTAAAAATAAGTCTCAAAAGGCAAAAAAGAAAAATCAATAAAAGTCAAAGGTGATGTAAGTTTGGAAATGAACATTGATTCACTACTTTAATTATATTGTACTATAGTGGTAAACAAAACAAAGGAAGAATCTCATCTGATTTTTCCACTCTCTAGGAAATTGAAATTTAGCAACTGATATGAATTTTGCTTTGATGGTAATTATGTAACAGAGTAACAGGGGTTTAACTTGCAGATAAAGATGGACAATGAAGGTCAATTTCTGGCCAGCCTTTTTGGATATTCAATGCCAGCACAATTTAATTGGGATCAGGTAATTGCTCAGAACTCTACATAGGACACATTATCATCCCTCAGTGTCACTCCTGCACACCTAGTTATGCTTACATTGTTTGTCAAAAACTGTCACAATGGTGTGCATCTCACTAAGAAAAATAACCAAATGTCATTGCTCAGAGATTCAAAACCAAACTATAAAATGACGAGAAAAATATTTTTGAGCAAAACCCTATTGTCTTTGAACTGATTAAATTAGTCCATCGTGGTAATAAGAGAATATTTTAATAAAATAAATTTTTAGGGGAGGTCAGCAATCTTTGCTCCTCTGTATCTTGGGTGATAGTGTCATGTATGCTTCTTACCCTCCCTAGGGATTGAAGGATAATACATTAGTCTTGAATATATTTTGCACAATGTTATAAATTATTCAAATAAAAGATGCAAGCGTTGTTTTAAGGATCAGTTATTAGAATCTCATTTTTTTGAAACAAGCATCCTTTGATAATTTTCTCATTATTGAATGAGAAGCAGAAATTTAGAAACAAATTAGAGTAATATATATATATATAGATAGATAGATAGATAGATAGATATAGATATAGATATAGTGACTATAAGCTCAAGAAAATTTAATATCCTTAAAATAAAAACACTCATAATTATTTGTTACACAAACACATACACAGAAGTCCATGTAATTTATAATAATCCTAGCATTGAACATTTGAATTGATTCCATTAAGTTTTAATTGTTGCTTGTGACTTTTTTTCTTTTTTGGTACTGAGGATCTAACCCAGGGATACTATACCACTGGAACACACTCCCAGCCTTTTCAAATTTTTGTTTTGAGACAGCATCTTGCTAAATTGCTGAGGCTGGCTCAAATTTGTGATCCTCCTTCCCCACCCTCCCAAGTCACTGGGATTATAGGTGTGAGCCACTGCACTTGGTTCTACTTTTGGCATTTGATTTCTATCAGTTAGTAATAAGTATTAGATTTCTAACCTATTTACCACAGAAAATGAACCAGAAATATAATTACTTTATGTTACATATCTATGTCATGACATAATATCAAGATAATTTCTTGTTTTGTAAAATGAAAGCAATGACATAGAAACCACCTATTTCATTTCTTCAAAATAATAGTATATAATATTATGTTCTATATAATTTATACAAATGTTAGAGTGCAAATGAAGAAATGTTCAAAATGATAATTTCACTAATATATTTAATATCATTAATTCTTGAAGGGAATACATAAATTTTTAACATGTGTCCATTGTGAATACTGAGAAAATGTAATGAAAATATGTAAATGAGTCCCTGTAATAAACACGATCAAATTATGGAAATTACAGTTTTAAAATATAAAGGCCCTAAAAGCACACTATGAATGAAGTAGGAACCAATTAAAATTTAAACTTGGCTAGTATTAAAATTGTTTGCATGATTCTTTTCCCAATTAAAGTTTCAGGGATTTTCATTGATACTCATAAATTTTGAGAGAAACTTGCACCCATATGCAGTGCTCCAAAGACATAAAAAACAAGTGTTTCTTCCAGTTTTATATCTGAAGGAGATAAGATATGAATGTAGCTATGAGAAAGAATTGAATATGCAGAAGATTGCTTCATCTTTGCCTCAAGAGTAATGGACACTCAAGTGATTTGAAGAAAGAACCTTTTCTAGCTATCTTGTGCCTTGCTTTTACCAGGAGACAGACTCTCTAGGTTGCAATAAGGTGCACATTTTAAAATTTAGATGACTGTGAATGAGATACTACTATTCTTAATTTGAGTTATTGATATCAAGAGAATCTAGGGAAAGGAATAAGGCATCAGGCTTATGAATCTTCAGCATGGGTTAGAAATGAAAGACATTAAACAAATGCATTCCCTTTGTCCAAGTCATATTACATATTCCACATTTAGTTATAGTATGGAAATAGAAAAAAAATACCTTGTATGTTGGCAAGTAGACCCCTGCTCTGAGCTAGATCTGGTGGCCAGAGCACCCATTCATTTAGGACCCCAAAGCCTGTCAAGATGAGGGAATCTGTTTTATGTCCTTTCTACCATGGATTGGCTTTCCCTGACCAAGTCAAGTTTTGGCCTGTAAACAGAGCTCACCATTGAGCTGTTGAATGAGATACCAAATTAGAACAAGAGCTGCTGCTGAAAAGCTCAGGGTCCATATCAATGAGAAACTAATTAAAATTACTATTTCAATAAACTAGTCTTCAATTCACTCAAAAAACAGCAAAGTGGAGCAAAGTGAAAAAATCCTCTCTGCCTCCTTTGTTTCATGCAAAGGTTTATGGGGTTAATTCATTATAGTCTTGTTCTCAAGTGGAATAAAACAGACAAGTGAAAAAGAATTCTCTTCTCATGCTGTAAGTGGATTTCCTTTTTAACACATACAATTCACCTCTCAATTGGATTTAGGTGTGAAGCTAATAGCAGTTCTAAGCATTTTTTATCAATGACTCTTAAATGACATCCTGGTTATTTACATGTGAATGTAGAGGCTACATTCTCTCTGCTCCAGGCCACCAGGGCATTGCCACTGGTATAATTTATAACATGACTAATTAAAATGAATTTGCTTGCAATAGTGTTCTGTGTGCTATTTGTGGAAGAGAAGTTATTAAAATATTCAGCACAGCAACAGTAAACTGGAATGTAAAGTAATAATAATCATACATTTTTAATTACATGTTTAATACCCATTTGGCTAATATAGAAGTATTCTGAAAATTGCTTAGTCTCAGCATGGTGTTTTTTTGTGCTTAGTAGTATTCAAAGGCATCCTTCGAATGGGCTTAGTATATGCATTGTCACTGAGATATGACTGTTTAATAATGAGCACACAGTGTGTTCCTATGATAATTTGCACAGAAACAGCCATGATAAATACAACTTTATGTTGCTTATTGTAGTCATATTCATCATCACATGTGATTTTTGCCTATTTTTATTAGTGCATTATGATTCCACATGACAGAGGAATTCATTATGCCATATTTGTATATGCACATAACATTATTTGATCAACCGAAACCACATTTGGAACCAATCAAATTTGTATTGTGTCTGTTATGCCTAGTTGTACAGCTTTCACTTTTCATTTGCTATTGCCATTTATTCTTCTGTTAACTGGGATATTACTTTTAAAAAATAATGCAGGCTTTAAAAGATTCACATTTTTTTTCTACCAACTTCCTTTAGAAAAATTTTAATATAATTATAATGAACATCAATATGTACTTCACTCAGACTCATCAACATCTAACATATGCATGCCGGCTCACTCTTAGTCCTCTGTCTCTCTGTCTCTCTCTCCCTCCCCCTCATATATAATTCTTGTCAAACCATTTAAGAGTTAATTGCAGATGTCATCTTCTAAGAAAAAAACAATTTTGCATAACCACAACATAATTTTGCATTCAGGAAATTTATGGTACTATTATCTAATATATAATCCGTATTCATGTTTTGCCAACTGTTGTACTCACATCCACTATAAATGTTTGTCCCTACCCACACTGAAGGATCTACTCAATGGCTATGCAATACATCCAGATGGCATTTCCATTTGTTCTTTAATCTAAAAACTGTTTTGTGACTTTTTTTGACATTTTTTCTTTTATGTTCATAAAGGATTAGTTCCCATTTTAAATAACTACTGATGCTTGTTTAGCCAAACCTTGAAGTACAATAAATTCATATTCAAATAACCATAAATAAAGCAATTGTCATTGTTAGGATTAGATAGTAGCAAATTCCATTGCCAAGCACTTTTCTAATTTTTTCATAAAATTACAGGATATTTCCCCCCCTTATTTGAAAGATGTTTCAATTTATATGTGACAAACTATTATCTTAGTTCTTCAGAATGCAGCTAATGAAGATTTTCTTGTATGTAGAAAAGTATGAAAAATTAATAGTGTTCCAAATAAAATTATAATCTAAATAGTAAATGAAATGGAAACATAATGGAAATCAATACAGTGAATGAATGAAGTTTAAAGATACTGAATAGATTACAAGGCAGTTTAGCATTAATTGCTAACCAAGTGCTACAGGAAGTAATTTTGTATTATCGGTAATTTATATAATCATTGATTTTTATAAGGATAATACTATAATACTTTTCAAAATGAATACAAGTTAATTCTATCACTAGTAATAATTATTTATATGAATATACTTATAATTTCAAGAATAAGCTAATGATGGCTCATAAATATGCACATACTTAATTGATCAAAACTATGTCCTAAACTTCTTGTGTCTGATCTTTCAAACTGTTATACAACATTAAAGTAATTGCTAAGAGAATTGAGGCAGATAAGATTGTTTTTAAAATATACTTTTACATGGTGCTTGGTCCTAAATTAGGTCATTGCAAATGTGACAAATCTCTGTGCTATTTATTCTTTTTAACAGTTCTAAATTTTAAAATTGTCTCCATTCTATTTATCAAGCCTTCCTAGATTTTATTCACTATTTTTAAAAGTTATATTTTTCTACTTCATGACCTCAGCCAAATAGTATACAATGTTCAACTATAATTCTTTACAAATTTTATCTGTTTCTTTATATTATATTATTATGACAAGTTGTGTGATAGATCTTCCTTTAGGATTCATTAACTGAAAAATGAAAAACCACATTAGATTTGGTGATTCTATCTTCATGAATCTTCTCATTAACAAGCTTTCTCAAATGTGTTTTAGGCAGAAAAAAAATTGCTGAATATAAACTAAAACTGCTCAGAGAAATGCTTTTGATTATGCATTTTCAAATGAAAGTGAATGCACAATGAACCCAGTCCTCTCTTTAATGCTTAGTGCACAGCTCGCACAGCTCAGGGCTGCATATTAGCCCAGTACCCTCTCCTTTTTAGATATGCAATTAGTGTTGATTGGCTGATAGATTGCACACTTTATGTTGATGGTCATTGAGATACATAAACTTATGGACAAGGCCCACCAGGCCATTGTGCATGATGAATACCTTAATGAAGATTAATATCTGAAGTGATGAATTTGATCAACCTTATGTACAATACAAAATGTGATCAGTGTCTACTTACTTTTGCCTAGTGATTTTATTTTCCCAGTGACAAATGTACATTTTATATATTTTCTCTAAGACACAAGAAAAAAAATATTATATTGTATTTTATTCTTTTTCTCTTTTAAGGTTTCTTTTTAAAGAGTCTATAAATTTTGTGACATATAAGATTGAACGTTAACAGTATGTTCCAGACACTGCTTTAAGTACTTTATAAATATCAGTTAATCTGAAGTTCTTATATACATTTATTTTGTGTATGACATGAAATGTTAAATGTTTTCTGCATATAGACCAGGTCACAGGGCCTCTGTTGCTCAGGCTCCCTCATCTTTTATAGTATAGATGAGGCCCAGTTGGAAATCCATTCAATCTATCTGCTGGCACAGTGGAAAGAAACCTATATAATTTAACAGTCACTGCCCATTCCCTCATTCTCCCAGCCCCTAGAAACTACTAGTCTGCATTTTGTTTCTATAACTTTACCTATTCTAGATATTTTATATAAATGAATAGTGTATGACCTTTTATGTCTGGCTTCTTTTACATAGGATAATGTTTTCAAGACATACCCATATTGTAGGAATTATTTTCCTTTTTACTGCTAAGTAATATTCTACCATAAGGATGAACCACGTTTAATTTATCTATTCACCAATTAGTAGACATTTATGTTGTGTTTCTGCTTTGGGGCAATTATGAATAATGGTGCTATGAACATCCCATGTATACATTTTTATGTGGACAAATGTTTTCTGTTTTCTTAATTATATATCTATAAGTGAAATTGTTAAGTCCTATTTTGAAAGAATGCCAAACTGTTTTTCAAAGCAGCTACTTATTTTACCTTCCCAATAAATATGGTTTTATATCAACTGACTGATAAAACTTCAACAATGTACAAAATCAGATTTTCACTTAGGTTACATCTGAAATATTTAGCTGTATTTGAGAGTGATTCTGTATTTAACAATAAAACATAATAACATGCTTCTTTATATAACTAAAATAATTATAGTGGATGGCAACTATGTAATCATTGATGGAGCACAGTTTGAGGGATTCTGGAAATAAACCTGAAAGAGGCATGGGTATTCAGTGTTCCAAAGCATAGTATAAAGTCAGATAGCAGATTTTGTCCAATATTAAGTTTAAAATAAAATTGAGTACATCTCTTATTTCTTCATCCTTTCTTCCATTACTATATCAAAGTAAAAGAAAAATAATATACCTTCTTGCAACCTATTTTTCAGCGTAAGGAAAAAATGGTAAAATGTGAAAGCTAAAATACTTACCAGTTAAGGAAATCTGAGATGAGTCATATTTTTGTCAAGTATAAATGATACTGTAGGTAACATTTATTGAATGCTTACTGTATGCCAGACAAAACTGTATGCTCTTCATAGGATTAACACAAGCCATTGAGGTAGGTATTATTGTTCTCCATATTTTACAGATGAGGAAATAAAAATATTTATGCTAAGGGTCAACAGTAATAAGTGACAGAGTTGGATGTTGACCTAGAAAGGGAGACTCAAGAATCTGTACTTTAATTACTACACTATCCTATTAAATAACTATTACCACCATACCTTACTAGTAACTTTAAATCCATTTATGTAATGAATGGCAACTTCACACAGTAAAGCATTTTTATGCAGAATTACAAAGTCTTTTAAAATCTAACTTTCTGATTCAAATTTACTAGTGATGACCAAAAAGGCATTTTGTTCCATTGACAAGTCACTGTTTTATATCTTAGTTTGTGGGAGAGCAGAATTTAGTGAGAATTTCCACAGCAGGGAATCAGAATTGAGTGCCCTTTGGAAGTGTTAATTCCATTTCAATATCCATAATTCAAGCATATCGTTTTTTTTCCTGCAAATGTCTTTCCATATCATTCCACTAATAATTTCTTTCCCTCTACTCTTCTGATTTCTTGTGATTTCTATAAAGTTTTTGTTAGTATTGAGTATCACCTCTGAGCTTGAATTATTTGAGTTTTCAGAGATAAAACTGTGTCCAAATACATGTACATCTTTGATTGACATGGGTGAGCACAACTGTATCATAGATTATAGCTTTCTGTTCAGTTTCCTTCTGACAATGTCCCATGATTTCCAAAGGAAAAAATTCCATAACACTTCAGATTTAAAAGATTGCATTGAATACCATTTTCTTAAATAAGAAGAAGGAAAAAGTAATCCTTTCATGTTTTGTAGATTTAAACCCAGCTGTTGCCATCATAGCTGCACATGAAATCAGTCAAACCTTTGCAGTAGATAAGATTTTTGGTAGGGCTTGTCTGTTGTTTGAATTTCCATTACTGGAAGGAAATGTAAGAAAAATGAAATGAATGTCTCTTTTCTCACCTGCTCTTCAATAGTTTAGGGTCACTGTTTGGAAAATCATAAGACACTGTAATGGCTTGAATAAATAGTATACAGCAAACCACTTTAACCTGTGCTATTTATCTATTGGCTTCTACCGTTAGTTTCAGCTCTATTTTTAAGAGGAAAAATGTAGAACAAAATTTCTGACTTAGATCATGTTGAAATGCCATTTTGCTCCATCCTTAAAAAGAAATCTCAACTCTGCCTTTCAAAATGTCAAATTAATTCATTGTCAATTTTATTATATAATTATTATGATGAGATAGTTATGGTGTGACAGAGTCTGAACAGACAGTATCTGTTCATCCATAAAGAGAGTACATGTTAATATTATAAATTAATGATTATATCACCATCACAAATCATTTATGAGTTTTCCCTTGTGTGCACATATATGAGTGTGTGTGGTTGTGTGTGTAGCAAGCTTTGCAAAGGACACCAAATCTCTGTAAATGTCCTTCTTCCTATCATTCTTAATTGAAGTTTTGAGGGTCTGTGATGAAAGTCAATGCCAAGGAAAGCCCTTAGCTTCATTACTGTGTTTTATACTAAATTCAAACATTATTGTTTTATTGATTTTATTCTAAATTTAGATTTTTATTGTTTTTATTTATACAGAACAATAGGATTCATTTTGACATAATTATAAAAGCATAGATCATAATTTGTTCTGATTCAGTCCCCAGTATTTCCCTTTTTCCTCCCTCTTCCCTCCCTCTGCTTCCTTCCCTCTACTCTTCTGATCTTTCTGCTATTTACACATACATATATACGTGTGTGTGTGTATATATATAAATTAGTGTCCTGTGGATTTACATGATGGTGAGATGCACTGTGGTATATTTATATTCACTGTGGTACATGGTAAAGTTTATATTTTAAATGCATTTTGTACAAGATAGTGGATAGAAATTAATTTCCATTTTTTTCTTGGATCAGAGGATGGAGAGAAAGGGGTTGATACAAAAAGGGAGTCCTGATTAGTTCTCCCTTCTCTTGCTTTAACCTTTGATAAGTAGACACTTGCCACTTTCATTTCCAATAGTGTTTATCATACAGAGAATGCAGTGTTCTCCATTTGCTAGGGAGCCCTGTGGGTCATTGTTATTATAATTTCTGTGTAGATTTCTTTAAAGGTTTTCTACAACAATGGTATAATCTTAGAATAGCTTTACCCCTTGCTACCTATTTAATGCCAGTTCTAGTTTTAAAATATCATGTGGAAGACAGTTGATAATACAAGGGTAAAGCATTTTTTTTTCTGCTCAAAATGTGAGAATTAAAAAAAAAGACATAGAGGGAAATATAAGAAATACACTATTAACTCAACCTACAACTTCACTTAAATTATGAAGAAATAGTCCAAAACTGCATAAGGTGAAGTTTCCTTCCAAATGTTTGTCCCTAAGTAATTGTTCCTTTCTGAGTTGTTTTTGTATATGGAATTAGAGATGGTACTAAAGACAAAGGCACTCCAACCTTGTTTTCAGTACTCTTTCTATTGATTTCCAGCAGTGCCATGGGCCTTCATTACTTATTCAAGAACCTGGCATGCTGTGTTTCCATTGTCACTCTCTGCCTGTACCCACAGATTTCTGTCACTCATAATTTTTTTCCTTTGAGCTTATATAGTGGGGATCTTTAATAGTGCACTGATTGGTAGCTTTAGCATAATTGCATTTAGATTTGGAGATTAAAGCTTGTAACTTAATTATGAACCCAACTACATAAGAAAGTTTAATTTAGATATTTTAATTCAGCACAGCTTAACTTGTGTGTTTTTGCTAAATTCTCTCTCATTGAATTCATCCTGTTCTTATCTTGGACATCAGTGCTTTCTCAGAATTACAGGCTGTAGCAAAACAACAAAGCAGACCTGACTTCTGTTTGAACTAATCTTCAGAAAGCATATAGACAAATGGTCACATAGAGATTTTTGTAGTTTATCTGGGTTAATAAATGCCTTGGTGTGTGTGTGTGTGTGTGTGTGTGTGTGTGTGTAGATAATATTCATGTGCATGTATACACAAATGAATAGTCCAATGTGTCTTACTGTGTTAGAGCCTAAACAAATAACTTCATCAAAATATATCTATAAGGCCCAACTTAAATGATAGTAATGATGTTTGAGAGAGTGTGCTTATGGTTACCCAATATTAGAGCCCATGAAAACATAGCAGTATATTCATATAGAGAGAATATTATACACAAAAGACACAAAAATATACAAATATATATGACACATATAATAATATAGTTGCATTGATGTTCAGATGTTCCTATTTATTGGAACGCTCATCCCTTCAGTAGTATCTGTCTTCCTTCATCCTTCCTCCTCCCCCTCTTCCTCTTCCTTCTCCGCTCCTTCTTCTTTTTTTTCTCTCTCTCCCTCTCTTTCTCTCTCTCTGTCTCTGATTTAGTTAGAAATAAGTCTAAACTTTTAAGGAAAAAGTGAGTTTTATAATAGTGATTTGATATAAGAAGAAAATGTTTTTGCAGAGCTATATGGGACTTATCTGTGCACATAGAGCTTGGCATTAACAATAAAAATTTTCCATTTGTCATTTATGTTCATAGCATCAAAAGGAGGAACGTGTATAGTATTTCACAGGAAATTTTGAAGAATGTTTGTGAACATTTTTATATGGAAAAACAAGTGTTTAATAGTGAAATACATGAATAAGTTCACTGCATAAATAACATTAAAAAATAATAAATACTTAAAATATATTATATATATATGTATATCACTTATGTGTCTCTACTTCTACTTAAAAATACAATTTAAATAAGGTTTTAGCAGTGGATATAATTACTTATGTGTAAAAATCCTCCAAATCACAAAGAATTTTTTGTTAAAAAATTTGGCATCAGTAAATTTGACTTGGAAGTGCATTCCTATAACAATAATGTACTTCAGTCTTTCCTACCAAGTATTATTGAGACATCCATGTTGGAAAGACATGGAGGCTTTGTTGGGATCTATCTCCATCCTACTCCATACTGGTAGCTTATGTTTGAAATCTTTTTAAATTAGCTCTCCATTGGTGTTTTACTTTGAAATAAAACATTTCTGTATTTTAAAATGTTTGAAAATCTGTTATAATTGATGGTTAAATTTACAGTTAAAGCATACTTTTCTTTGATGGACTAAATATGAAGTATTGTGCCTTTGCAATGAAACTAATAGAAAACGTGCTGTAAGAATAATTGAAATCTAAACAGAATCACTGAGTGGGATTTCTATTTTATGCCTTGAGTGTGTTGCTTAAGGAAAGCAGATATAATTAGGGAAAGAACAGAGGCAGATGAAGACTTTGGTGGGAATTGTGAACAGAGAATATGGGTATTTTCAAGGGCTATAATCTTGAGAGAGTCATTATATTCTACTTCACTTTCCATTTCTCAGTTGTTACTTTCATTACTCCTGCACTTATTAATCATCATTGGGATTGTTTGGGAGCTTACAAGTGACTTAAAGAGCTGGGGCAGAGAAATCTCCTATAGTCATTAAACAAATAAAAAAGGAAGAAGGAAGATGAGAGAATGGTGTGCTTTTAGAATGCTGATATGCCTGAGGTGAAAATAGTTACCCTGTGAGAAGCAAAAGAGGACATATACAGGTCATATGCATTACTTAGTGCTTCATGGAATAAACTCATCAGATGTGCATTTACTTACTATTTACTGAACAGAGTGCATTGCATGAGTACAAGGTATCAGGGAAAAAGCATTCACTATGAAAAGGGGATTTCTGGATCTTTCAGTATATTGGAATGACAATTTGAGACCAAAGTGACATATATCATAAGTGTTAAAACAGAGCAGAGAATGAAATCCCATGATAAGGATACCTCTTACAACGTTGGTGCTGAGGAAAGACTTCTTTGATATGTTTGAACTGAGACCTACATGCTTAGTGGAAGTGAACTTGTGTGGTTAGGGAAAGGAACAGGGTTCCCCACAGAGGGATTAGCAAGTATCAAGCTAAGGAAATGTTTGTTGTATTTGTTGCATATAATCTAAGGCTTACTTTTTCTTTTGTCTTCCCTTCCAGTCACAAACAAAAGAACTCTAAAAATAATTTTTGACCCTCCCTTCTCTGCCACTGTGCACTCCCTGTACTTTACTCTATTCCCTCTATCACTTGGCTCAACCATTCATTCTCTTCCTGTCTTCAAATCTCTATCAATATCTTCTCTTACACTTAACTCTTGACTTAACTCAGGGTTCTGACACTTATTTATGATATTGAAGATTTCTCACTTCCACTAGGAAGGACGTTCAGAATTATTTGATTGTGACATTCTCAACACAAACCTATTCAACCTGCCTGCAGAATAAAATATAGCATCTCTGTATGTTCTCTCAATATTATCTGGATTCCTCCTCATCACCTACCATTTTCTACATACTCCTGGCACATGCATCTCCTTGTTAATTCTTGAACATAGCATGCACTTAGGGTTCCAGGCCTTTTTAGAGTCTTGCAAATCCTTCCTCCCTTAATTACCAAACACAGTCTTATCCAGCCTGTTGATTTCCGGGTAGTCATATTCAGAATTAGTCTTGCTTTCCTCATTATATTCATATCACTTTTACCTGCCTCTCCTCATCATCATTTACTTCACACTGCCCTATACTAGAATGTTTCATATTTCCAACTGGATTGTAAGTACCATGAGGTCCAGAAATTTGTTTCATTTCTGCATTCCCTTTATGTCTTTTTAAAAACATTTTCTGCAGTTAGAAATAAAAGTTTATATTTTAGACTTTTAGCAACTTCCTGGAACTAAGGCAGCTGGGAGCTGGGGAAAGGAAAGTAAGGGATTCTTAAAGAAAGCAAATTTTATGGTTGATAGGCTCCTCTAAATCAGCTGTGAGTACTCTCAGATTATTTGTTGTTGATAATGATCTGACAGAATTTATCAAACAAGGAGAGACAAAGGTTGTATCTATGAGGCCAAACACTTGCATTTTAAAATGAATATTTTTATTAATGGCATTTATGATTCTGGTTAGCTGGATATGTGGTGGTACAGTAATGCTGGCTTTCAAGACTTAAATTAGCAAAACTGAAGGTTTCTGATTTCAGACCCAATGTTATTGTATATAATAAATTCATTCAAAATATATTGATTAATTATTCACTGGGAATCAGATACAGTTAAACTGAAAATTCACTCTCAGATTTAGTTATGCTTTTTAATGTACTGCTAATTGAGTCTTATGATTTAAACAAGGTCTATAAATGGGCTGGCCTTTACTTTTTATTCCTTCCCTAACTGAATTAATCACACACATGAATCTGGGGATGAACAGTTACCAGATTTTCACCCTTTACATTCAAGCTCTTATTTCTTCCTGAACTGACCCCTTGCACAAATCTAAACAAATGCAGGCAGAATAACAAATGAAAATCCTTTTGAGCTCTTTAGCCAATGATAAAAATATTTCTGTAAAATTGGAAGTGTACAAGATGGCAGCCATCTGTTGTTTAAAAACAACAGAACTATATTTAAATCTAATTATTGTGTAAGGCCTGTGCATTGAAAGCAAGGGTAAAATTGTTTATGTTCATCTAAATGGGGGAAGCTTTTGTGTTCTTCTTTGTCTATGCTGATGTGAGATTGGATAACTATTACTGACTGAAAATAGTTAATCATATTTAATTGCATACCAGATTGGTTGAAAAATTGCCCTATTTTTAATTATTCATGAACCACATGGACATGTCTAATTGGACAATTCTGATATTTTTCTCTTTGAATGGCATGAAACCCAGACATATTGGCTTAGCAAATCCATAAAAAATCTGTTATAATGGAAATCACTAACAAAGCCTGAACTTCTTTTTCTTTCCCCCTACAAAGTTTGAAACATATGAATCATAATAGAATTAACAAATAAATAATTGTAAGAGATTTTCAATGAAGTTTATTGTACATGAGTTATGTTTTTGCTTGTTTTCTTCTGAAAATGCAATACAATTGATACTATTAAATTATATCATTAACATTAAGTTTTCTACTTACTAGAAATGTCTTCTATGCAAATCATAACATTCCAAATCTTGGTTTATTTTCATTGTTTATGAGAAGAATTTCATAACTTAAGCTTACAAATTGTTTTCATTTTTACTACAATGCTTAAAGCATGAAGTATATTAATGTGGTATATTTTCCTTAGAAAAGATGTTAATTCACTATTGCAGCAGATATTTTGACAGAGGTTAATAAGTTATAATTCATGTATTTTGGTGAATCTGCATTGTTTGAAAACATGCAAATGTGAATTAATTATCAACATTTTGCCAACATAAAAAAAATCCACATTTCTGTCTTCCTTTATAAAGTATGGATGAGCAAACATTTCACATCCAACACAATCTCAAAATACTTAAAATATGGAAATACCTAGAAACTCGTTTTTAAAGATGAATGTGTTCTCTGAGGCCATGATTGAAAATTGTAAACTATTTCTACATGGATAGGTAACAATGAGATAATATTGCAAATTTGGAGCCTCCACACCAGAATGTTAACTCCATGAGAACAAGTATTGGGCACAACTGTATCCTCCAAACTATACAATCCTTGGTACTTGTCTTCCTAGAATCTTCTGCCACTTAGGATTACTATTCTTCTGTTTGATGCCAGAAAACTCTACAACAGAAGCATTCTATATTCTTCACTGTTATACCCTTTTAGTACTCTTTACTATAATACATCTAGTACTAATAACAAATAAGCAAAAATTCATACACTGCAATGTGTTTAATCCAGAAATATTTATAAATTGGAAGGTTAAATTATTAAACCCAATCTTTGTCTAATGATGAAACATAGACTGTGGGAATAATATTTAAAATTTGAAATTATACAGTTTGGAATAATTTTGAGGAAGGAGCCTCAAACTAAGCCAGTACTTCTTAAACTTCAATGTTCAGATGTATCTCCTAAAAATTTTGTCAAAGTGCAAATTTGTGAGTGAGTTAGTAGTTTGTGAGTGAGTCTACATTTATAATAAGTGCTTAGGTGATACTGAAGCTGCTGGTTCATGGGTAAATCTATGTAAAATGAGATATTAAGGAACTGCTTAAATTGTTTATTTAAAAACAGCTACATTTTGAAGCTGTATATGATACAATGCATGTGTATTTATCAACCTGCTGGGAATTCTTAGATTCCTGAAAATAACCAAATAAGATGGGAGAAAGAACTTTGTAGTAGTAGAAGAGAATTGAGATATGATCATTTTAATTTACACAGTATGCCTCTGGAGCCAAATGATATTCAATGACTTATATAAAACCCACAACTATGTTGATGCTATATCCAACTGGAACATTGGTTTCCTTATTCCAAGGTAGATGTTCCTACTGATCATGTAGCCACTTAGATATTGAAATTAAGTAGCATTCCTCTAATAAAACATTTAGGAAGTTATTAACTTTTTAAAATATATTTAATTTCACTTAGCATTCAATGCTTCACTAAAATTATTCAAAATGAAAAGAAATAGTACATTTGTTTCATAGTGAGTTGCATATGTGGGCAACATTTATTAATTTTATAAGATATTTTCTTTATTAACTATTGAAATAATCCTGAAATGATTTAAAATACCTTTTATTGGTCATTACTGAATATTAGAAGATGAATGACTTCAGTGGACTAGTTCATTTAGTTCCTAAGAGAATATTTGGTTTTATGACAAAGTAAATGTTCAGAAATCAAACAAACAAACAAAAACCCGTGAAAATCAGTATTAATAGCTTTGCTGATGAAAGGTATGTTTTAGCTATATTGAACTTTTTTTAAATTTTAAAAATCTCCATGGAACCCCCTCAACTCCAATGTCAGGAAGATTTTTCCATATGTTTTATTATATAGTCTTTCATATCTCATCGAAAAGTATCTACCTTTTAACTGTGTATGTGGGTGAAAGAGTGCAAATGTTTCAAATTCTTAAAAATACGTAAAAGAGAATGATTATCCCTCAGCAAGTTAAAAAAATAAATGAAATTATATAATCTGCATAATGTAGACACTTAACACTTTATTAGTTATATCATACTTGAAATAATTTATTGGTATCAAAATTTAATCAGATTATGTGATCAACTCAGAAGCTACATATATCCCTAAGGACTTAATGTAACCCTTTGGGTTTTCGTGGGAAATTACAATATTTTCATGAGGACCAGAAGAAGTTATTACCAGTTCCTCTCTCCTAATTCCATCCTCAGCTTTCTATTTCCCTGACCCATATTAGTATTATGAGAACAACAAATGGAAAGTTCTCCTGATACAGGTTTTTAAGAGCATTTCACTATGATGTGGGGAACATAAAGGAAAAATCAGGCAGTATAATTGCTGTACTAATTAGGCTTAGACCATTAAAGACCTTAAAACATTCATATTAGTGTTATTGTTAATATCACTTGAATATTGCTTCACAGATTATAAAATGCTTCCTAATATCTTAATTTCATATCAAATATTATAAAATTCTAGCATTTTAAATCATATTACCATTAAACAATATTATTCTAATATTACATGGAACCTTGATTTTCAGCAATGCCATGTGTTTCCATAGTGATTATGAGTAATTAATTGCTATAGATTCACAAACAGTATTTCCCTTTGAGAGTTAACAACAGAAGGTGGCATTTAAACAAAGGGTAAATTAAATAATACACATCATGCTCAGAAAATTGAAAAGGTTTCTATTTTTTTAAAAAAGAGAATAATCATAATGATATTTGGTGATGATTAAAATTTTCTGGAACCTGCAAGTTTTCTTAAAAGAGCAAGAAACCAATGGATGTGTAACCGATGTGATTATGCAATCTGTATACGGGGTAAAAATGGGAGTTCATAACCCACTTGAATCAAAGTGTGAAATATGATATATCAAGAACTATGTAATGTTTTGAACAACCAACAATAAAAATTTTAAAAAAATAAAAAAATTTTTTAAAAAGAGCAAGAAATCCTCTTTCTCCCTTCTTTACCTGGTAATCACACTGATAACTTCTATTAGATATTTCTGCCCCTGAGCTAAAACCTCTTTTAAGAGCATAAACATTCTAATAGGCATGGAAATTATAACACATTAAGCCAACAACTCTCATTTTGTTGTGGGTTGTTTAATGTGTTTGCTTTGCTCCAAAGTACAAGCAAAAATCAGGCCACAGAGAAAGGGCATCTTGCTAATGGGAAAAGAGATGGAACTGCAGAAAAGCAGTGAGTCCCTAAGTGCTAAAAGGAGACTATCAATATGTGTCAAGAAATACAAGGGCAGCCACCAAACAAACCAGATTTGCATGGGGCCTCTGCTTACCTTCTGTCTGAGTAAAAAAACAACTTAATTCTTGAAACATTTCTACTTGAAAGTTAGTCTTGTGTGTGAAATGGTGAACTTCTAAAACGATTTTATACTCCTTGTCAAATGTACTTTAAAGTTGAATAGTTTTTGTAATATAGTTTGCAGGTAAATCCCAGTTTGTCTTGCAGAATGACTCAGCACTCTCGAAAGGTCACTAATTTTAAATGTCTTTAGTTCAAGATTGACTGCTGAAGGTGTTTGTTACATGAAAATGTATTTTATTTAGAACATATACATTTCTTGTTTCATGTTAATTGGCTGCCTACATTTTAAAAATGAGAAATCACCCACAAGCGTACATTTTCTTCAAAGACTGAAGATATAGCAATATCAAAACCACTTTGTACTACTGCTGAATATCACTTCCTCCTTTGGAAGGGATTTTCCTTCTCTACTCCTGTGTGTATGTGTGTACCCATATAAATGATCCTTGACTTATGATGGTTCAACTTAGAATTTTTCAATTTTATGATGGTGTGAAAGTGATATATATTAAGTAGAAACTGTATTTTGAATTTTGAATTTTGATTTTTACCTGGGACAGAGATATGTAACATAGTATTCTCTCACGATGCTGGGCATTGGCAGCAAGCTGCACCTCCCAGGCAACCCTGTGATCAAGAGGAGAAAGAGCTGATACCCTGCAGTGTATAGTGTTGCAAAGCTATGGTGTTCGATAGAATATCTGTATTAAATGCATTTTCAGGTTATGACTTATTTTTACTTATATTTTCTATTTGTAATATATTTATTGAGATGTGTAACCTCATCAGAAATCCAGGAGTATCTCTAACTGAAGCATGTTTTTAGAAACGGGGGATAACAAAGAAACATGTGGAAGTCTACAGAATGGGTTTGTCATAATATTTTAAAGGGCTTTTTATTCCTTCTCAAAGAACTGGAGTGTTTTATCATATACAATAGGGAATAACAAACAGTTATAGTGGAGGGTATGATATGATCAGAAAAATGACTGGCTATGGTGCAGAGTACTGATTATCAGTGAGAACAAGTGAGGTCAGGGAGTTTCTTGGGGAGCTTTAGGGATTGGCCAGGGAGAAAGACTGTAAGACAAGAACTGTAACTATTGGCAATTAGGAGGAATCAGAAAAGTAACTGAGATATATTATTGATGATGAAACTTACACATTTTGAAATGAGTACTTGAAATATGAGATGAGTTGAAGATATGCAACATGTAGAAGTGTCAAAGATCATGACTAAACCAAAATCATGGTGTTGGGTAAGGAAAGTATTTTCTACAACATGTATAGCAGTCCCTGGGAAATGTATAAACTTTCTGTCATAAAACATTATTGTCCACAAATGTTAAATGGGTATTTGAGCCAAATCTTATTTGAAAATCATTATTATTATTGTTATTATTATTATTAAAAGTCACATTTTGAAAATGTGTGCAATTTCATGCTGTCATATAGCCTAGGAATATTGCTAAAAGCAAAACAAAACAAAAACCAAATGACAACAAAACACTTATTTAATATAAGAAAAAATGACATTTATTTTAGTTTTTTTTTTAAAGAGTCATGAAACAGCATTTTGAAAAACCTAGCTATTGCCATTCTAGTGTACATATTAACTATATGGAATAACTGTATATAGAATACAGTTGAAGTCTTCAATTGCTCTAGAGGATAAAAACCTACTTCTTTTAGGTACTAATGAAGGCCCTCCCAAGTTTTGTACATCATTTAGGCTGTGTTTACATTAGACCACCCCAAACACACTTTCCAAGTTAGTTGGCCACTGTATTTAGCATAAAACCTTTAATTTCATACTTTAATTTTGTATCCTTAATTTTGACTACATAGCTTGTATTCATTTTATCACATTGTTTCTGTGGGCCTTACTGGTACATGATACCAGTAAGGTATCTCTTTAATTTCACTTTTACATGATAAATACACAATGTGTTCATTCCTATTAGATATCACATTACTAAAAAATAAACATACATCAGGCTTATTTGATGTTTTTTGGCATCCCATTTGATTTCCTATTATAGAAGCTTCTAATACAATATATTGAGCATGTTATGTTGCATTGACAGTTTATACAAAGGCATATATCCGACATTTAAATGAAATGCTATCTTGTTTATTATAATCATACTAATTCAGGGGACCTTTTTGTAGGATTAGCAAGAAGCAAGTTTGTACTTCTGAAGAATATATGCAGGTATGAAGTATCATAAGTTGCTGCTCTACTTTGTCAAATTCAGAACTAAAATAGGATTAAAATAATTAAAAATAGAAGCCTTTTCAGTTTATGGACTCTCCTATTATCTTAAAAAAAAGTGATAGTGTGGTTTCCAGCTGAGAGGAATGGTTGCAAAAAACATTTTGTTCCAGTTAGTTAATTCTTCTCTACATGTGCTATATTCATCGTATCCATTTTAAAAGCAAATGAGCCATCTCTCTCTCCTACATTTGTGGCAAACTCTTGCTGTGCCAATTTCAGATTACATGCATCTTAGGGAGAATAAGATGTTCTAATCTTGATTATAATTTTAAGCTAAAAGAATGAAATTAGTTCAATATGAGGACGTGGATAGGTTGCACTAGTCAGACTATCATTGCTCTTTTCAACTACAACAACAACAATGAAACATGTCTGTACATGAGTTGGTAAATTCCTGTATTAAAATGCATAATACTACAAATGCTACTAGATTTCAACTCAATCAAGTAATCAGTTCATAGAAGCTGAAATTTGTTGATAAATGGGCTGTTACTTGAGAATTCAGCCATTCTGGAAATAATTCTTGCAAAACTTTCAATGTAATTGTTTTCATTATGAAAATAGATACCTCCCAAATTAGGATATTGGAATGGGTAATAAGCACATGCATCACTCATCATCAGAGGAAGGTAAATTAAGACTGCAGTGAGATATTATTACGTACCTTGTTGAATCAGTAAAATAAAAGACTGGTCATACCAAGTATTCTAAGGATATGGAGCAAATGCAATACTTTGAAAATTGCTGTTGGGGATAAAAATAATAAAACCTTTAATAGATTTGATAATTTTTATAAAGGTAAGTATACATACATCTACTTGCTTGTGACCCATACTATACACCTAAGTGTTTACCCAAGATCAGTGAAAATTTGTATCAACACAATAAACTTGTTCACAAATACTCATAGCAGTTTTATTCATAATATTCTCAAACTGGAAACAAATCAAATGTTTATCAACAAGTGAATGTAAACACATAATGGTATGACCACAATAAATAGGAGCAAACTAAAGGTACATACAAAAACATTGATGAATCTCAAGCCATTATGGTGAACAAAGAAGCCCAAAACAAAAGAATCCATAGTCATTGATATGAAAATTAAGCTATGGTAATAGAAATCAGATAAGTTATTTCCTGGTCATAGTGGATTCTTCTGAGGTAATGGGAATATGTTGTACCTTGTATCTTATATGAAAAGTTGTAGACCCCCATATCTGAACATGGAGAATTTTAATCTTATATTGCTCTAAGATAATCTAATTACTGAGTCTCCAATGTTAGATGAGAAAGGCTCGATGTGGAAATGTTATGTAGTTAAGACTAGAAGTCTTGAAAAAATAAAGGCAGGATTTAATGTTAACTAGAGTGCAAATAATGAGCCAAACTGTTCTAGACCATGGGGGTTCAGAATTAATATCTGGCCTCATCTAATATACACTTGCTTCAGCAGGCTACAACATACAATAAACAAAAGCTGTGATATCTGTGCTATAAAAGAAATAAGAGCAAGGAGGGATGGCATAGAACCACTTTTGGAAAAAACTCTGAAGAAAGTATATCACATAGAGGAAAGGGCAAATAAAAAGCCTTGGGTTGAGAAAGATCAATTTGTTTAAGAAGCAAAAAGGATAGTGGTGTGTCCAAAAGGTTGGCAAAAATGTATGATGAACAGAGAGGACCTCAGTAGCCTATTTCTGTTTAAACTTTTGCAGGACACCATAAGGCATTTGCATTTTGACCAAAATGAAATGGGAAACTCTTATGGAAATTTAAGCTAAAGAGTTGCATTACTTATTTGTGTTTTTAAAATAATCTCTCTAACATATGGATTGAAGGAGGGGGAGAGTAAGAAATAGTAGAGAACATGCTTCTAAAGACTATTACAATAAAAAGAAAGAAAGGAGACCAGTTAGGAGGGTATTGCAATATCCCAGGTAGGAAATGATCATAGCTTGAATTTGGATGTGGCAGTACAGAGAAGTGGCCCATTTCAAAATATATTTTAGAAATAGATCTGAGTGAACTCAACAATAAATAGGATGTGGAGGAGTGAGTGAAATTGAGAGTGATGTCACACAAGGTGACCTATTAGTATTTGCTTGAGATTCTTTCCATTTGCAGAGCTAGAGAAGCCTGGGTGTATAAAGCTATATACCAGTGTGAGAAAGTCCATGTGCATAACATTCAGAGGTTTGGCAGGAAGGAGATGACAGTCCCAAACCAGGTAAGATGGCGAGAGAGATGATTTACAAAGGTGGAGGAAGTGTGTAAGGAGAACATCAAGGATAGTTGCTGTATTGTCCAAATAATACCCATGAGAAGTCATTAGTATCCCTAGGGAAGGGATGAACATGAGAAAAACAACAAGCAATTATCGTGGTTGTAGGGAGAGGCTTTCTAATGGGAAATGATGTTTTCAGTAGAAGGCACTGGAAATGCACAAAAACTTGGAATAGAGGGGCCCCTTAGTCTCATTGTGTCTGGATAACACTCTCATTGGCTAAACCAAACCAGTAGATTGAAGGATGAAGTAGGCTGGGAGGTGGGGGTGTGTGGAAAATGTGTGTGTTGGGGAAGAGGAAGTGGCAATCATGCAGCACTCAGAGCAATACAAATGAACCCAAAAGAGCAAAGTATGATACACAACACAATGCCCATATCATAAATTTTATATAATTTAAACATTCATTAAACTTTCTCAAACAGTCTAAATGATAGTCCAAAACATAGACATTTTGCAACAACAAAGATTTTTTTTTTGTTACCAACTGAATTAATTAGAAAGATTTTGCTAGTTATATGTTAGTTCTGTATTATTGTTTTAGTAGTTATCAAAGGAAGCTTGTCCCCTTAATGCATCCTTTTAAGTGCTCAATAGTTAGTTAAAAAGTAAACAACCTATGAGGAAAAAAGTGAAGTCGTATTATAGGATGTACAAAATTTGAAGACAACTTTTTTGTTGGAAAGGATTTTGAGAGTAGTAGGCAGATGGAAGTGAAGAATGTATCCGTTTCTTTGCCATTAAGACCTTACATAGGTGTTTGTGACATTTGGAGCTCGAATAAGAAAATCAGGTTTTATTCCATATGCTCAAAGTCTTGATTATGTTTGTCAGTATAACTATCTTTTTAGTTATAGCATGCACTTCTATTTTTATATTTTGCTAGAATTGTCTAATTTAGACAGCATTTTTACACATTACAATTCAATCTATCCAAGGGTCCCATTGTTTGTTCTAAACTCTGTTTTAGAAATAAAGTCAGAAATATCTACCACCAAAGCACCAATATCAACTTTTAATGATATCTTTACTTAAATAGATATTTAATGCTTGTCTAATATTTGCCACTCTGTGATACTTTATTGTCATTCAGGAGGACCTGATTCATTACCAACAGATAAGAAGGGCATCAAAAGAAAGCAGGATTTAAATTCTGTATTATGCATGAATATGTGTGTACAATTTATTCAGCAAAGCAATACTGTTTGAATTTATTTAGAACTAAAGAGCATTCATTGATTCCATGAAGTTTTATCAAATGCCTATGGTCACGAACTCATCTTGGCACTTGGGCTATGTCAGTGAATATAATACCCTCAGATTCTCATTCCTATGGATATGATATTCCAGTCAATACATACAGAAAAGAAACAACACATATAATAAAAATTAACACCATAGTATGCTGGAAGTTAACACATGCTGTAAAAAATAGAACACACACAAAATAAAGTAATATTCATCAAAGTCATGAAGTAACATTTACCTCTTCCTAATATCCTCTTCCTAAACTCAGTATTGAAGCTTTTACATTTCATAGGCATCAGTTCTTATATGGTCAAGCCAAAATCCTTACCAGATGTCACTGATGTTTTCATGCTCATTATGTTAAATTTTTGAATCACTAAATAAATAGGCCAGTCTTTTTCATTGATAAACATGTCATAATAGTCTTTATGACAAAGTAAAAGAAAAATTTAAATAATTTTATTTTGTTATAAATCTATTCAGGTTTTGTTTATCATAACTCCTTATTGGTATATCACTTGTTTTGTTATATGCATATGCTAATGCATTGAAATTGGAACATAAAAGAGTATGCTTTATTTGTTTTTAAGAAATTCTATGCACATGAATTGTAATCCATATTTATGTTTTTTATAGTATTGAATAAAAAAATAAATCATCTTTCATGTACTTGTATCATTTCTGAAGAAATTACATTCACATGAGGTTTAATCCACCTTAAAGTTTACTTTTTGTTAAAGCTTATGGAAAATTGCTGAAGTAAAGTTTTATGATGCCAAGTCACTAAGTAAAGTTCCCTGATGTGAGGACTGTTAGAAAAGTGAACTGAGGGCAATTGTCCCCTTAGGCAATGGGAAAACTGCCCAGTTATGAACCCTGAACTCATTCAGCCAAAAAAAAAATCTATATATGGTACTAGTATCTATTATATTTGATTTCCTTTCCACCATCTTTTTTCTATGTTTATATTCCTACTTTTATTCAAAGTCACACTGAAAAATGAAAAAAGAGATAATACCATTCTGGGTTATTGGTGATTTTGGAAAAATTAAATTTGTTACCATTTTTCTGGTAATAGTTTAAGGTGAAACAATTTATTTTTAGCAAATTGAAACAATTTATTTCCTCCAGAGTACATCAGATAAGTGATTCTTCTAATTTGTCTAGCTTTCAGAAAACTAGTGAAAAAACTTCTTTCATTTATTTTCCATCTTTGTGAGATTTTTTTTTTTTCAAATTCTCAATGTGTTGATGGAGGTTGAGCTGGCTATCAAGCTTGTAGTAAAATATAACAGAACATTTCACCATTAAGCATTTGAGCTTCTCAGATAAAAGCCAATGTTTGAGACCAAAGTAATATTATACAAGGTTTCCTGATCATAAAATAACAGATAGTGGTTGGGCAGAATTATTATATCTGTCAGCCATTGAATTAACATTCATAAGTCTAACACTCTTGATGAATTTTCCTCTGTCTGGTATTTTTCTATCAGGTGTATAACTCACAAGGCTAAAGCAGTATCAAATTAATGTCAAAGTTTTATTACCACCATATACTTGGTAGCTTTCTGTTTCCTTAAAGGAAATAGAGCTGCTTTTTAATGTGTTGGTGAATTTATATGATTTCTTTGCAAAAGTGTTCACCATGAATTACTACAATATACTCAGTGCTATTTAGAACACATTTCATCCTTTTTCCTGTTTTGTGTAGCTTTATTTCCTTTTAATGTTCTTTAATTCCTTTTATTTAAAGCTTAAGTCTTAGATGTTCATGGTTCTTATTATAAGCTATAAAATATGTGTTTAATGCAATTATCTTTTCCAAAAATCATTTTGAATCCTTGCAGTTTAATCACACATCTTGCATGTAACTAAGTTTAACAATATATGCAAATTGTCACAACTCTGGTAAAACAAGATGCCCAATAATCTTTCATAAAAATATGTTTTTAGTAATGTCTACATTGCTTAATTTGTAAAAATTTTTATTTAGCTTTTTAAGTTGTATATGCTCATTGTATCTATCTAATAAAATCAAAACAGACTTAACCTATTGAATTTTTTTAAAGGCAACAATATTAGTACTATCCTTGTTTTTTTTCTTTTCTATCACCTCTTGTAGCTAATTGCTCAGCTTCTATTGATTATATTTCAAAATTGCCCCTGCGACTTTCAGGTATTTTCATTGCTCTCTTATTCCAAAATTCCTCACTGATTTCTCTCTAGTAGATTCCCCACATAGCCAATAAAGCTAACACTTAAAGCTAGATTGAGTGAAACACTTTTCTACTTGAAATTTCTCACTGACTTCCTTGAATCAAGTACAAACTTCTGTTTGTTTGTTTGTTTATTGTGTGATATAGGGGATTTAACCCAGGGGTGCTTTACCATTGAGTTACACCAAACCGATTTTTAAAATTTTTATTTTGATCCAGGGTCTCACTAATTTGTTGAGACTACCCTTGATCTCGGGATTCTTCTGCCTCAGCCTCCTGAAAACTTGAGTTATAGGCATATACCACCATACCAGCTACAAACTCCATATCATATATCAGCACACCTTTGCTTCCTTTTCTTATTTCATCTCCTGCTTCTTGCCTTTCTGGTTAACACACCAAGCTCATGCCCATCTTGGGATGTAGGCTTTTGCTGATCCTTCTATACCCCAAAGTTCTTTTTCTGCCTCATAGTTTTTCCTTTTTCATCCCTCAAGTATAATGTCAAATAATACCTCTCCACATAAGCCATCTGCCCAAGGTATCCCCAAGTCAGTCTCTCTCATGTCATCCTATGCAATTTGTTTCATGGCAATTAGCATCATCTGGAATTACTTGCTTATTTATTTTCCCCTTTATTGTTTATAGCTGCAGATCCCCCAAGCCCTTTAAAAGTTTCAAAAATTAGGGCCCCTATCTCATTCAAGGCAATATTCAGCATCCAAGAACAGAACTTTATATATAGTTCATGCTCTTTATAGATGTGATGTGAATAATATATTAATATTTCAAAATAAGAGCTTGTGTTGAATAATTATTTTCTTGAAACATTGATTCTCAAGCATTTCCATCTTGTGAATCCATTAAGTTTTCTGGGAATCACTCAATTTTCATGAATACCCTCCTTTAACACTGACTCAATGTTCTTAGACTTTTCTGCTTATTAGAGTTACTTTTCTTACTAGTAGAATTTAATTTGGTAAAAGGTTCAGCACGTCTGGAGTTATACACATCATGCTTCAACTGCCCTGCAAATAGGGGATAAAGGAACTGACTGACCACATGCTGTGATTTCAAAGGTTTTGGAAAGTATCTAATCCTTTCCTTCTAACTCCAACTACCCATCCTCATTCACTCTTGAAATTCCACATTTAGAGGTTTATCTCTCTTTTTTTCTGTACTTAAATAACAGAAATTTATTTCCTCATTATTCTGGTGGCTGAAAGTCGAAAATCACATATTGA
The DNA here is from genome assembly GCF_048772815.1 of Callospermophilus lateralis. NCBI lineage: Eukaryota > Metazoa > Chordata > Mammalia > Rodentia > Sciuridae > Callospermophilus > Callospermophilus lateralis. Next base: position 17,380,236 of record NC_135325.1, read on the forward strand.
TAGTGTTGGTTTCTTCTGACTAGTGTCCTTATAGAGTCATATTTATTTAAAGTAAGATTTGATCCATGTAAACATAGAAATATTCCTAGAAGGATTAACACTTTCAACTCATTCAGTCATTTAAGAAGTTCTGAGCATCTAAAACTATATTTTGAGAAAGAAAAAGTGGAGACATTAAAATACCAGGAAACTGAACTGTAGGCCCAAGAGGGCACCTAGAGTGTAGGAGCCATTTAGAGATATTTATCTGCTTATAAGGCGGGTAGGACTGGAATCTATATAGTTGTGGTTATTTTCCTGGCTTGGCTACTTACTGTATAAATCTGGACATGATCTTTAAACTTTATGAGAAAAGAGGGAGAAAGAGAAGAAGGGTGTGGGGTAGGGAAAATATTCATCAATTTTAGGTCATTGGGTCTACATTCTATAATTTTACCCTTGATTAGCCCTTTCTACTTGTCATTGATACTAGAAAATAGGAGAAAGCTGATGTAATTAACAGCCAATATAATTTTCACAAATATAATAACATAAGACAAAATAGAAATAGACCCTAAATTCACATTCTTGTATAGGTATTCTATTCCACATATATTCACAAAATTTTATTCCATATACATTCACAGATTTAAATGCATATACATGCAAAACACCTATATGTAGCATCTCCTTCACTGAGAAATTATAGCACCATTATCCATTCAAAGACATTGACTCTGAGAACAGTGAAACAGAAAATACTTTTCTCATACAGTGTCTAGTAAGCCATTCCATTTTTCTGATTTTCTTTATTACATATTTTTTATTTATTAATAGTAAGTTGAGCCAGAATGTATAAAGTCATAGCAGGTTGGAAAGGTTAGAGGGAAATCATCTGTTTCTTCAACTCATTCTCTTTTCAAATAACTCATTCTTGGCAATACTTCTCTTTTTTAAATTAACTTACTCTTTGCTCTCACCTACTCTCCTAATTAACCTATCAACATAGGATTATTTTAAGGATCCTAACAGTGTTATAACAATTAACAGTTACTATTACACTAATAAAAGACTTAATATTTTGCTAATATTCTATCTTCAAACAGGATATATTATACTTATTATATTATTATGGTTAGTATAGTTATTACTTATTATTTTATTACAATAGTCATGATCAAATGAATGATCCATTGATTCTCACTCTCAGGGTGCAGCCAATAAATATTTAGGCAGTGAATGAATAAATTCCATGTTGGAATTTCAACAAAAACGCTTTATTGGAAAACATGGTGGGGGACATGTGGTTGGAGTCTGTGCACTGGAAGAGACATATTTTTTTTCTGTAGCATGAAATCTTATCCTCATTAAGATGCACATAATGTGAAACTCTTGCTCCAGGAGGATGTGCTATGTCCTTTTGAAATTATCCTTTCCAGTCCATGGATTAGCTAGCAGTAGGGGAGGATAGGGCTGATGTTTGTGCATGTATATTTAAATAATTGAAGAAAAGAAGTAATGAGGATTAATGTTCTGCTTTTACTAGCATAATTATAAGTTCAATACAGGGACAATCTTAGTGTAATACATCTGTGCATTATGAATGATATGTTCAGGTCAGGTTTTTTGGATTCATTTACCATTTGTAAGGAATTGGAATAAACTCATCCAATTAATGAATGAAATTCTAAACTATACTTGAAAATGAAGTAAGAGGGCATTCTATTTTGAAAAGATGAGTATAAATAAATCATCAGAACTAATAGTGTTCAAAAATAAGTTTAGAAATGTACTTATCAGTCTATTATTTCATCAAATAGATGTTTTATATATGTTAAGTTTCTGCTTTAAACTAACCTAACCCAATTTGGCCATTCAGCAATTGTCAGATTCTTCAAGCAAACAGGATTCTACTGTTAGAGACAGGTGGATGATCCATAGCAACCTTTTCTCCACAATCTTTCTACCAGGTGGTATGCTAAAATTATAACAAGTCTTAGATCTCATATGCTAAATTCTATCAACTGTATCAACATTTAGTAGCAAATAGACACAAAAGCAATAATTAGACTTAGGCTTTTAGGTTCTCACTCTTGGTCCACAGGATCTTCCACAAATGCCCTTGCAAGAGTGATTTATTATGAGAAAAATCAGCCAATCACATTAGAATAGAATCTTCCATGAAATTGAAAAGAGGGCATACCAAAGGGAGTTTATAGCTAGATCTATTACACTTACCTGAAGATATTAGATTCCTGGCCTTAACAAGTCCTTATGTCTGATTCGTGGTAAGGTTCATAAAATCTATCTAGCCACCTGAACATACATACTGGCTACCAGTCATATCATCAATGAGTAATTAATTATTTCAAGCATCCCTTTTGTGAAGTGATAAAACTTAGAATATAGATTCCTGTTTATTGATTATAGCATTCTAACTACCTTAGGTGCATGGATCAAAGTTAATGCACAGTTACATAACTCAGGGTGAAGTACTTTAAAGTAAATCACCCTACCTATAGCATAATGATTTCATAAGTATATTTTCACTATCACATTTCATCTAAACCAAGGAGATATTGATTGAAATAGGAAATATTTCATAGATCACCTACATGTGTTATGTAATATATGATAGATATATATTAGATATACTATATACTATATATAGTAGATATATATATATATATATATATATATAATATATATATATATATATTAGGTAACACATGTAGGTGATCTATATATATATTGAGAATATATATATATTCTCAATAGCTGGCTAGCTAGCTAGGTATAGATGAACAGATAGATATGATAGATGGATAGACATAGGAGTAGGAATCACAGAAAGTTTGGTAACTTGAGTCAATGGCCCTGTTTGTGTCATTTAAATTACCTTATATTCCAACATAAAAATTATTAGATACTCAATTCTACAAGTATTTATAATAATCTCTCCCAACTTTTAACCTCTGTTGACTACACATAACTTTCTTATATTTATTAAAAAGCATGTTAGCTGTTGAAGGAGACCAAATATGACTTCAAACTGAGTTCATAAATAACTTTGAAAGTCAAACAGACAAGTTAAATCTCTGCCTCTTCTCAAAGAGGAACTTCCTGGAAGAGAGAGAAATCTAAAATTTCTCTCCCAAAGAAAAGTTTGTAGATATAAACAGGCCCCTGGGGTAAAGTGCTGGTATTTGCCTAAAAGCTAGGTCCAGAAGTAGCCTAAGAAGTAATGATTCAGAGAACCTTTTCTATCCAGGTTAAAAGATGCTTCATGAAGCACAGTTAATGGTGGGCTTTTCACCTTTTGACTTATCTTTTGTGAATGAGTCAAATGGTTTACTTTTAATTTAACTATGTATTCACTTTCCATCAAAAAATCATTTCTACTCATATTCATGGGTCAGCTATTTTCCTATAATCAGTTATGTATGAAGGCATTGAAAATCAATAGATTTTTCCATTATACCTCTTTTCAGGTAAAATCTTTAGAATAAATTTACCTAAGATTGAGTGCTTCCCATATGAATCACTGTCTTATACTATCTACATGCTGTGACAACTGAATTTTTATTTCTTATTCAGAATGTGCTAAACAAAGACTGATATATCTAAATGCCAACTAGAAAACTCCTGAAATCTGGCACGCAACTCAACCTTAAAATTCAAAGCAAAAATAATGGTTTCTTGCCTGGTTCACCCTCCATTCTTCCCAATCTATTAATGTTAGCAACACCTACATTATTATTCAAGTCAAATACCCTAAAAGTCATTCTCCATTTCTCTCTATCCCATAAACCCCTTAGGTAATCTATCATCAATTCTTGTGAGCTCTACTTGACAATCTTTGTTGCCATTCTTCCTGTCCAAGCCACCATCAGCTGTCACCAGAATGCTGTGTTGCCATCTGTTAAGTCTCCTTTCATCTACTCTAGCTTTTCTTCTTTAGTCCACACAAAAACTAAATGTCAATGAAAACTAAAATACAGTATCATATTACTGTTTTTAAAAAAACTCTTATAACTGCTCTTAATTATGGAATGAATCCTCTATCAAATGTCTATAAATCCCTCATACAATCTCTGACCTCTCAAACCCCACCAATTTCCTGCTTGCTCTACCTACATAGTGTTTCTTCCTGTTTCTAATAGAAAGTCAAATCATTGTGGCCTTAATTTCAGGCTCCCTCTACCTGGAAAGCTCTGGCCCCTGATAGTAATGTCTGAGTCCCTTATATCCAATTCTTAACACACTTGTCAAAGTACTATGAGACCATCCCTATCACCTTATCTCAGGTAGTTCAGTAACAGCCCCAGACAGGCAATCTCTACACCCTTACCTGCCTTCTATTTTCCAGAACATATGTCACTAACTATATGGTTCTTAATTAATTGGTTGATTTGTTATAATCCCCTCTACTCAGATTATACAATATCTAGACTCTCCTGCTCTATCCTTTTTGCCTTGTAACGTGGTAGGAACCCAAAATTATTCTTTTCAAGAAAGTAATAATATAAGTGGTCATTTCCACTGTGTTTGACGTCCTTGGTATTATGCTGACAAGGCCGAACTGTTCTGAGAGTTCCAGGAATTGGACCACCTTGTTTAAATCCAACTCCAAATATATTAACTACTTAAGGAAACACCAAGGAATCACTAGGATCAATCTGAGAATCCCTCATTTTTTCACCCACCCATTCTTATCTATGACAAATCAATGCAGGAAAAAAAAGGAATGGCATCATTCAATGATAAGAATGCCCTATGGCAATTTGTATCACCTCCAAGGAGAACTGAAATGGACTTATTTAATTTCAGAGCACTAGGGAAGAGCCTTCAAGATCCTAGGGAATCTTTAATGCTTAGATTAAGTATTCAAAGTGTGGTTCCTAGACCACAAGCATCAGCACAACCTGGAAACTTGATAGAGATGCATATTCTCATGGCCTACCACTGACTTGCATGATAATAAATGTTAAATCTGTTTGAACAAGCCCTTTGCAAAAATATGAGAGTTACAGCACTACATAAAGTGTCCAATCTCAGTTTTACTTTATAATTATTAACTGCTGAGTTTTTGAAATTTCTCAAGCCCTGAGACCCTCTGTTGGAAGTTCTAATTCAGTTGATCTGCCATGAGCTCAGGGTCTGTTTGTTTCATTTAATTTTCCCTAGGTGGCGCTAATGAATCTCCGAATTTTTGAACCACTGCCCTAAGGTGGTAGCAGGGTAATTTCAGGCCCATCCAGGTACTTTATAGATAGATATTCCTCTTGGAAAGAAGCACAATTTGGTATTCAAAAATTGTTTGCCTCTCAGTTTTACAGTAGAGGAAAAGGAAAATGACTTGGCCTAAAACACGGCATATGGTTATAAATGCTGGTGTTGTATAGCCTCATCCAAAGCATCAATTCATAGAAAAGCACATTAAGGCAGTGTAATGTTCAAAACCAAGTTTCGCAGTAAGCATCTGCTGTAATAGATTGACTTATTCCAGAAGGGAAGTTTCATTTCAAGGAAGCTTATCATGATATCAAATATGTTTTGAGTTAATGAAAACGCAGGAAGCACCAAGTTAATAGGGCAATTTTAAACCATAAAACCTAATTTAACTGCACTAAGAATGACAATATATTGCTCCATACAAAGGGAAGTTTCACAACCTGATTGATCAAATGGAGATTAGTAGGATGCCATGTGACATCTCCTTTGAAGAAGCAAAGTTGACTAAGAGAGGCAGACTTCCTTAAAATATGGTTACTTACTTCTTAATTAAACACAGAATGATTAAAAAGAGATTTCACTTCATAAGGCCACAGAACAGCTTGTTTGATAAAATTGTTATAAGCCTACAGACTCTCATTTCTATTTTAGTATTGATTCCTTGCATTTGTTTTCAGAAATATTTAAGGAGAGGTTCTTGAGGTTCTTGTTTATATATTTGATTTTTCAATTGTTGTTAGAAGTAAGATTAAGTTTGAATGTCAGAAGGAAGGATGTTTATTTTCAGAATTAAATGCTTACTTTATATTAATATTGAAACTATCCATTCTGATAGAAAAACAAACATATTTTACTTGTTTGAATTAAAATTGAACTATTTAATTGAAAAATTAAAAGTCAATACTAATGAAATAGAACTACTTGTTTCTCTCAGTTTATGAGTGTTTTATAAAAATAGAAAAATAGCTGTTTTGTTTTCATTTTCCTGAACTAGATCACCTTGAGGGCTTTCTTGGAATCATATTTAATCAATAGCTCTTTCATAACATCCTCTATACAATTTGCTTCTAAGTAGTATTTCCTTTACATATAAAATTGATTTTTACTCTGTGTGTTAAGAACGTTTTCTATGTTTCTTAATTCATTAGAATGTCCATATTACAATTAGCAAAACCAAACAGGCCATTTACTAAACTGAGAATATTGGAAACATGCCACACGCAAAGCACTGTGTTCTAAGTAGTTAAACTTTATAAATTTGAAATTAGGAAAAAGTCTAATACCTTTAGAAAATGTGGTTAATTAAATTTAAATTTAAATAACTAACATTGAATGATATTGCAAATTGAGTTCATCAGTCACACTAAGCACATTCCCAATACTTGGTAGCCACATGTGGCTTCCAAATTGCACAATAAGATACACATTGATCATCATGTCCAGATCTTTTGGGTTGTTAGTGCTGTATAGGGTAGTTTATGAGGACATATAATTTTAAAAGCATTGTTTTTGAGGGTCTTATAGGAAAACTTAAGAATTCTATTTAGCAAGGAAATATGCCACATATGGAATATTTCTTCAAATAACTGATCCTTTATAAGACAAGGTCAAATTGCATATTACATGCACATCCTATCAGGGTTGGTTGATCAAAAATATACATCTCAGTTCCATAACTAGATTGTAAGAATTTTTTTAAGGCCATATCTTCTATTCTATCCAGTGTCCCCACAACATTGAATAGTATGTATAAAAGCAACAAGATAATTTGAAGCAAGGAGAAACATCAAAAATGTTGGCCTTGAATTTGAACAGTAGTTTTTAATCCCTGGCCCAATCCAGCATTCCACAGTAGAGTCATTATGAAAAATAGTATGACAGACCTTCCTCTGTACATTATGGTAGAATCACCCAACCAAGTGGCCCCTCAACAACCTCCATGAACTACATGCCATCTACAATAACACAGAGTTCCTATTCACCATAATAATCTTTGTTATCTAGTCTGGGACTAGACAGCTTGAACATAGATGGACTATCTGGGCTATTAATAATTTAATTAAATAGCCAGAATTACCACATAACTTCTTCTAATAAAAGTTACCCATCTTGAATTATCCATTTCTTTCCATATTACAGGATATAAGTACTCCTAATATGTGCATACATCAACACACACATTCACACATACACAGAAAAGCATTGATAAAAATCCCTCCTGCCAACTCAGTAATATAATTTTTATTTCAAATATTTTAATACATAAAGTTCATAAGGTACTCTGATCTTTAATTTAAAATAAATTTGATAAATTTATATTATGCTATTCAGAAAAACTCATCTTTGAATATTAGTTTAAAGTTTAAAGAAGCCCAAACTAATTTCATCCCTAGATTCAAAAAAGGCAAATATTTCTAAATATTTTCTGATGTATTCATGATTGTTTAATCCTCAAATACTGTACCTCCTTTTCACTAAACTGTAGGTATGTAAACGATACAGAAGTTTTTTGGAAAAGAAAGCAGGACAGAAACTACTGACACAACTTTGGTCTGAAAATCTTCCCTTAATACATCACATGTGTTTTTTGAAACAGATGTTTGGAGGACATGTGTTTTAGGGCAGAACTAGCACAAGTGTAAAGCTATGACTGGACACCTGTTAAGTCCTTCTGTGCCATCTACTTACAGGAATGTACACATGACCTTAAAATAGTTGCTGCTTTTAGAGGTCATTTTACTAGGATTGAGACTATACCTTCCACAACCCATAAGACTTAAAAAGAGATTTATCTCAGAAGGGTACTGTTGTCTTCAAGCATAAGCTTCATTTTTATGAGCTGAGCCTGAAGTCCCTGACATTTAGAAATGACAATGTGTCAGTGTGAAGTTCTTTAGAATAATCCTTCTAAGTTTTATCAGCTTTGCAAATGTTACTAAGGGCCAGCATTCAGTTTATGAAATGTTTTAACTATTGAGAGTGTGATGTTGGCCAGAAAAGATAGCTTAGCTTAGTTTGATCAAAGATAGTTCAGAAAGTGATGATTTTACAAGTGGGATGGTGGTGGCGTACTTTAATGATATTAGAGACAGATAATAGAGTTCACTAATGTCATCTTACATTATATACCAATTTAATATATTTCAAAGCTTTTATGCCACAACATATTTTTAAATTGCCATTAGTAATTAAACAAAAGAAAGGTTTAGAAAATCATTCAGTTTGTAGAAATTATAATCCAATTTTTAAAAATTAATTGAATGACTTTTAATATATCTTAATATTAAATGTTTATATGACAATGAATAATACTTGAGAATTTTAAGAATAAGTATCCAAAGAATATGCACGTTAGTGTTTATATGGAAGTGAATGTCTGTGTTTGGTTTGGTGGAGGTCATTGACCAATTTTTTTGTCCCATTCATTTGAACAGCTTGCTCAATATGTTCTTCATTGAAAGAAAATAAGCATGGAACTGTTTAATAGCTAGCTATTCTCTAGTAGATTCATCATAGAATAACTGTGATAGGGAAACTAAGAGTTAAGAAAGCAAGATTCATAATGTCCAAACTTGATTTTTTTGGAAGAGAAATTTTGATGAAACTTTTGAATTTATAAATATATTTACAGCACTAATACATACCAATTATTTTCAAACTATTTCAGGTTAAAGACAAGGATTTTTGTTGATATTGTTTTGCTTTAATTTCCAATTTCTTGGGGAATAATACTTTAATAAAATACCATAAAATTAATCACAAGAAACAATTTTTTTCCAAAGAAAAGGCATAAAAAATACAAGCTGAGTTTTTGTGTTATTTTATTCAACAGACATTATCAAATCGATATAAAATTTGCTACATGATTACTTTCTGTTCTATACTTCTTTTATTGTAAAACACTAAAAATAATTTTTGAACTGACTGCTCCATAGACCTTTTGAATAAAATTTCTCTACATCATTGTGTGTTAAATTTGGTGACTGGTTGTATTCTCAGGGAGTTATAAAGTCTCTGGAGAAAAAAATATGATAAACACATAATAAATATATACACATATATGTACATGAATATTCTTTTAATTTTGATGACAAATTTTGCAAATAATAAGAAATGTATTCTGCATCCTATGGCTAACCAAAAGGACATAAGTGTCCACAATTGTATTTGTGTTTACAATCCAGCCAACAAGCAATATTATTTGTAATGTGAATGTCTGATAAAGATAAGAAGCAAAAGAACCTGATACTTCAAACCTATGTTAAATGAGAAAGCTTGATCTCAAATCTAATTCTCTTGATTCCTACTTTTATATGCTTTCTTATAGTTTTAAGATGAATACATCCCCAAAATGAGTTAATTTATATGAATCCTTCATTTTGAAACATAATTTATCATTTTCTAATGTTAAAAAAACATGCTTGATTGCCACTGTTTTTTTTTCAATTGCAATTTTTATAACATTTCCCCTGTATGTATTTTTCTGTATAATAACAACTTTTAATGCCAAATCAGAAACTAATAACAGAATGCTTATAGGAAAAGATATTTTCCTGGACTGTAAGTTTGGAGAGTTGGCTTCTCCTTTTTGGTTTCATCTGCAAGAGGCTCACTGTTATTTAGGGCATTGAAGGAAAGGGTCAGAGGAAGCACATTAAATGTATTCAGGGCATGACCCATATTCTGAAGGTTTTTTATTTTTGTTTTTTGTTGAGGGAACAGTTGTAAACACATAAAATACAGAATAAAATCCTCTATATCGATATGCCAATTTTTGTTTTGTAATTAAATATACTAGGAGTTTAGAGAAGAAGAGCTCAGTCTCAACATAGATTCATTCGGTGGTAGTCTCACCAAGAAACCTTAACAGATTTCAATATGAATTGTGTTTCATTTTTTTTTTGCTTAGGAATAATTAAATACATGTTGTTATTATTTGAAATATTATTTAATTCTAGGCATCTAAACAATAATTTTGATGGGAAAAAACTTAAAACTTATGTCCCACTAGTTTAGGAATGGCTAAATTATTCTTAAATGTGCACACAATTATTCCTCGTAACCATTGTGGAAGCTGAATATTAATTAAATAGAAAATCTTTACTTATAGATTTTGATTTTTTTCCATTCCTAGTTCTTATATAATGTCATTCTCTGAATGACAAAATGTTGCTTAGTGCAGAATTTGGGAACAGATTAAAGTTATTTAACATTCATTGCAATATTGTACTGTGACAAATGCACAATATGTCACTCATCATTCTGCTTTGACAAAGGCAACAACATTAAACAGTTTATCATATGAGAATTTTCAGGGTCACACTGTAGCAGAAGATTTGGGACTAATATAACTTCTTCAAGCTACTCAGTATAATAGTTACACATAATTTGCACATGTAAGCACCTGTGCGTGCACACACACACACAAACACAAACACACAAAGACTCCAGCTTTGGAAACAAGCTGTCTAGCCAAGAATCTAGTGCAAGGTGTTAAAACTTTGGATATATAGTAGGTCTGAAATGGATCACTTCCTATTGGAAAAATGATCTACAATTAAAATTTCTAAATAGTGTCTGTTAAAATTATTCTTCATTGTCAAGAAAAATATATTTTCCTGAGAGTTCAGAATGTAAATATTGTTTCTGAAAGTCAAAGAGGTGAAAAATCTCAGAAAAAAAGGAACAAGTCGAGCATGGTGGAACACACCTATTGTCCCAGCTATTTGAGGCTAACCTGGGAAACTCTGTGAGACTCTGTCTCAAAATCCACCATTGTTGCATCCAAAAGAATGGGGTCCTAAATTAGAATAAGATCTATTCCATGCTTGTATAATTTTATCATGTATTTTACTGTCATGTATAATTAAAAAGAATTAAAAAATCAAATATAGAAAAAGTGTTGGGGTTGTAGCTCAGTGGTAGACTGCCCTATACCTACTGCCCTGTATCAATTTTCAGTACTGTGAAAGGGGTGGGGGGAGGAAGGGGAAAGGAAAATGGAAAGGAAAGGAAAGGGGAAGGGAGGGAGGAAGGGAAGGAGGAAGTAAGTAAGGGAGAGAAAAGAAAGGAAAAGGGAGAAAGAAAAGTGGAATAGAAACAGAACATGATCACTATTCATTAAAATCTGGGATCCATAGGAAGAAATGTTAGAGATGAAGGATAGATGCAAAAGAATGTGTCAAAATAAGAATAAAAGGGCAACCAAATGTAACCATGGATTAAAAAGATACATTGAAATTCATTACAATCTGAAATAACAAAGCTGAAGACATTGAATAAGACTAACTGCAACATGTACACATAGAAAAATGATAAATTATAACCATCTATGTATGATATATCAAAGTGCATAAATGCATTCTACTGTCATGTATAACTAATTAAAACAAATTTAAAAATATTTAAAAAGCTAAAAAATGAGTAAATGAGTAAATTTCTTTAGAATGCAAAGTAAATGAGAAGAGGCAGATGGCCCATAAATTGTATATATAAAAGATAAGTATTTAATTAAAAATTCACTAATTGAGAAATGGTCACTGCAAAAAAAAATATATATATATATATATTAATTGATATACTTTAGATGATTTAGAAATCATATTTTGGTATATGACATTCTCTGGATACAGAAGAATTTTCCAAGAATTTTTCATTGAAAAAGGAAAGGAAAAATCTCACAAAAGATGGTTTTGACTACACTAAAAGAAAAATATATATAACAACCACAAAGTTTAGAAGGTAAAAATATTAGTAGCAAATTAGGTAAAATACCTTAAACAGATATGATAGAATTTAGTTTCCAAAACAAGGATCCTTCTTTAAACCCATTTTTTTAAAAAAAAAAACAAACAGCAAAACACATGACTGAACAATTAATTGATATACTTTAGGTGATTTAGAAATGACTAAAAAATTTAAAACGACTAAAACACAAATAATTTGTAATCAAAGAATTACTAATTAAATAATAAGATACAATTCTTCTCCTGAGAGCTTTGTCAAAAATATTAGGTAGCATGGATATACTGCTTGTCCAGATAAGCTGGTTTTGCAGAAGAATTTGGTAATACCTAAGAAGGAATCTTGAGTCTTAACAATTCATAATCTTGATTTAACAATTAAAAATTTAAAAAGTCCCTAGCTGAGAAATGGGGTTTAAACCCAGGGATACTTTGCCACTGAGCTACATCTCCAGCTCTTTTTGTTCTTTATTTTGAGACAGAGTCTCCCTAAGTCCATGAGGGCTTCACTAAGTTGCTGAGAGGATGACCTGAACTTACAATTCTCCTCCCTTAGCCTCCAGAGTCGCTGGGAATACATTCATGTATTGCCATATGCAACAGTAATATCTTCTTAAGAAAATAATTACACTCTTACAAAGACTTTTGTAACAAAAGGGTTGTCATATTTAATGTTTACGTAGCAAACAATTTAAGTTTCATAAATCACAAACAACTTTATTTTGTTTATATTTTCTATATATGATTAGTTATCCATAACTATTTATTCAAAAATGTGGAAATCGTAAAAATTTGCAGAATGGTAACTTACTTTTTTCTAGTAAGTAAATTAACCTGATTTTGGATTTAGATTTTTAATTTTTTTATATTAAGACAATCTTAATATAGCAAATAAAAGGAGCATTGTATTACAGCAAATGTATTTAATGATCCCAATCCTTTTAAATTTGTAGAATGAGAATAAGACTGAGAATGAACCTTAATTTTCATTAATGTTTTATGTGTTCATGAAAAGTGTTTGTGTTCTGAAATTATTAGGTACATAAGATCAAGTGTGTTAACCATATTTCTCAAACCATATATTGTTCTGATTTTCTTTCTTCTTTCTTTTTCTTTTCTTCTTTCTTTTGTCCTGTTTTATTATCAGTTTGTAAAAAAAAAATGTTGAAAAACTCCCACCAAGGTGGCTAATTTGTATATTTCTCTTCATATTCTGCCAATATTTTATTTATATATTTTGAAATATATACAGTATTCTTAAGTGCATAATTATATAACTTTGGTGGATCCTTCTGATGAAGTAAAACTCTTAACCTTATGTCATGACTCCTTCTATCTCTAATAACATTTATTCTTTGAAGTCTACTTTGTATATTATTAATATGGTTAAACCAGCTTTAATTTGTTTTCATCTATACAGATGCTAATACTATCTGTAAATATTTTATATAACTATCCTGTGTACTTTTAATTCCTCTTATAAGTTTGTTCAGCTGGATTTGATTTCATTATTCCTGTAGGACAATCTTTGTCTTTTAATTGGAATTTCTAATTACATTTGTTATTTTTATATTTTATTAATGTATTATAGTCATACATAATAGTGGAGTTCATTTTGATATTTGTAAATGCATAAAACATAATTTGCTCCATGTCTAACTCCAGTATTTCTCCTTTCCTTCTCTTCCTCCCTCCCTCTGATTTCCTTCAACAATTGTATTGATCTTTCTTCTGTTTGTTTATTGCTTTTGTAATTGGTTCATCATAGTTATTTATAAAACTGGAATTTATTGAATTTATTCATACACGCACATAGCATAATTTGATGAATTTCCTTTCATAATTCCTCCTTTGTCCCATCTTTCCTCCTTCCTCCTGAAGCCCTTTACTCCAATCCACTGTTTTCAATTCTATTTTCATGAGATCCCCTTTTAAAAATTCATCATCTCTTTCTAGTTTCCGCATATGAGAGAAAACATTATACCCTTTACTTTCTGAGTTTGGCTTATTTCACTTAGCATGGTATTCTGAAGTTTCATCCATTTACCAGCAAATGCCATAATTTCATTCTTCTTTATGACAGAGTAAAACTCCATTGTGTATATACACCACTTTTTCTTTATCCTTGTATCAGATAATGGGCACCTAGGCTGGTTCCATATCTTAGCTATTGTGAATTGTGCTGCTTCAAACATAGATATGCCTGTATCACAGTAGTATGCTGATTCTGGATAAGTACTAAGAAGTGGGAGAGCTGGGTCACATGGTAATTTCATTCCTAGTCATTAGAGGAATTTCCATACTGCCTTCCAGAGTGCTCATACCAATTTGCAGCCCCACCACCAATGAAAAATGTACCTTTTCTCCAACATTCTTGCTAGCATTTTATGGTTGTCTTTCTAACCAAAGTGAGATGAAATCTCAATGCAGTTTGCATGTGCATTTCCATGATTGCTAAGGATGTTCGCCATTTCTTACTATTTTTGTTAATTTTCATTTTTGTTAGCAATTTGTATTTTTCTTATTTTAAAAATATCTGTTTAGATAATTTGTCCATTTAAATAATTTACTCATTTATTAATGGGATTATTTTCATGTGCTGTTTTAAAAAAAATTTTCATATATTCTGAATATTAATTCTCTGTTGGAACAGTAGGTGACACAGATCTCTCATTCTGTAGGCTCTCTCTTCATGCCCTTAATTGTTTCATTTGTTGTGCAGAAGCTTTTTAATTTGAGGTCATCTCACTTATTGACTTCTGTTTTATTTCTTGAGTTTTAGGGGTCTTATTAAGGAAGTCGGTGCTTGCACCAATTTGTTGGAGAGTTCACTCTGTGTTTTCTTCTAGCAGTTGCAGATTTTCTGGTCTAAATTCTAGGTCTTTGATCTATTTAGAGTTGATTTTTGTGCAGGGTAAGAGATAGGCATCTAGTTTCATTCTTCTACATATGGGTACCTAGTTTTTCCAGCACCATTTGCTTTAAAAAAAAAAAAAACTATGTTTTCTCCAACATACATTTTGGCAATTATGTTAAGGATCAGATAGCTATATAATTTAGATTTGTCACTGTGTCTTCCATGCTGTCCTACTGTTTTTTATGTCTATTTTAATGCCAGCACCATGCTGTTATTGTTACTATAGCTCTGTAGTATAATTTGAGATCAGGTGTTGTGATGCCTTCAGCATACTCTGATTGCTCAGTATTGGTTTTACTATTCTGGGTATCTTGTTCTAATCAATTTTACTATTATGAATGGGAATTTAAATTGCATATATCATAATTTTTTCTTGTCTGCTTTTTTGCATTTTCCTGATTTCTTGCTGTCTTTTGTATTATCTAAAAGTTTTATATTTCATCTCTATATTTTTTTCATTATACTGTAAAAAATTCACATATAGAGAGGGCCTGGGGCTGTGGCTCAGTGGTAGTACACTTGCCTGGCATGTGTGAGGCACTGGGTTCAATTCTCAGCACCACATATAAATAAATAAAATAAAGGTCTATCAACTAAAAAAATAACTTTTAAAAAATTTGCATATATATTTCATTCATTAATGTCATTTTCCCACTTTTCTCTCTTTTGTAAAAACCATAAATTTGACCCAGGAATTTCATTTTTCAGAAACTATTCTATGGAAATCATCACGTGAACAAAACAGTGTACAGAGTTGTACCCCAGTATTCATGGGGGATTCATTCTAGGAACTGTATCTAACAGAGATCTATGATACTTAGGTCCCTTATATGATATAAATATATACTTATGTGCATATAATCTACACACATCCTCCTGTATAATTTAAATCAACTCTAGACTGATTATAGCACCTAATACAATATAAATGTTATGTTAAGTTGTTATACGGCACTGTTTGTAGAATTATGACAAGAAAAAGTAGTCTGGACATGTTCAGTACAGATGCATTGTTTTTTCAAATATTTTCAATCTGCAATTGGTTGAGTCCTCAGAGGTAGAATCTGCAGCTATGGAAGGCCAACTATACTAGCCTATAAGTTACAATGGTGCTGATAAGAAGAGAGGTTTAGAAGCAACATAAATGCTGCAAAGTAGAAGTTAGGTGAAAAAATTGTGAAATAAATATAATAGATAATAATATAGCCAAAATCATCTGGGAAGGATCTTATTATTTAAAGGTGAGTCAAAATAGCACAAAATTTTAATTGTATACACCAAGGTAGTAATTTCCTGATGATTCAAAGAGAATGAAAGAAGCTAAATCAAAAGATTAATATCTATTTCCTTGGGAAAGTAGAATTATAGATAATTTTTTATTTTTTTCTGTATGATTTTTTTCATATTCCAAATTCTCTACCATGAATATGCATCACTTTTCTCATCAATTTTTTTGAAAATGACTAAAAGGAACTCTCCCAAATAATTTTCCTTTTATCTTTCAATGAAATGGCTTTTAAAAGAATCCTCTCATAGCGGATTTCAAGCACGTCAAGAAAATTGTTCAGAACTGCTAAGAGTCTTATGGTGAATGTGACAAGGTTATAGTCCAACTTTTGACATGTTCATCATTAACGTTTTGCTGGTCCCTAGCCTGTCTGAATGGATGGAGATGAATTCATTAGAGATGAGTAAATAAAAAAATGATTTCCTCTCTAAATTAATATAATGACACACTTTCATGATGAATTTTCTAAATCATTTCAGGTTATACCTTCCTCTCTGTGAGTTCAATTATCTTTGTCATAAAAAGCTTTTTTTCCATAGACAACCTTTACCCATTTTTCATAGCCTAATTTAACTATAAAGCTGTTAACATCCCATTTTAAGCTGATGATAAATTACCTTTTAACCTATTTGAAATTTTTGAAATTAGGTGGTATAATATTCATAGATATAACCTTAGCAATTATGAAGAGGGAAAAAAAGACTGAAAACATAAATATAATTTTAACCTTGAAACCTGACAGGCATTTGGATAAGAAACAGATGAGCCATTTTTGTGTATTTGAATTCCTCTACTGTCCCAGCAATTCATGTCACTGTTTTGATTAGTCATTCTTAACAATTCCACTAAATGTGTATATATGTTCCCTATTGTTAGCATCTCAATAATGCGTTACTCAAAAATTACATAATCTGAAAATGTTCCAATAGTAAAGGGAATTTTCACTAACATTTCCTGGTTATTTATGTGTATATGTATTTCCATATCCTTCTTTCTGTAAGAAATCAAAATAGTGCAAAAAATCAAACTAAGTTTTCTTTCACCCTAAACCTCTCCAGAAAAAGATCTTCAAAATTAATTGCAAGTGGGCTGGGGATGTGGCTCAAGCAGGAACACACTCTCCTGGCATGTGCAGGGAACTGGGTTCCATCCTCAGCACCACATAAAAATAAAAATAAAGGGGTTGTGTCCACTGAAAACTGAAAAATAAATATTTAAAAATTAAAAAATTAATTGCAAGTGCACACTAGGTCTTATATCATATATTATATTTTAATTAAATGCCTTCCAATAACATTTATTTTACTATACCAAAAGCCAAGATTCTGACATTAATGGGTAAATAATTTATAAAGCCAAGCAAAGAGAATCTTTCCATTTTTCATGGCTATATTTATTTGTGCCATTAGCATTTTATCAATTCATTTGCAGTTATCAATGATATACTTTCTTATACTGACTGATTTTTAAAAATAGTATTTAATGTATCTTATTTTCTTTTTTTCTCTTACATTTGCTTCTAATCTATGGTTTCTGTTGTATCTAACACAGAGCAGGTAGGTGTCTTAGGAAACAATCTAATAAGATTTTGTAAAAGAAGTTCTGCAATAGCTTGCATGTTAATATCATTTATCCCTTTGTCTTGTTACCAAGATAATATGATTTTTTCAGTTCCCCATGTTATATCCTCTTTCTGTGTCCTTTATCTCTATCACTAAATATTCAATCCCAAAAGAATGAGCAAATTTTCACTTTGAGAAAATTAAAACTCTGATCAGACTTTTCAATTCCTACATGCCACTTTGAGTCTAGTTTGGGAACTGAGGGAGCATAATAATGCATTGTCTATTTCTTCCTGTTTGGTTTTTAACAATAGCTTTTGACTTGGAAAGAGTTTACTTCTATTTGCTGCATAATTATCCTAACATCAACTTCAATTTCAAGGGTCCCATTGGCTGCTTTGGTGTACCTTTTAACAGTCTATTGGCCTTGTAGATTTTAATGCATTCACATTACTTATCTCTCAGTTGTCCCAGTATAATTTTGCTGGTGAATTTGCACTTGTTTACCAATTTCCTAGAAATGTTTCCCAATTGATTTGCATTGCACCTGTAGCTTATTTCCCTTTGTTGGCAAAATGCTAAGCTGGAAGGAATATGAAGTAGAATGCAATTTCTTAGAACATTCTTGGTATGAGTTGGCTCTAAATGTGCTGATGCATAGTACATTACTGCAATGTTGTCTCTCTGGGAAATACCATCTAAGTTGAGTTACAAACAGCAAAGATAACAGCAATAACATAAACCTAAACTACTCAGAACTTTTCAGGATAAAGGTTTAACACAGTTTATAAAAATTTAGATGCTTTTAGCTATAAATTCAGAACCCAATTAAATAAGAATGACTGGTCCTAGTTGACTGGTTCAAAGGTGGGGTGGGCTTCATGGCAGGCTGATTCAGCAATGTTATCAAGAACTTGGATGTTTTCTACTTCCCTGTTCTGTAATTCTAAGTGTGGCATTATTCTATGTTTAAAAGCAAGCTGGCAGGGCTGAGGTTGTGGCTTAGTGGTAGAGCACTTGCCTAGCATGTGTGAGGCTCTGGGTTCAATTCCCAGTATGACATATAAAAAAAATAAAGGTCCATTGACAACTAAAAAATATTTATTTTTTAAAAAAGAAATACTTTTTAAAAAAGCAAGCTGGCTTACAGCTGTCCCAGGTGTCTTATCAATATGCAGGTGACAAAGAAAAACTGTCTTTTCCTATGGACACCGCATATAAATAAGGAAATATCCCATAGGTTCCTTAAAGACTCATTAGGCTTCAGGTTAAAATGGGGTCACATGCTGTTTCCAGAATCAATCAATCATAGGCAAGATTACTCTTAAAATTATCAGATCTTCCCTAAGCTGTTTCATTTCCCACTGGGACATGTGGCTACCTGGACTTGGAGAGATAGCTGATCACAATCTATGTTCCAATAGAACAAAAAAAGTGAAGAAATAAATACTGGTTAGGCAAGGAACAATGTATACTATGTGGTTGTATCATCAGCATGTGTTTCTAAAACATAGGTGGAGGATAAAAGAAGAGCTTGATTAGAATACTCATATCTTGGCCTGAAGTATGGCCAAGACAATTCCTTAATGATCATATACTGTAGTTAGGTTCACTCAACACAAGTTCCAATCCCCTTTCTCTGTTCTATAAACAGACCTTGATTTCAGTCTCTCTTGCAGCTTGGGTTGGTCACAAGCAGAGTTCTGACCAATGAGATTTGGGAAACAGTCACTGGAGCAGCCTTCTTTTCCTGAATAAATGTAAAGTTTGGACTCAATGTCTCCAAATGAGATAGTAATTTGAGAATAAAGGGGAAGATACTGAATTTCTAAGGAAGTGCCCATAAACAATTAAAATGCAAAAAACACCCATGAAACGCCCATGCAGAAATTGAAATGCAGAAAGCACCCATGAATAGTTGCAACTTCTGAGCAAAACAAGTCCATGCCTTTTTTGGCAAAGTTAACATGAAAGCAATGCACAAGCACAGGGAAAACTGGCATGAAATTGTGTAGCTCTGCCCTGGCTTCACATCTAGTTCAGCATCTAGCAACTAACCCTCTATAAATATTAACATCTCACATCAGTGCATTACCACCTCTTTATGGAGATAGCCCTTATTCTCCTTTGAATGTGCATTTCTTGTTTTAGTTCAAAGATTCCTTTCTATTCAGATTGCCCCCATTCTTCCTTGAGTATGTATCTACTTTCCTAAATTAACCTCTATGTCTTTGGAACTTCTCAAATCCTTCTTTGGAGACATTTTTTCTCCAGTCACATAAAGCACATTATCTGTCTTGAAATCAGAAAGAGAATAAAATGTAACCTTTAAGAATGGTGGAGATAGGAAAGGCAGCAGAATACAACAGACACTAGAATGGCAATATGTAAATCAATGGTTGTGCAACTGATGTGATTCTGCAATCTGTATAAGGGGTAAAAATGGGAGCTCATATCCCACTTGAATCAAAGTGTGAAATATGATATATCAAGAACTATGTAGTGTTTTGAACAATCTACAATAAAAATTAATTTAAAAAAATAAAATAAAATAAAACTAAGCCACTAAAAAAAAAAAAAAAGAATGGTGGAGAAAAAAGGAGGCTAGGCTCTCAATGGTGTCATTGTGTTACTATTCAAACCCTAGGCTATATACTCCCAATTCTCTGGTTACATAGGGAAATGGAAGCCACAGAAGCAGATGAAAGTGATGCTAGTGAATATAGGGTACCCAAGTTAACTACATGAATGTGCCTGTATTTTATCTCACTTAATTTAGTCTTCTTATTGTTTCCCAAAAGCTCAATTGGAAAACTTCTCAAATAGTATGTCTCAAAAACATCTTAACTAGCATGAACCCAGAAATATGACTAAACACATTCCTAGTTCCTAAGTAGAGAGAGCCATGGCTGAATCTGCAAGGCAAACATGTACGTGAATATGTATTGTATCCGTAACTAGTATCTGACTAACATACATTTCACAAATTGGCAGTTAAATTTGAACTTCCATGTCAATCTCATTAAAATATTGAATTTAACACAACTTATCATGTAAAATGACCTTTAAATTGGTCTGAAAATACTAACATGAATAAATTGGGTTGTATTACAATAATGAAATTAAAATATATATTAAGGGTACTTATTAGCAACAAGATACTATTTGAACTGGTAGTATTAAGTAGGAAGCAAACAGTTTTTTTCTTCCTTTATTTAATGAAAAAGCACAGGTTGCTTTAAAATAATAACCTTCAACTTCATGCAACCAGATGACAAAAGATGTTAGCTAGAAAGAAATGTGTTCTGTACCAATAAATGAAAAGTAACTTAAAAATGCCATTATGGGACAAAACTATTTTTAGTTTAGAATTACAAACTCCTCAACTGCTTTAATACTGTAGTTTCATTTCATTTGCCTCTCAAGTATTCCTGCTGAGGATTCTGCTGCAGTCTATTGACATGTATAAGGGTTTCCATTACATCTGAAAAACAAAACCAGCAATCATTTTTTTTAAAGACATTCACATTGTCGTTATGTAATCATTGCTAATATTAAGCATTCATTATTTACTGCATGCAAACTACCTACACATTGGGGAAAACTTAGATTTCTAAAATGGAAAGAAAAGTCATTAAAATTAAGATATTTTAAAAAGCTGTTTCAATACAAATGTAATCCTAATTAAAGTTAGGATGAACGTATCCTTGAGAGGGATTTTACCAAAATGCTTATGGTAAAGATAAAACCACTGTATTTAGTAGCAGGTGTACATCAAAATATATCATAATAATCTAGTTGCCTATAAGTAAAATAGGAATATAAGAATTTATCTAGGTAAGTACAAAGGGGCTCTCATATGTGCCCTTACATAAAGTTAAAAGTCTTAGGATGAGCTGCTACATAGTATGTACCTATTCTACTAAATAATATCAACTGTTTTTGTTGTATAATAAACAAAAGAGATAAAATGTCTAGGACTCAATAATAGATAGGAACATTTATCACTAATAGATGTATATAAAAAGCAAAGACAGTGGCTCTGCCACTTTTCATAATGCTATTTATTTTTTCTTATGATGCAAGGGATGGAACCCAGGGCTTCATACATGCGAGACAAGCACTCTACCACTGAACCACATCCCCAGCTCTCATATTACTAATTTTTTAAAAAACACCTTTATTCTATTTGTTTATTTTTTATATGGTGCCAGGGATCAAACCCAGTGCCTCATGCATGCTAGGCAAGCACTCTATCACTGAGCCACAACCCCAGCCCTGTCATATTACTATTTTTAATGATATGATTTTTTCTTTAAACCAGGGCTTGCTTACAAGGCAATCCAATTTAAAGTATGTTTTCTTTTCTTTTTTGTTTTTTAAGGATCTGTTGGTGGAAGCAGAAATGGTGAGACCAGAAGCTGGTCTTAGTTCACCCATACCCCTGAGTGGTCATAATGCACATTTCAAAAACAGAATCCTCATAGGATCCCAAAGAGACTTAAGACCCCAGGTTTTATACTATGTCCTAATAACCTATTTTAGCTTCCATTGGGGGCATTTTTAAATGGCTAAGAATTGAGAAGAGGAGTGCAAATGGTGCTAAGTTCCAAAGTACATTTTATGCTGGCCCTCCGATATACATAGGATATCTGATTATTTGTATTAAAGGGATGTCTTATGGGTTTTGAGATTTCCTAATTGGAGGTTCTGCTTTGACAGCTATATAAAGATAACACTACCTACCAGATTACTATATATTCAAGAACTTATTTTCTTCTTTATTTTATATTTGGATTTCCTTTTCTCTTATATAGCATTGGGAATGTTCCTGGTCATTGTGTGTGTTTCCTATACTGAATTTTAAGACCCTCCAGATGTTCTCAGGACATTTCTGAGAAATCCATGGAACTTATATTAATATTTCTCTGAAATCTTGATGGTGAAGTATATAAAAGTGGACTCTATTACATGCAATTCCTTTCAGCAGGGATACAGCCTCCATGGCATACATAAATAACTACACAACAAGTTAAGAGCCATGGATTCCATTTTGGCAGACAAAATATAAATCAAAGCCAAATTTTCAAATTTAAAAATATCTTTCTAGAATTGCCTTTACATAAAACTTTGGATTGTACACACCTTTTGTTGTTGTTGTTGTTGTTAAAACCTAGCCTTCTCTGGGAAGCATTAAACATTCTGTACCAAGAGTATACACTTAAGATTCTGATGCATTAAGGTTCATTTGATCAGGATATAGGTGACAAATTCTAATTTCCTTAGAATTTGTCACCTATATCCTATATACAAAAGGAAAGAAAATATAGTCTAGCTGCAGGAAGTGTGTCACCAAATTGAGCTGTTGACTTTTATAAAAGGACGAAGTCAACCACAGGAAAGAGCTGAGAAAATAAATGTCCAAATCTCACTTCTATCCCATTCTTCTGCTAGTGTCTCACATTGGTCACACCCAAACTGCAGCCAAAATAGTCTCCTGAGGCACAGAGGAGGGTAAAGAAGATTTGGAAATTGGAGGGGTAAACATAAAAGCAATAACTCTTAGCCTTTCTTATCTAAACCTTTTTATCTGGGGGTACCTAATTTCAATTTAAAAATTATTCTATTTATCTAAAACATGTTATATTCCAGACTATACTAAGCACATATTTTCATTTATATATTTTACAACTTTTTAATTAAGTGCTATTTTTTTCCGTTTTACCCATGAGGTGAATAAGGATTAGAGAGTTTGAACAATCTTCCAACTAAGTATTAGAACCAAACCTTAGACCCGGTTGTATCTAAAAGACTACTGCTTTAAGTCAATTTTATGCAGTTTTCCACTGATACATCAAGTGGCATTCTTAACCAACTCACTAAGATTTCACTACTGAAAAACTTTGAACTTTTGTACTTAAAGTTAAGTTGAACCTGTAGGGGTACCTATTGTTACTTAATTGTGACAACATGGATGGGAAGAGCACAAAGTTTTTGTTGTTGGGAAGGTGATATAACATGTGGATGTTTTGGGAGAGGGATCAAGAAGTTCAGTATATAACTACAGATCTAAGCATTTATCAGTTACAATAATGAATGAGTAACCTTCCACATGTTGAAAAGAATCTTAATTCTTATATAAGCGGACAAATAATAATATGACTATTCTGGGATTATCCAATGAGTAATCAATCATTTCTTTCTGATATTGGAAGAAATCCTAATATGTATCAATTCAGTACCATCAAGGTACCATAAAAAATGGTTTTTTTATATCCTTACTTAGAACATTGATTTACTTTCACTGGGTCACTTACCAGAAACCACTTATCCATGACAAATTTCTATCATGACATGACTCATATCACTGGCCTACACTTAGAAATCTAGATTCAATCTCTTTTTATACAAATGGCCAAGGGTAGAGCTACTTGGAAAATTAATTTTGTTTTTTACTGTGTGAAATCATTTTCTTTTGCAATAATGATTTTCTATTTCAAAATGGAAAGTTTTTATTTGTTCTTTATAGATATGACAGTAGAGTGTATATTGACATATTATACATATATAGAGTACAACTTATTCTAATTAGGATCCCATTCTTCTGGTTGTACAAAATGAAGTTTTAATATATAATATACTATTTTTTTCCAAACTAGGATGGAAATAATACCTAAACCCAAACATTTTATTCCTCGTGTTCCAGCTTTCTATTAAATTATAATGAAAGGTTGCATAGCTCTGGACAGGACTTTAATTTCTAATAAAAGAAGGTTACATAGCTCTGAATTATTTTGTATGCTTGTTGGATATGTGATTCATTCTTCCAGCTATGTGCAAGTACAGCATATAAGTATCAGAGTAAAGCAAAGTTATCTGAATAATCTTTTAGCTTATAACCATTTATAAAAAGTCAGAAAACACAGTCAAAGATCCCAATGTTTCCAAATATTATTATATTTAGCATCATTTAGAATAACCATCTGGGGTGTTAAGTTAATGTTTTTGTTTTCAATTAACTTATGTGAAATCATACATAAAACCTATGTTATCAATAAAAACACATTTTTAATTATTAGTGCTTCTAGATAAATCTAGTTCAATAGGTATGATAAATATGAGCAGAAAAGTAGTGCATATAGCAAGTATGTGACTATGCAAGAGCTAATATAAATAACTCCATTGGTGCTGGGGTTGTGGCTCAGTGGTAGAGTGCTCACCTAGCATGTGTGAGGCACTGGGTTTGATCCTCAGCACCACATAAAAATAAATAAATAAATAAATAAAAATAAAGATATTGTGTCCATCTATAACTAAAAAAATTTTGAAAACTCAGATTGGAGATTTACCAAGTATGAATCATAGAAGCAGATAATGATATTGTTGATATTAAAACAGCATATATCTGTAATGTATAGTTAATTGGATTTAAAACATTTTCAGTTATTTTTTCATTATTGTTTAATTACTGTGTGTGTTTTTTTCATTTTAATGTCTGCATATATAACATTTAGATATGCTAAATATTAGTGCATCAAACTCTTCTTTTTGAATAGAATTTCCTATTAATTTATTATGTTTTAAAGCAGAGTGTATGTTATTGTAAATTAGATGGGCTACTCATTTATGCATTCATTTCTCTTCAGTAACAACAAGGCACTAATATTGTACCAGACTCTGGGAAGACAAAGATTAGGGTTTATTCAATTTAGCAATCTCCACACTGTTGAAAGCATTATTTTACAAACTTTTGGTATTCCATAAATATTTGTTAAAGAATGAATAAGAAGAAGGTCCTTGATATTGAAAAATAGATATACAGATGAGGACAATGTTCTACTACTGTGGAAGGATGATTCTGATACTCACAGAGCTCAGAAGAACTTCGGATGGAAGAAACAAAGTTTCCATGGAGAAAGCAGATTGTGACATGTCATTTAGAAAGTATACAGGAATTTAATAGATGGATGTCCAAGGAGATAGTGTAGCCAAGTGCACAGCTTCAGAAAACAATAAAGCATTCACATTTAAAGAATGAAGTATGGACCAGTTGGACTGGAAATAAGATCCACATAAAGGAAATTAACTTAGAATGGTTGTGCATCTCAAAGGCACATAGAGAAGTTTGATTTTTATTTGGGAGCAAATGAGATTTGGGGGCATAAGACTGAAGTATACTTCAAGAAGATTAATTTAGCTGTAATATGTACTGTGACAGGTTGTTGCAATGGGAGATGAAAATGGGAAAATCTACTGAGTTGAATGTAATTGTTCACAAATAAGATAATAAATAATAGCCTGTGTGACCACATGGTATTCCTATATTTGATACTGACTTCATTTTCCAAAAATGCTTCAAAATGTTTATGAGAAATTTCCAGAAATTTCAAGTTTAAAGCCATCACAACTGCTCTAACAATATGTAAAGCTGCCTCACTTCTCTAGAAATCAGGCTTCTTAAAATGTTCAAAACACTGGAACACAGCTGCAAATCTAAACTTCTACAAATCTCCATTGGGGACCATATTAGGCCTTTGCTGAGAACCTTCTTAAATTTTTAAATACAATTCAATAAACTACATTATACTGATTTCTGTAATATGTGAGATTAGAAAAAGCTAATCAGAAGGTGAAAGGAAGCTTTCAGAGACCTGGGCCATTTCATGAAGGCATGGCAGCACCTTAATGAATTCTTAATATATTTGTGCTTTGGTAAAATATATTCAGAATGTTGGTAGTTATCACAAAAAGTTTAAACTATTTTTCATACACTCTAACAAGGTTTGAATATGCACCTTGGGCAAACTGATATCGTGTATATCTTGTTTCTGCTTCATTACCAGCACCAGTGGCTTGAAGAATGAAAATTGAAGTTAGAAAGGCAAACAACATATAATACATTTTATAAAATAAAGTTTTTATAAAAATTCAAATCTTAACATTATATTTTGGGTTCCTGGAAAATGTATTTCAACATATACCATATTCTCAAATAATGATGACTATTAAAGTGTCACAATTCCATATTTATGGAAACATTATGTCTCTTTGCATATGCCTTAACATATAATTTAGGATTTAAACAAGAAGGGGCCTGATTTCATTTGCTAGCATTTAAGCTCCCTATGTTTATTTGAATGTTGCTCTAAAGAACTGCTGCTCTAAAGTACAGCCAATATTTCTTCCACTGAGATAGACAGTTTTACTCAAAATTTTAATATTTTCACTACAGAGTGAGGAACTAAAGCTCTAAACCTTCATTCTTGTATCCTGATGAGAGAATATTTAAAGTCGAATATGAAAATTCAAGCAAGAGAATTTTATTAGGAGTGAAAGTAAAGTAAGGCTCAAGCAAAGAATGTTTTCAAGAGATTCATCTACAAATCAACCCTTTGTTAATGAAGTACTGAGGTAAATGACTAGGCAATCTTTTTTTAAAATTTTTTTTTAAAGAGAGAGTGAGAGAGGAGAAAGAGAGAGAGAGAGAATTTCAATATTTATTTATTAATTTTTGTTATCGGCGGACACAACATCTTTGTTTGTATGTGGTGCTGAGGATCGAACCCGGGCCACACACATGCCAGGCGAGCGTGCTACTGCTTGAGCCACATCCCCAGCCCAGGCAATCTTGATCTTACTGTGCCTGTGCTATTAATGAAATTTCCTTTCTGAAATATTTTGAGAAACCTATGTCCATAAATCCTAACTTTACAATGACCTCAGTACACCCTGTCAGGAGTAAGCCCCATTGATCTTTCATTTCCCCCCATATTTCTTAAGTGGCTCCTGTTTCTTCTGTCTGCTTATTCTCAGGGTTAGTACAACTGTTGTTGTTCTATAAGTTACTTGAATGTTCATTAAAGACAATTTAAAAGAAACCCCATGACCCTGCTATGTTATTGGTTCGCATTTCACTGTTCCTTACTAACTACTACCTAACAATAGTAGCAAATTTGTTGTTTATGTGTTTGCCTCCCTTTCTCACATCCCCTCACTGGTTCTAAAACTTTAAAGTACATAAACATCACTACAAACAATTCATTAGATCTTATATGCCTGGCCCTAAACTACCTGTATATTCAAATTCCATAGTCATTGGGAAGCCTGGGACTCTTTATTTTGATAATCCTTACTTGTGTTTATTAGGCCTGCATTCCAGTGATCATATTTGAGGGATATGGTTCTCTTTCCCTTTTTGTTGTGTGTCATGGTGATGATTTTAAATGCCTGCTATTATTTAAATTAATTAATGAGTAAAGTTAAATAAGGTGGATGGTGAGGAAATTGCCCTCACTTAGAGTCTGAAAAAACATTTGTGCTACTAGAATCTGGTCAGTAGTAGCATCATCCCACATTGATAGCTGCTGTTATATGCTATCAATCCTGAGATGTATTATAGCTAATTAAATGATTTAATTTAATTTATAGTAGGTTCTGAGATAGTTTCAAAGAAAAATCATTTCCAAAGGTAGTATTATTTATGCATTTAATTATACTTGGGTTCCAATCCAATTCAAAAGCATGTCTACAAAGGCTGGCATTTAGTCAGCTAAACATTTGAATGCTTCTTTGTTCCCAAAGAGGAAAGCACATGACTAATTTCTCTAACAAGTAATTTTAGGTGCAGGTTATGTTTGCAATCTTAAGAAAGGAAGTGTCTCAGTGAAGGGGAAATTAAATGAGAGGGTTAAATGCATGACCCAGAAAGGATATTTGAATCACCTGTGTTTTTCCAACCTGTTTTAAAAGTCTATCTTTTCTATCAGGTGGGACCAAACTGATAGACATGTTTTTCTTATAGGAAGTTGTAGGCTGAAGGGAGGAAAAAAGGAATTGGCCATCACAATCACCAGATCAAATTAAGTCTTTTTATTTCTTCTTCTTGGTACCAGGGATTGAACCCATGGCACTTAACCACTGAGCCACATCCTCAGCTCATTTTATTTTATTTTATTTAGTTGTAGTTGTAGTGCCTTTATTTTATTTATTTGTTTTTATGTAGTGCTGTGCTCAGCCACTGAGCCACAACCCCAACCCTAGTTTTTATTTTATTTTACTTTGAGACAGGGTCTCACTGAGTTGCTTTGGGCCTTACTAAGTTGCTGAGGCTGGCTTTGAACTTCTGATCCTCCTGCCTCAGCCTCCTGAGCTGCAGGTGTGTGCTGTCATACCCAGTATCCTATTAAGTGTTTTTTTAAAGATAACAGGAAACAAGTGAAAATCTACACTAAGAGGATAAATAAAGCACTTGGAGAGGAAAAATAAAGGCATGTATTCTTATACAATAGAGGGAATCAGAGTCCATCTTTAGGCCTTTCTTTGTTCACTTTGGAATGAATTTTTTAAGCTGAAATTACATTTTTCATTGTTGTGCTAATTTTGTTGTCAGAGAATATTTCCAAGTCCTACAGTCTGATCAAGTGTCCTCAAGGAGTGTGGACATTAATGAGACAGGCACTTTGAGGCCCATTTCCCTCCAGTAAGGACACTACGGACATCGTTGTCTTTCTTAAGTTTGCTTGTGTCCTTAGAAATACCTTGTCAGCAAGAATGGTTTTTCCTACTCCTCTTATTTGGCTAATTTATGAGGGCATATACTTAATATTGATCATTGTGAAACTACCTACCCCGAAGTGAAAGCTTTTGATCTCTTTTTCTTTTTTCACTTGGCAACTAGTCCCTGTCTTTGATGCTTTTAGTTTCCTTTTTTTATATTTGTTCAAATTCTATCATGCTTTCCTTGCAGCATCTCCACTCAAATCACCTCTATAAAATCAAAGTTTTATTGGCTGCAACAGCCTATCAGTTGATGCTTTGGTGAAGTAAACATAACAATATTTGCTCAGAATAGAGCCAGGGTTGGCACACTATAAGGACCTAACAGTAAATGTTTTAGGTTTTGTGGACTATATGGTCTTTGTCACAACTATTTAATACTTCCATTCTTATGCAAAAGAAGCTATATAAAATATTTAAAATAAATAAATAGGTGTGATTTATTCAAATAAGACTCTACCTATAGACCCTTAAATCATTACATATCACAAATAATATTGTTTTTTGATTACCATTGCTACATTAAAATGTAAAACAATTCTTGGTACATGGGCTGTACTAAAACAAAAAGTAGCCCAGATCCACCTACACTGACCTGCGTGGGACCCAGGCCCAGGGTGGGTCCAGATCCACCCCACACACACACCTGGGAGCCCAGGCCTACCCCAATTCAATGTTGGGACACGTCAGACATTGCCATAGCCTTCCCCATGCATTAGACTTTATCTTTTGGCAACAGGGCCTAAAAGCAGCTGCATCTTGAAGCAGGCATCTCAAAAACAGTGTAAGGCCCTTCCTTTCATCCCCATCTCTGAAAGACATTGCATCCTTCTTGGGGCACCTCCACTGCTATCTTGAGTTACCTCCACTATTGTTGCCATCACCTTTAGTGATGTATGAACTAGCATACATCAAGGAACACCTGCAGAGTCTGGAAGCCCAACACCAAGGTGAGGTACAGAAAATCTGCATGGATACTACAAGATTATAGGATAGAAACTATAATATCTCAGATCCACACTGCAAGAAAGAAAGACACATAGACAACATGAAAAACTAAGGGAGAAAACTGCACCAAACAAACCAGGATACTACAATAACAGAATCCATGGACAGCGAAGTTGATGAAATGTCATAGGAGTCCAGAAGATTCATAATTAAAATGATCTGTGAATTTAAAAATGACCTAAATGAGCAAATACAGGCAAAAATTGATCACTCCAACAAAGAGAAGAGAGAGTAAATACAGGTAGCAAAAGATTACTTTAAGAAAGAGATACTCTGAAAAAAATCAGAAATCCTTGAAATGAAGGAAACAGTAAACCAAATACAAAAACTCAATAGAAAGTATCACCAACAGACTAGACCATTTGGAACCAGAACATCAGATAATGAAGACAAAGTATACAATCTGGAAAATAAAGTTGACCACACAGTGAAGAAATTAAGAAACCATGAACAGAACATCCAAGAATTATGGGATAGAATCAAAAGATCAAACATAAGAGTTATTGCGATAGAGGAAGGCACAGTGTTTCAAACAAAGGAATGCACAATCTTTTCAATGAGATATCAGAAAATTTCCCAAGCATGAAGAATTAATTGTAAAATCAAACAAGAGGCTTACAGAACACCCAAATATACAAAATTACAACAGATCTACACCAAGGCACATTATAATGTGCATACAGAATAAGGATAGAATCTTAAAAGCCCCAAGAGAGAGGAATCAGATCACATATGGGGGGAGACCAAATCGTATCTCAGCAGATTTTTCAACCCAGACCCTCAAAGCCAGGAGATCGTGGAACAACATATACCAAGCTCTGAAAGAAAATGGATGCCAACCAAGAATCTTATCTACAAAAAAAATTAAGCCTTAGATTTGATGATGAAATAAAAAACTTCAATGATAATCAAAAGTTAAAAGAATTTACAACTAGAAAGCCTGCACTACAGAACATCCTTGGCAAAATATTCCATGAAGAGTAAATTAAAAACAATGATAAATCAGCAGAGGGAAGTATTGCACTAAAGGAAAAACTAATCTAAGGAAAACCAAGTTAAATTAAATACCAAAAATTAACAAAAATGTCTGGGAATACAAATCATGTCTCAATAATAACCCTGAATGTTAATGGCCTAAACTCACCAATCAAAAGACAAAGACTGG
The DNA here is from genome assembly GCF_048772815.1 of Callospermophilus lateralis. Taxonomy (NCBI): domain Eukaryota; kingdom Metazoa; phylum Chordata; class Mammalia; order Rodentia; family Sciuridae; genus Callospermophilus; species Callospermophilus lateralis. The sequence continues at coordinate 17,411,689 of NC_135325.1, forward strand.
CAGGTTGGATTAAAAAAAAAAAGATCCAACAATACACTGCCTCCAAGAAACTCATCTCATAGGAAAAGACATCCAAAGACTGAAGGTGAAAGGTTGGGAAAAATTATACAACTTTTATGGATTGTGGAAGCAATCAGGGGTTTCCATCCTCATATCAAATAAAGTAGACTTCAACCTAAAGTTAATCAAAGAGATACAGAAGGACATTTCATACTTCTCAAGGGAAACATATACCAACAAGACTTAACAATTATAAATATATATGCCCTAAACAATGGAGTGTTCATGTTCATCAAACTCTTTTCAAGATCAAGAGTTAAATAGACCACAACACAATAATTCTGGGTGATTTTAATACACCTCTTTCATAACTGGAAAGATCTTCCAAACAAAAGCTGAACAAAGAATCTATAGATCTCAATAATATAATCAATATCTTAGACTTAACTCACATATATAGAATAATTCATCCTTCAACGTGTATACACACTCTTCTGAGCAGCATATGGATCCTTCTCTAAAATAGAACATATATTATGCTACAAAGTAACTCTCAGCAAATACAAAAAATAGAGATACTACCATGCATTTTATCAGATCATAATGGAATGAACTTGGAAATTAATGACAAAATAAAAAATAAAAATTATTCCAACACCTGGAGACTAAACAATATGTTACTAAATGAACAATGGGTTGCAAAAGACATCAAGGAAGAGATTAAAAAATTCTTAGAAGTAAATGAGAACATAAGCACAACATATCAAAATCTCTGGGACACTATAAAAGCAGTTCTAAGAGGAAAGTTCATTGCATGGATTTCATTCCTTAAAAGAAGAAAAAGTCAACAAATAAATGACCTCACATTCCATCTCAAAGCCCTAGAAAAAGGAGAACACACCAACACCAAAATTAGTAGAAGGCAGGAAATACTTAAAATTAGAGCTGAAATCAATTAAATTGAAACAAAAGAAAAAATTGACAAAACAAAAAGTTGTTTCTTTGAAAAAATAAATAAAATTGACATACCCTTACCCATGCTAATGAAGAGAAGGAGAGAGAAAACTTATTACTAGCATACATACTGAAAATAAATAACTAACATACATACTGAAAAAGGAAATATCACAACAGACACTGCATAATACAGAAGATAATTAGAAATTATTTGAAAACTTGTACTCCAATAAAATAGAAAATATCAAAGGCATCAACAAATATTTAGATTCATATAATTTTCCCAAATTAAATCAGGATGATATAAACATTTAAACAGTTCAATTTCAAGTGTTGAAATATAAGACACCATCAGAATTCTACCAACAAAGAAAAGCCCAGGACTGGATGGGTACACAACCAAGTTCTACAATACCTTTAATGAAGAACTAATACCAATACCCTTCAAATTATTTTGTGAAATAAAAAAAGAGGGAGCACTTCCAAAGTCATTCTATGAGGCCAGAATCACCCTGATTCCAAAACCAGGCAACGATACATCAAAGAAAGAAAACTTCACACCAATATCTCTAATGAACATAGATGCCCAAATTCTCAATAAAATTCTGGAAAATCGATTACAAAAACATATCAAAAAGATCAAACACCACAATCAAGTGGGATTCATCCCAGGGATGCAAGTTTGGTTCAACATACAAAAAATCAATAAATGTAATTCATCACATTGATAGACTTAAAGATAAGAACCATATGATATTCTCAATTAATGCAGAAAAAGTACTTGACAAAATACAGCACCCCTTCATGTTCAAAATATTAGAAAAACTAGGTCTAACGGGAACATATCTCAACATCATAAAGGCTATCTATGCTAAGCCCCAGGCCAACATCATTCTAAACAGAGAAAAACTGAAAGCATTTCTTCTCAAAACTGGAACAAGACAGGGATGCCCTCTTTTACTACTTCTAATTAACATAGTTCTTGAAACTCTAGCCAGAGTAGTTAGAGAGATGAAAGAAATTAAAAGGATACACATAGGAAAAGAAGAACTCAAATTAGCACTATTTGCTGATGATATGGTTCTATACCATAAAATTTATCATTTAAACTGTTAAGGGGTATTAGTATATTTATAAAATTGTGCAACCATTGCCCATCATTATCTAAGTCCAATATATTTTCATCATCCCAAAAAAGAACTTTGTCCCCAATAGCAGTCACTCCTAATTCTCCCCTTTTCTCTAGCCCCTAGCAACCACTAATTGACTTTTATGCCAATGGATTTGCTTATTCTTGACATTTTACTGAAATTAAATCATATAACATGTGGCTTTTTGTGCCTGGCTTCTTTCACTTAACATGAGGTTTTCAAGCATCATTTGTATTAATTTATATTGTAGTATATATGGGCACTTAACCACTTTTTTATGGCTGAATAATATTCTATATATCGATATACCACATTTTGTTTATCCATTATCAGCTGATGGGCATTTTATCTGTTTTAATTTTTTGCCTATTATGAATAATGTTTCCATGAACATTGATATTCAAACTTTGGTATGGAATATGCTTTCAGTCGTCTGAGGCATATACCTAGGATTGAAATTTATGAGTAATATGGTAGCTCAATGTGTCACTTTTTGAGGAACTACCAAACTGTTTTCGCATAGCATCTGTACTGCAAGTTTACATTCCCACCAGCAGTGTATAAGGGTTCTAATTTTCCCATCTCATCAACACTTGTTATTGTCTTTTTTACTACCATCATGCTATTGGATATGGAATATAATCTCACTGTGATTTGATTTGTATTTGACTTGAGGAGTGAGTGAGGGACAAAAAGAAAGAGTTTGGGGTGGAATCAGAAAGGACAGGATGGGGGCAGATTACAGGCATGGAACCAGTATTTTTTAAGTAACTTGTTACTCTGAGTGAGATGGGAAAACACTGGTGGATTTTGAGTAAATGAGAGGCATTAATTGGTTCAGATTCTAATAGAATTACTCTGGCTGACCTTTAGAGGATAGATGGTTGGAGAGACAAAATTAGAATTGGGAAAATCCATGGAGAGTCAATAATCCAGAGAAGAGATAATGATACTCAGTACTATATTAGAGCTGGTATGATTTTGACAGTTTCTGAATATATTTTGATGATGAACAAACAGAATTTACTGACGAATTGGATGTGAGATCAAGAGAGCTGTTAAGGGTGATTGGAAGATTTGGTGTCAGAGTAACTGACAAATGAGGATCAGGATAGAATATTAAGACTAGAGTGGAAATCAAGACTTCCATTTTGGACATATTAGTTTTGAGACTCCTATTTTAAATGTAAGATGTTTGTTTATTCCAGGGATATCTAGCTCTAATGAAAAATTTTCAGAGTCTTTAGAATTACATTGTTTTAGAGTCACATGCCTATTATAAAATTCTATGAAGAGTGTACCATATATATGACTCTTCGGATTTATAACACCAATGAGAATTTAAGAGATTTTATGAGAATTATAAAATAATTTTATGAGAAATTAACTTTTGAAATAAAATCGTTGTAGCTGTATTCTAGTAAAGACTTAATTGCATTTATCTTTATATTTAGCTTATCAGAAGAATCCAAAACATTCTCTATTACCTTACCACCTAACACAGCATTTCAAATCCACTGTTTTGTAAATGCCAACCCAATCTATTTTACTTGAACTTAGTTCTTCTGCCTAGAACAAGCTTTTAACATTTACCATCGATAAGGAAACTTTATGTATGCTGAGGGTTTACTATATCAGAAAAAGTTAAGTTTATTGTTTAAGAAAATATTTTTTTTAATCTTTGACCTGAGATCAAAGGGTTAGCTATTCTCCACTGGGAGAAATATCCATTGCATCTTTTCCTTTCTTTTTTCTTTAATTAGAAAGCATGAAATATCTCATACTTATAAAAAATAAAAGGAATGGTTTAACTAATACTCATTTCCCCTTGCTTGAATCAGTTTACTTCCCATGGCACTATTTTAAGCCTATCCTTTCTATGTCACATGATGTTGAAAGTTTCAGTTTAAAATCTCACTTGCCATGATTTTAAAAATGTTTTATTATCTTTCATTTTAAAGCCCTGGGGCCATGTTTATTCATTTTCATAACTACTCTCTATCTCTGCACTTGATCACAGTTGGTGCTAAAAATATTACATGAATAAAGGTGATAATAATGTGTATGATTATTAGATCTTTTTATTATTTCATTTTTGTCTAGAAGAGACAATACTCATATGGTACTGGTTATAGGTAACAGCCTAAGATTGGATCATGTGATAAAAGCATATTACTTCAAATTTAAAGTCCACTTATTTATGGCTTTATTAATTTGGCAAGTCACTAATAAATCTGAACATCATTTATAAAATGCAATTAGGAGTATTTGTCCTATTTTATAGTGTGTAGCAAGAATTAGATTAAATAAGACAGAAAAATATACTCTAGAAAAACAAAAATTGTATTTTGATCTATCTAGTCTGGAAGAATATTCATTGATAGTACTTCACCCTTAATCTGAGAATAATGTACTTTGCTAGAGTTTCCAAACAGTTTTTGAAAAAAAATACATATATATATATATATATATATATATATATATATATATATATTAGTTTTACATGTATACAATATTTTATTTATTTATTTTTATGTGGTGTTGAAGATCAAACCCAGGGTCTCTCATGTGTGAGGCGAGCACTCTACCACTGAGCCACAACCCCAGCCCCTGCAAATACATTTTTAAAAACATTTTTATTTGTGGATGGACACAATACCCTTATTTTGTTTATTTAATGTTTTTTAACATGGTGCTGGGGATCGAACCCAATGCCTCAGCTGGCTAGGCAAGCACTATATCACTGAGCCATAACCCAAGCCCTACAAATACTTTTCATACAGATGGTATAATGGACTTTCAAAAAACACACCATTTCCTTCAACATAAATTACAATGGTTTAGTTGTTCAACTTTCATTATAATGGAAGGCTCTTTCTAAGATGAATTAACTTTCTTTTGAGATTAATATGTAGAAAATAATCCAGAACAGGAAGGCTTACTGCAGAAGTCCTCTGACATTTGATTTTGAATTTGACATTTCAATTCAATTATTCTGAATTTAAAGTTTGTTAAATCAATGAATAAATTTGGGGAATAATATGTCCCTGTAACTTTACATATATTTCATAACCTCTTGCACTTTAGCAAGGACTAGAAAAAATAATCATCTTCCCTGCTCTAGGATAAAATATTTTAAACAACAAATTATGAGAATAAATATCATTGATGAAAATTTCACTAAATCATTGTAAGTCCCATCATCATTCTATTAGGTTATCACATGTAAATTTGCATGAAATTTAATACTTCACCTTAAATATTCTAATACTTCAAGTAATATTTGTTCTTTAAATAATTTTCAATTTTTATTTTATTCACTGTGTATTGTTTCATCATTAATAACTCTCAGATTCTTTGCAAGGATAAATAGATGGGGCTAAACAAACCAAAGTAGATCTCAAAGGGCAGAAGTTGGAAATACCTTTCCCATGTCTCAGAGGCAGAGAGACAAAACTCTGTTTGAAAGAATTTCCAGTCTCGGGGCTAGAAAATTTGGCTTTATACAAATGGGTTCTCAGGACAAGGACAAAATGAACCAGAATTTAGGAGACAGATTTTGGTAATGGGCCTGAAAGATAGGGAAGTATAAAATAAAGTAAAATATTTCTAAATTAGTATTCAGGAGGAAAATTAGAGACAATGTATCTGGAGACCTGAGGCCCTATTCATCTTGCTCACTCCTGTATTCTCTGTGCATAATTCTTGGAACATAAATATTTATCCACTGGCAAAATACTGTTTAGCAATTGTGTTTGCTAATGCTCATGCTAAGATACCATGTAAGTAAAACAGACCTAAAGAAAGGATTCAGGAAACAAAGAACAAGGTGTTGGCTACATAAAAGGTTAAGAAAGTGTGGTTCTTGCCCTCTACTACTAGGGAATTTAGTCCCACCATGGAACTTACTTTAGAGGAAGCACCATTCACACTAGGAGAAAATCATCCCAAAGGATGATTAGAAACTGACCAGCATATGAGATGAATGGAATCTCACACAGAAGCAAAAATATCTGCAGTCTTTAAACTGTATAAAAATTTGGGTTACTTGGAAGATGTTTTGTAATTTAATATGAGTGTGATAAAAATATTACTAGGAAAATAGATTTACATCAGATTGTAAGGATGTTCAATGTCGTGATAAGAAATTTGAACTTTGTTATACTAAAATTCAAATAGTTAATTTTAGCACTTGACATAAAAGTATAACCCACTATAGGAAAATTTAGCTTATTAGTTAAAGTATAAATACTGATCTAAAGAGCATAGACTAAAGGCTCTTCACTTCCATGAATTATCTGAGAAGGAGAGAAAAAAATATATGTTGTCAGAAGCAATGGTAAAACAGGCACCTTTCCCCCTCATTCCCCAATAATATTTAATTAATAGATCTTTATAATAGCCTCTAGAGACATTAGGTCACAATATGAATCTGCTCTTATTATATAAGATTATTAATAACCTCATATATTTCTTGTTACAACTAATATGGAAAGAAGATTAACTTTATTGTTGTTTACAGTTTAAGCTAGAGTTCATATAATTTTTCATAATGTTTTCAACCTACATGGCCACCAATGACATTCTCTTTCAGAAACTGACATCACAACCAAGATTGTATGAGACATTAAAGTAGTGGAAGGAGCTGGTTATAAAACAGAAATAAATGTGTTTTATTACATTATTTCCAAGGACCAAAATACTTTGGATTCTAGGTACTCTTGGCATAAATGATTTAATGAACATGTGTCATTGAGAAGGATCTATTATAAAGAATGAAAGTAAAGCCATGCTCCATCTGCCTTTACAAATGCCAATATTATCTACCCATTCCAAAATATTTAGCATCATTTTATAAAGAATAAATAACTTCTTATAATGATTCCTTTCCCATCCATCACATCCAAATCATAAAATATATGCTCTATTTTCAGTTTGGAGAAAGAATAAATAGTTACCAGTAAAATCTGGGGATGTGTGAATAGGAAATTAGAGGAGGAAAGGGCAAGTGGTTAAAAAGAAAGAAAAACTTTCTAGTCTGCCAATGGAAGTTGAGCATTTCTTGAATGAAATGAAATATGACTTGTTAGGCAAATATGATCCATTGTATCAAAGAGCTAGCAAATATAACCTACTACTGATTGTGGTGAAAGGGAAATGTGCTCCAATAGGTCAAGATTCACTTTTCAGCACCAAGTGCACCACTCTCCACCCCCATTTCTTCAGTAAATACAGTCATTTATTTTAGGAAGCATGCACATATTATCTCACACACATTTAGACAGTTTTCTCTTCACTGTTTTAAATTCCCCTTTCTGACCCTGTAATGAATATATGTTTACTTTGATGTTCACTGTCAGGGATAAAAAAAAACATTTACTAATGTTTGTCACATGCTACACAAACCTGTAACATCAAATAAAATGTTGTTCATTAATAAACAGTAGAGAATAAGCTCAAAGATTAATAAACGTCATGATTGCCAATGGAAGAGGACACAAGAAGACAAATATATACAAGCATCCACTAACAAGTTTAGAGTACAAGTGTTGTCAAAAATCAAATATGTATGTTTAAAGTATCTGGTTTATTAAAATTCCTCAGCTATAAATTAAACATCATAATGGTATTGCTTTAAAAATAACAACTCCACAAATTCTTCCAGAATACCTTATGTGTAAGGTAAATATATAACATTAATATTATGTATATATACACATAAGTTTATCTGCATATATATATTAGATATAAACAGATGATAGATTAATAGGTAGTTAGGCATATAGATAGGTAGGTACGTAGGTAGGTAGGTAGGTAGGTAGATATTCTTCTACTTTATTACATTAAAGAAGTAGGAAAAGAAAGCAAATTATATTTAAGTGGCTGTCAAATTTTAGTTACATTTAGTTAGTTTTCTTTTGAAAATTTAGGGTCCTGGATGTTTTCCCTCACACTTTACTCTAAACAATGAAGTTGAAAATTGTCCAAGTAATCTTGAACATTTATACCTTCTTCCATGAATAGTCAGTCTATAGAACACTTCCCTAGTATGTCGCCCCACACCTCTAGGAGACTTATAGGAAGCCCATACTCCTCTCAACACATATAAAACTTAGAAACTTCATTATATTTGTTTAAAATTTACCCATAGAACATTTGTGTTTATTCTGTTAGGGCTCACATCCCCAACTGAAGATATTTCTAAGGTGACAAGCAAGTTTCATCTCTTGAGAAAATTCTGATTCACAGTGATTGGTTGCAGTGTTAGAAACAATGCAAGATGTTTCAGTCTCAGTATGGAAAAAACAGCAGTAATCCTTTAGTGATGCCTGGTATGGGCAGAGTATAGGACTAGCCAAGTTTAAATTGAGTCTATTTCTTCTTTCTCATTAAAATTCCTCAAACATGTGTAAATAGCAGCCATGTTCCTCCTAAAGGATATCTTCTACCCAAATTTGAAATCTTTCTACTGCCACACAACACATGATGAGGCATCTTCTCTAATTTTCTGGTATGTTGTAGCTTATTATGTGAATTCCCTTCTAGTCCTCATCTCAATCATAAAACTCAGAGTTGTTTGCAGAAATTCCATCAAAAAACCTCTCTTTCAGGGTCACAAGTGAAGCTTGAGTATCTTTTGAAGATTTCTCTGAGTTCATATCTATATGCATTTCATTGTGCTGAAAGCAAAATATCATTTTGTCATCTGCTAAGATAGCTTGCCATCAACATAAAAAATTGCTTAAAATGTATCATGATTTCTTACATTGCTTTTAAAGGGCATTGCTAATTAACTCTCTATTCTGTTACTACCTTGAAGATTTTGTATGTTTATATACCACTATGAACGTAGTGAGTACAACAGCACAGTTGACCTGAAAAAAACTGCTTATGATTGTTAAATGGAAATCTAGTTATGGAAATATCATAGCACAATCTCCCAATCCTACCACTTACCAAGAAATGGAAAAAATGTGAATCTTTATGTAGATTTGGGGTGATGCTCTTTTAAGAGCTATTGTGACAAAGTGGAATAAGTTATCATGTTTAGTTATACTTGAGACCAAATTCCATGAGCCCTCATATAATGGAGTCCCATAATATCTCTGAGCCAATCAATAGCACATCAAATAATATACATAAAATTATTAATCTGTCAATATAAAGTTATTTCAATTTTGAAAATAATCCTTTCATGCTATATGATTGGTAAAGCAAAATCATGCTGACATCATGATAGATAATTCCAGTCACATTTTATTTTTTATGTACTGGTATGTTTGGGATCCTGTCTTTCCATTTTATATTCTGGGTTATCTTTTGTCAACAATGTACATAAAACTGTTCATGGTTCCTATTATGACAGCTGCACAAAGTCCATGTCTCAGAGCTGTACATCAAAGTGGCAAATATAATAACACAACACAGATCTGCTTTGACACTAATATGGATTTCATGCTTGTTTCACAGCCCCTTGGCCAAACGTTCAAAAACATTGTAGTCCCCAGTAAATAACAGTCCAGAAGCAACATCCAGTTGCTGTGTATATTATTTTGAGCACAAATTATAAGATACAAGAATGAACAATGCCTTTCTACAGTTAGCATTTTATTTTGTATCCTGTATTTTTAGTGTTAAAGTACCTTATTCCCCAAATTCAAAATATGACTGAAGGTGAAGTAAGAGGTTTCTTTAGAAGGTTCTCTCAATTTTGCAACAAAAAAATCATCATTTTACCAGCACTTTTCTAGATTTATTTTCAGATTACTATGTACCGGGTACCAATTCTTGCATTTTAAAATAATTAGTTTAATTCTTACAATGGCCCTATGAGGTAGATTCCATTATTACCCATATCACAGTTGAGGCAACTGAGGCATAGAATGGTTAAATGATGTGCCCAATATTTCAAAATTAGTAATAGTACAGTCAAAATTTGAACTTTGAAAGTCTATATCCAGAGCCTACAGTTATCAATATCATGCTGTCCCATAAATTAAAAATTATAATGAAGGTGAAGGGTTGAATAAGATACTAGTTTATTAAGTCCCTGCCATGTGTCAGGAATTATAACAATATCAATGATCTTACTTAATTTTCATAATAACCTATTAGTTAAGAACCAACATCACTATATTTTATAAGTACCACTCAAAAGGTTAAGCAAATACACAATAAAATTCAAAAAGTAAGACTTTTGTTATGTAGCTGATAAGGGAAAAACGCTAGATGTAAAGTTCCATCTGCCTGCATCTGAACTAGACATTCTTTCTGTATTCTAAAACAAAACCTAAAGTTAATGAAATGGTTTGCTAAATTTTCTTGCCTTTTTTCTTATTTCTATGATCATCCTTTATTGAAAGTACAAGAAGCTGAAGGACTTTAGGTGCAACAGAACATACTTCTATTAAAGATCTTAGGGTCATATTGAAGTCATTTTAGAGTCATCTTATATTAATTTTTTCTTGGAAATTGAGTGGCGTTGTTAGCATTTTGAAAGACAACAAATATAACTACATATTATATCATAAGAATAGACAATTACAAAAAGAGTATAAGATGAAGTACCTTTACACAAGCCGTAATTGCAGCTGGTAATTAAACTGAAGTGTTTCATTTTCTCAGTCAGCTCATCAGTGACACCAGAAAATAAACAATTTGAAATTGAAATCCTTAGGGGCAAACAATAGTAATTAATTGCGTTTTTTTCAAGGGAAAAAGCATTCCTAAAGCCTATTTCGGGTGACCTCTTGAATAACACAAAGTGATTTATACTATGAGCAGGAGTGTGGGGTTCAGAACCAGTCCTGATTTGACTTGAATATTCATGAAGTTTACGGCTTGATTTATACCTCAAATCCATCTCTATTATCAAATTTATTGTCTTCTAGGTTAAAAATGAAAGTAGATTTATATTCTGAAATATTCACACCACACAATGAGATGAATAGCATGGAAAGAAAGACTTTACCATGGTGGAAATATGTAATGTGGGGCTGCCATTAATTCCTTCCAACCTAGAATGTTCTCAAGTTTGAAGAGCATTTTTTAGAGAGATTTGGAAGTGAAGAGAAAATATTTATATATTTAAATCTGGGTCCACATCTTCTATGCCCACTGGAATATAATGATAAAATTCAGGCAGTCTCCTTTGCCAGTGTTCAGTTGCACATAAGAGAGCTGTGTTTGGGATTGTACAAATCTGTTTTTGTCTATTCTGGTTACATGGAACAGATTAATTTAACTCTGATTAATGCTGCTTACTTTGACATCTGACCTAAAGTGAGCTTTATTCTGTATCACATCACTTAATTTAATCAAGATATCTAGTGCTAATTTCTTATATGTTCCTTGATCTTCTTATGATATGAACATGGCCTTTGGACTCAGAATAGGTAAGAACTCAGCCCCATTATGGTTAGCTTTTTCCATTTAACAAAGAACCCTAAAAATAGTGGTTTAAAAATCAATATTTATTGACCTCATGTTTCCTCAGTAGGGCATTTTGATCAGGTGCCAAGTAGGTACTTCTTCTGGACTAGGCCAGGCTCATCCAAACTCAGCTGAGGCTTTACTTGTGCATCTGCAAGTACCTTCCTGGTTGGGTATTTAGACTGAAACATGGCTTCAGGTGTCAGGGCTTATTTCTGTTGCATGCAATCTTCCATTTGCCAGTCTGATAGTCTGAGCTTGTTTCAAATGGGGTTATGCTAGGGATTCCAAATCAGTAAGCAAGAGTAAATCCAAACATGCAGGTACTTTTTACATCTCTGCTATTGTTCCACTGGCCAAGTGGCCAAGTTCAGTGATAAATTGAAGAGTACTCAACCTGAGGATACTGACAGGCACAATTGACTGCATACCCATATAAGAAACTACACTATAGTTTCTTATTCCTTTAGTTCCAGTTTCAGTATTTTCTCCTAGGGTTGTTGTGGGGGTTAAAATTAAGACATATAGCCATGCCTGTAATCCCAGTGGCTTGGGAGGCTGAGGCAGGAGGATCATGAGTTCAAAGACAGCCTCAGTAACTTAGCAAGACTCTGTCTCTAAATAAAATTCAAAAAAGGGGCTGAATGATCAATACTTTGGTTAAGCTCAGTGGTTAAGTGACCCATAGTTCAAACCCCAGTACCCGCCAAAAAATTAAGACATATAGACCAATTGATAAAATACCTGAAACAGAGAAGACACTTAATAAATATTGGTCCCTTTTCACTTTTAGATATCTAAAGCATAGCCATTTATTGGTTATACAAAGCAGGTATTTTATATTTTTATTTTTTCATATTTTTAATTGATGCATTTTAATTATATATAATGATGGAATTTGTTTAAAATACACATGAAAGCAACTTGCAAATGACATGTCATCCCACTGACCTCTAGAATTATTCAGTTATCTGGCTGGTGAGGTTAGCATTTCCTTCCTTAACAATTTCATGTGGATAGGCTGTAGCTATGTATTCATTTGGCTAATGAACTTCTGTAAAGAAATGTACTTCTAAAATTGTGTATTATGCATGTATATTTGCATAATGCATTTCCATAACTAAACATTTGTTGAACCATTTATTTAGCTCTTCTTGTATTTCATTACCCCCTCCAATCAGAGGCAAATCTGTGCTAATACACACTGCTTTGAGGTGAGGTTGGATGAGGTCATAATGGTTCAGTTCCCAAAGTATTGATCACAGCCATTGAAGAGGCTAAGGCATTTTAAAGTCAGCTTGACGTTATAATCAAATAATCAAAAGAGCCCTTAAATTGAATTCTACTTTGGCCTGGTTGTCTTTAAAAGCTGGCTTCAATATTAATGCATGGATGTTCACATCTTTAATTTGGACCTCAGCCACTGACACAATAGAGTAGATGAAGTTCCATAATTTTCAAGTGCACACATTCTTTTTCCCATTGATCTGTATATAATAGATCATTCTATTGGCTCCTATGCAGCATTCAAATATAGTCTGCCTAAATCAAAACTGGTCAGTAAATGAAATAGTAAAGTACCTTGACCTGAAGATCATGTAAATGAAATTTTTGATTAAAAATCACAAATTATTGTGCTTATTGCGTATACCCTATAAAATAAACAGATTTTTATTTTACCAAAGTATATTGCTCATGCATTTTATATAGGCCATTAAAATAGTGCCAAGCACAACAGGATTATCATAATGTACAAAGAGACCTTGTATGTATCTCTGGGTTCTTTCACAACCGACAGAATCTCTCTGATCATTGCTAACCTTTTAGCCAAAAAGAAAGAGAACATTTAGTCAGCATGGGTTGTGACGAATAATTAACATTATAGTTGGCAGTTCTTTAATAGTTCACCATTTTCTTGGACAAAAGAGGGAAAAAAGTTGAAGACTTCAATGATATCAATATGTTAGTAGAAGATAAGGTGAAACTTTCTTTTTAAAAAACAATATTGAGGGGCTGGGATTGTGCCTCAGTGGCAGAGTGCTTGCCTCACACATATGAGGCATTGGATTTGATCTTCAGAACCACATAAACATAAATAAATAAAATAAAGATATTGTGTCCATCTACAACTAAAAAAAAATTAACAATATTGATTGTAGCAAAATACTACATTTTCTATCATGCCAATGAAAATTTATATGCATTTTTTACATGTGTATATGTATATATAGTTGTTTATTATTATTATTATTATGGCACCAGGGATTGAATGCAGCAGAACTTAAACACTGAGCAACATCTCAGGTCCTTTTTATTATTTTATTTTGAGATAGCGTCTCATTAAGTTTCTTAGGGCCTCACTAAGTTGCTGAGGCTGGCCTATGATCCTCCTGCCTCAGCTTCCTGAGTTGCTGGAATTACAAGACTCTAACAACAACAACAAAAATCTAAAAAGTAAATAGCTTAAAGATCAGTAGAGTTGAAGGAAGGTAACAAGGTGGGGAGGATACTGGGAACTGAATTTAAGCATGCTTTTAAAAATTATGTCAAAATTAATCCTGATTTTATATATAATTTTTAAAAACAGTAAAAATAAACAAATATATAAGCATTTAAGAATTCATGGTTTGGGTTATATTTTGTTAGACTAAATTTGATTTGCTTTTTACAAGTTGTACCTCTGATGATCATTAAATTGAACTGGTATTTATTTATTAAGCAATTATTTAGTTTACACTTCAGTTTGTTAGAGTGTCATGATGCAAAGCATGATACCTATTCTCAGAGGAGATGAATGAATATACAGAGTAACTTTCATATAGCATACCAGAACTAGATAAGTGATATGAACTGGGTTACTCAGAAGGGGCAGGAGAAATGGGAGAGGCTTCACAGAGGTCACATTAGAAATGGGAATGCTGGGAGATTTATCAGAGTTCTCAAGGGCAGCTCCCAGCTTCAGTGAGTCAGTAGGAAGACTCCTGGGACTCAATGTATAGTTGTACTCATGGCTATAATTTATTATAGTAAAATGATACATAATAAAATGAGCAAAGGGAAAAAGTATATTACATGAATACCAGAGGAAATCAGGCACAAGCCTCTAAGAGTCCTCCCCCAGGGGAATCACAAAGGATGTACTTAAGTCCTTCAGTGGAATAGTGACAACACATTTGAAATGTTATTTACTAAGGAAGTTCATTAGAGACTCAGTGCTCAGAGATTTTATTGGTGGTTGGTCACATAAACATCCTCTGTGTAGCATATATCAAAATAGTGCTTTCCAAGAAGGAAAAGAGTTATTCAGAATAAACCTTATTTTTTGCATAAATGGTTTAGGCACAGTGAGCCATTCCTATTAGGGAATAATGGGAGACTTCTTGAAAACGAAATTTCCAAATGTTAGTCAAGTGCTAACTTTGTAATCAGTACTTTCTTTTTTAATTTATTTTTTTAAAAAACTGGCAGTGAAATGCATTACAATTCTTATTACACATATACAGTACAATTTTCATATCTCTGATTGTATAAAAAGTATGTTGACACCAATTCGTGTCTTCATACATGTACTTTGGATAATGATGTCTATCACATAATCAGGACTTTCTAAGGACAATAATTTCAGCTCTGCTAGGTTAACTCATTTCTGTGTAGGTGAATAGAATCTGTCCAAATAGGATTGGTATAAAAATGAATTCAGGATGAGGAAACAAGAAAAGGTTCAAAATGATTCAAATTAAAAGAGGATTAAAAATGTATTATTTACTGAGATATTTAAACCCAAATATTACTAGAATTATTTGGAATGTCAAATCTACATTCCTGAGGCCAGTGCTGATTCTCAGCATCCCTTAACATATATCATCTTGTAGAGAAGATTAAAACAGTGATTGTGTTAATTCAAAATGTTTTGCCTCCATTATGCACTTCACTTATGTAAGGATGTGTTTCTACTTCGAAGTATCTGGATATTGGCCTTAGTTCAATGTTTTATTTTTACTGTGTGTACAATTTCTGACCATAACACCTTTGAAGTTTTAGAGTTCAAAGGTCTTTGTTACAGTACAATGGAGAGTTTAATGTTGTCCTGGGGAGAGTATGTAATTTCAGAGATGACATTTCAGACCACAGTACATTCATAAAAGTGATGAACACAAAACATCATTTTTGTCACTAGTAGTCACTGCATTAACTATAAATTATGGACTACCATGCTGTTTTTTTCCCAGCCAGATTATGATATGGTTTAATGTCTATCAGATCCTATACTTGTACATTATAAAGCAGAACTATCCTGGTGTTTCACTAAGAGAAGATGAAAACTGTTAAGGTTATAAATATTTCAACATAGATTACTATGTATTAGCTGCTCACTGTTGAGTTCAGCTGCTGTGAAATGCTGATAATTCTCTACCGCAGGCTTGAGGACAACTTCTATTTCAATAAATATTATGTCTTATACTGATTTATGAGTCCCATGCATTCACTGACAGACAAGATGGAATGTAGTCTTAATAATGCAATTGGTGCAATGAACTCAAAGGAACTAGGCCTCCATTTTAGAAATTTAGCTACAATGGCTTGAATGGGCCTTTAGTAGTATAAACTAAGTATCTATTTTTTAAACTAGATATCTTATAAAATATTGCACAATGACATCTCTGCTTTAATACACACATACACACACAAAAAATCTTCCAAATTATTAAAACTCTTAGAATATTATGATTAAATTTCAAAATTAAATTGTCAGAATAAAACCAGAAGATTCTCATCCTTTTTGGTTACCTATTTTATTGAGGACAAATTAGGAGTCTGAAAAACCTGTTAAGTCCTATATTAGTTTTCTATTCCTGCTGTAACAAGTTACCACAAGCTTAGTGGCTTAAAACAACAAACAAAAAATTATTATCTTACAGTGTGGAGGTTAGAAGTCCAAAAATGTCTTTATAGGGTAAAAATCAAAGTGTAGATAGAACTTTGGTCCTATTTGAAGGCTCTAGGGGAGCTTGCTTCCTTGCCTCAGAGCATCTTGAGGCTATTTGTATTCCTTAGCATGTGACCCTTTCCTCCATCTTCAAAGTCAGCATCACAAAATATTCAAATTTCTCTCTTATTCTCTCTCTCTAGCCTCCACTGCCACCATTACATCATCCCTTACTCCAATTCCTCTGCCTGCCTCCTGCTAATCCTTATGATTAGATTGGTCACAGGTGAATAATCCAGGATTATCTCTACATCTCAATATTCTTAATCATATTTGCAAAGTCTCTTTTGCCATGTAAAATTACAAAATCACACATTCCCAAGATTAGCATGCGGTCATATTTGGGAAGATATTATTCTGCCTACCACTACCACCATAGTTTTGTTTTGTATAATCACAAATACTATAAATTATGCAATAACAATCAATTGTATTCAACCAAACTTTGATCATATACATATACTTTTATCCATTTAGTAAGTATTTAATAATAATCTAATAAAAGGCAGTGTTCATGATACTGACGAATAGCAGTTAACAATACAAAGTTTTCACATTCATTGGGGCTTCATTCTAGACTAAGAGACATAAATTAATACTCAATATGTTTTGAATATTTGGTGCTGTGAAGAAAAATAATGCAGGAATAGATGGAAGAGCATGATAGTGTATTTATTAGGAGAGGTACTATTTGATCACTGAGTGTGATCAGTGATGGCCTCTCCAAAGAAGCAATACAATGGATCAAATAGTGACCTTGAAAAGAGATATCTGTTAAAATATTTGTAATTGGGAGGCCAATAGACTGGGGTGACTCTAGCACATTGACTTCTCATGTGAACAAACCAAAGCCCAGTGTAAACAGTAAACTGAAACTAGAAATTTCACCAGTAAGAAACCACAACTAAATTCTAAATAAACAGAATTATGTTATTTGTCATGCTTCTACAAATACTTTATTATAACGTTTCCCTTTGTGCTCCTCCTAGAGGAATGATATCCCCTTTTGGTCTGGAACTAGCCTGATTCATGAATCAATAAATACTCAAATTCCTTAAAATTTTAAACTGCTAAAGTTTTTCTTGTCACATATACAAGTCCTAATACCTAGAAATGTAATATTACATGGAAAAGGTATCTTTGCAGATGTAATTAAATTATTTATCTAGAGAAGAGATTGTCCAAGGTAGAGGATGGGCTCAATGTATAATTATGGGTGCCTTCATAAAAGGCACAACAGGAAAAGCAAGAGAGATGCCCAGAAGGGAAGGCTATGTGATGGATCTATAAGCCAAGAGATACCAAGGTTTTGTCAGGCAATCAGCAGAAGCTAGGAGAGAGTTGTGGAAGGGATTCTTCCTCCAAGTTTCCAAATAGAATTAACCCTACAGACTCTTTGATTGCAGACCAGTGTCATACTGTGAGATAATGCATTTGTGTTGTTTTAAATTACCCAGTGAATGGTAATTTGTTACAGCATCCATGGGATACTAATACAGGCAATATTTTAGCACTGACTTATTATAAATTTAAAAAAAAATCATAAAGATACTTGAAGGAAAAACAGTATAAGTAGAGGACACAGTAAGTGGGAGATACTTTGTGTTATTCAAATGATAGCAATGTTGGGAGGCAGTGTGACTAGAACCCCAAAGCAAAGAAGAATGTTTGAAGACGATTTCAAACTATGGAACATACTAGATCAGGTAGTCAGAGCCTTGTGGATTATGGTATGGATTTTGGATTTTGTTTTGTTTATATTATAGCATAATTATGGTCTATTAAAACATAGGCTCCTATATGAAATATTGTAATTTTTCTTGTGCATGACAATTTTAAACTGCCAGAAGAAAGTAATTGTAATATGATTGGCTATTATCACACAGTATGAAGTTTACATTACATTAGGTTCACTTATATCCCAGTAATTTATCACATTTTTAAGTAATGTTGGACTTGGCCTAAGTTCACAAGATTGAATGGTTTCTCTATGACTACATAAAACTATTTATTTTGTTTTGTGTCTGCATATATAAAAAATCCATTGTGTCCAGCTTCTTATCTAGCACTCTCAGGTATGTGAATAGTATCACTGTATAATCTGATACTCCCACATGATAAACATGTCCATCAGTGAGAATGGGGGCCAGAGACTACAGAAGGAGAATCCCACAAAGAAACCTGACAGCCTTACTTGCTCACAAAAAGAGTGAACTAGTGGTGAAATTAATAAAAAAAAAAAGTTTCGTTTCCCCTGATGATCCTTGCTAAATCTGACTCTAGAGAGTCATAGAATTTTGTCATAAAGGGACAGAAGAAATAGACTCCAAAGTAATAAATGGCTTATTAAAACTTGTAACAAGTGTACTAATAGTTTCTAGAACTGTTAGAAATAAGAAAATTGTAATGAGATAGGAAGTTATATTTCTAGCCTGATGTCTCTATGTTAAGAAATAAAGATCAAGTCTTAAGAAATCAAAGACAGCATTTAATGGCTTTAATGACTTTAAAACAATGGAATTGGTAGGATTCTCTCAAGGAAGTCAGTAATGCACAAATACATGATCAATGTAAGTTTGTTAGAAGGTGCTCTATTTCTTTTAATATTAATTCCTTTCCCTACTATGTAAAATACTAATATTTCACAGCATACCCACCAAAGTAAAAGTAACCATAGTCCGTATAATGTATATGTACTTTGAATGTATATCTACATAGTGAATCTTAGCTGATGTCCCTATGGACAGGAAAAAGAACAAAAGATGCATATAATATTTCATCTCTGTTCATTTTCCCATGCTCCTTATTTTGTTTTTCATCTCACATGCAAGTTAAAATATTCTTAATGACAAAAGAGAATACCAGTTGTGGGAAATTAAACATAAAATGTGATCTGAATCTTGATGTTGGAATTTTAACTGTTATTTAAAATAGAATGTTTCACGCCCCTTTCAAGGGAGCACTTGCTAAATTCATTTGATTTCCATGTAGGAATCTCTGTAATATCTTTAGTAGATAAGGATAATCTAGAAATAAGAATATGAGCAAATGAATAGTCAAAATTCCTTGGAATCAGTAAGCTTGAAATATGCTTACAGAGAGACTACTTTAATAAGGACTATGTTAATGCAGAAGGAATCTATCCATAGCCTACTAAATTATCAACAGAGAAACAGTTGCCACAGAAGAGGGTAGGGACTAAAGTTGGTATCAGAAAGCCTGAATTCCAGTTTCTCTACTTATTATTATAGTGAGATTACTGACCTCATGTGAGTTACTTGAATTTCACTAATTCAGGTTTTTATATTCAAGTTAACCTATGTGAATATTTAAAGAAAAAAAAAACACAAGGAAAAAATGTGATGATTTCAGCCTAATAAAATGTGGAAAATATTTAATTGTTAAAAATGACTAATGTGGGGTTGTGACTCAGAGGTAACACACTCATCTGGCATGTGTGAGGCACTGGGTTTCATTCTCAACACTACATATAAATAAATAAATTAATTAAATAAAGGTTAAAAATCACCAATGTTAACAAAACCATATATGTAGTTACCCACAAGATGTCTAAATGCAACTTACTTGTATTGATAGCATATGTAGACTACATATACTAGTTAGGTTCTTTATTGATTGTAAAAGGATTAGCTGTAGTTGTAATTGCACAATCACAAACAGTTAAATATATTTAAGGAATAGGCAAGTGCAGTGGTGCATACCTGTCATCCCAGCGTCTTGGGAGACTGAGGCAGGAGGATCACAGGTTCAAGGTCAGCCTCAGCAACTTAGTGAGGCCCTAAGCAACATAGTAAAACCCTGTCTTATAATAAAAATAAAAAAGATTAGGGATGTAGGTCAGTGGTAGAGCTCCCTAGGGTTAAATCCCTATTACCACAAAATAGTTGTTGTATTAGTAGTAGTAGTAGTAGTAGTAGTAGTAGTAGTAGTAGTAGTAATAGTAATAATAATAATAACAACAATTTGAAGGAAAGTACCAGTCTTTCAAATTACAATTTTACATCTCAATCTGCTTTGTCCTTAATTTGTTGCAGCTACAATTTTTTCCTACGCCTAGAAATAAAAACCATAAAATCTAAAGATGTTTGTAAATTACTTCCCTGTGCTTTTTGTTTAATATATAAATGAAAACATTTCAGAAAAAAAGTTGCCAAATTTGTATATTTTAAAGTTTCTCTAAATATGGTCCACTTTGCTCATTCTTAGCATGTAAAGATACACATTTTTATTAAAATCTGATATAATGAACAGAAAAGCAGACATATGATTTTGTTCAGTATACAAAATTCTCAAAGAATTCCGCCCTTCCTGGATGATCAGAAGTATATTTCACTGAAATAAGGTGAAACTTAAAAAAACATATATTTTCACATGATAATGAAATGATTTTTCTCCCATTAGGTATATCCCCAGTAAATTTTTTTTCTGTCATGAAGTTTAATTGAAACTAATATATGCTACTAATTTCTTCCCAATCTTCTATAGCTAAAGCTAAATTTACTATGTTCTTAGTGGAAAAAGAAAATGAAAATTCACCACACGTGTGAACTCAACTTATTTTGCCATTTCCAAAATTGGGCAAACAAAT
Source organism: Callospermophilus lateralis (assembly GCF_048772815.1). Classification (NCBI taxonomy): domain Eukaryota; kingdom Metazoa; phylum Chordata; class Mammalia; order Rodentia; family Sciuridae; genus Callospermophilus; species Callospermophilus lateralis. The sequence goes on from NC_135325.1 coordinate 17,432,825, forward strand.
TTTTTGTATTAGTTTGTTGAAAATAAATATCGCTTTTCAGACATGAGCAAGTCAGTTTATCTCATAGGTATTTCAGATAGTGGCTTGTAGGATACAGGTGACAAAGATTTTTATATAAAAGTCCAAAGCAACTAGGTGCTTATGGGTTTTGTTTGTTTTTAATATGATTGTGGTTTTGATGCTTTCGCCATAGTTTTTCAAAGCAAAGTAATAACGTTTGATAAAATTTTTGATGGAATCTTCTGGACTACTGTCAAGAGAGCTGTGGACTCCATCACTGACTCATCATAGACATCTAGTTTAGTTTCGATATTTTTAAAATAAGAACAGCAAAACTTGATCTTGTCAGCCTCATGAAGATTACTACTAGGAAAAAATAGATGAGCTACTGGACTATCTTTCATTTTTAAGAGGAAATGTAATTTTCAGTTTTTTGCTATATTATAAAATTCTACTTTACATTCTTACATTAAAATTTGTATAATATAAATGAATATTGTTAATCTACCTGGAGACCCATCTTGGATTCCAGAAACTTAATGAATAGTCCCAATTTTTCAAACTGTGTATGGATGTGTGTGTGTGTGTGTGTGTGTGTGTGTGAGTGTGTGTGTGTGTGTGTTTGCATATATATATATGCAAACACATATATAATATATATATATATATATATATATATATATATATATATATATATACATACACACATAAACACACACACATACACACATACATACACACATATAATGCAGGGGCATTAATACAGGGGCATTTAAACACTGATCTACATCCCCAGCCCTTTTATTTATTCATTTATTTTTATTTTGAGACAGGGTCTCACTAAGTTGCTGAGGGCCTTGCTAAGTTGCTGAGGCTAACTTTGACTTTGCCACCCTCCTGCTTCAGTCTCCCAAGCTGCTAGGATTATAAGCATGTACCAACACTCCCAGCTGCAAACTGTATATTTTGAGATGTTGTACATGTTAGGAATTCTTTAATGTGCTGGGATACCTGTGACCAAGACAAACCACTTCCCTTAGAAGTTTATATGCTATGACATAGACAGACCCAGGACAATTTAAAAGACAATATTCTCTTACGTGTAGATACGTTCTCCAGAGAAAATAAAGCCAGCTAATTAAGTAGAAAGTGTCAAAGAAGGGGGAAATGTTCATATCCAGTGGTAAGAGAAGAAAAGATCTGCATGAGATAGTAACATATGATCCGAGACCTGAGTTTTGAGACCTAAGCCATCCAAAGGTCTTAGAGACCAACATCCCAGGCAGAAGAATTTCAATCTCTCTCTCTCTCTCTCTCTCTCTCTCTCTCTCTCTCTCTCTCTCTCTCTCCACCCTCCCTCCCTCTCTCTCCCTCTCTCACTTTTTGGCATTCAGGGACACCTGCCCTCAGCCCTCCTCCTCTGGGAATATGAGTTTCAATTCTCTACACCTCCTCTTCCAACAGAGATCATCACACTCTTCAAAAAGACATTAAATTTTTGGAGAATAAAATCTTTTGTTCTGCTCATCATTGACTTACTTAAACCTTTGCAGTCATCTGTTGAGGGGATACCTGATTTATTTGTATTCCCAGGAGTACTTCCTTTTTTTTTTTTTTTTTTGAGAGAGAGAGAGAGAGAGAGAGAGAGAGAAAGAAAGAGAGACAGAATTTTTAAATATTAATTTTTCAGTTTTTGGTGGACACAACATCTTTATTTTATTTTTATGTGGTGCTGAGGATTGAACTCATTGCCCTGCGCATGCCAAGTGAGCATGTTACCGCTTGAGGCATATCCCCAGCCCCCCCCCCAAGGAGTACTTACTATCCATGGCTTCATAATTTCCTTTCTGTAAATTTTTCTCAAGAATTCTGGAGATTCTTCCAGTTTGGGCATAGCTATGTGGTTCAACTTTCAGTTCACAGAGCTAGGTTTTAGGAATAAGAACTGTATCAGTCAAATCTTCCCAGCAGTGCTGAATTGGGACCCCTCCAAGGCCTCTCCAAAGAGCAAGAAGATGAAATTCCTAGATGAAAAGTCTCCTGGTACAAGGCTACCAAAATTAGATGATATAAACCATCCTTTCTCCTGCTAGAGTCTGTAAGGCCTGAGGTGGGTGGCAATTGTATAGGGCAGAGTGGGAAGATGGTTACTGTCTAGAGGAAATTCACCTGATAGCTCCTCACAAGGCAAATGCTGTCTGTGATTTTTCTGGCTTCAAGCAGATGATACCTAACTGCATCCCTGCAGAGTTTTTAGTTGGCCCTTCAGCCTCTTTCTCTTTTTCAATCTTGAGCAGCTTTCCAGACAGTGAGAATGCAGCCCATGCACTTCCATTGAAGGAAGTTTTAGATTGTTCAATAATACATGGCTATTAATTCCTCCCACAGTAACTTAATATAGAATTTCTAGTCTTCTAAATTTGGTATGCCATGCTATTAAAGAGCCCTTTATGAGAGATCTTACTATTCTTTATATACCACACCGGGAACTTTCCTCTTCTTTTTCTTCTTTCTGAGATGAATTCAGCAATCTGACATCTGAATCCCAATATCTGTCCACATTGCAATGTTTTCCTGCTGTAGATCAGTAAGAAAATGTGCCACCCAAATTGCACTTGTATTAGTTTCTTATGGGGAAGGGAAAGTTGCTTAAAGAAAAATCCTGAAGATTCTCTTCTCACATAGTTTCAGTAATTCTAACTTTATAGTAATTTTGACCTTTTTTCTGCATCTTTCTGGTTGTATTTTAAATAGCACAAGGGCTTCTGTCTTCATTTACCATGTCCCTTTATATCTTAAGTTCATGAATAGTCAGCCATGGTGAAAATAAACAATTAACTCTTGGGCTGGGGATATATCCCAGTGGTAGAGTATTTTGCCTAGCATGCATGAGACCCTGGGTTCAATCCTCAGCACCACAAAAAAAAAATTAAGAAAACAAAACACAATTAGCTCAGCTTTTTATCCAAGTTTTAGGTGGATACATTTGGCACATAATCCTGAAATTGTCCCAAATATCACCTGTTTTATAGTAGTTCCCCTAAAATGCCTACTAATGTACTCACAAAAAATGAGAAGTAATAACTATCTCTAGAAGGCCACTGAAATAATGTGGATTCTGAAAAAGTGATTCTTTAGAGGAATTAAATCATTGCATCATACTGAAGTTATTTTTAAAGAATTATTTCTTAGACACTTATTGGCTTTTAAATTCAAGGTAGTGACCAAACTTCTTGCCTTTTCTATCATTCATAACTCTCCAATTCATTCCCTTTGTTTCTGTGCAGTAATGTCTTGATTTGTACATAGGCACTCTCTGACATGCAAGCAATGGGCCCTTTTTTATTCTGATTGTTTTTTCTTGTGGGCTTGCATCTCCGTTTCCCTTACCCCATTCCTCCCCCATAATTAGTATAAAAATAAAAATAATAATAAAAACAAGAAATCATTCTTGGTTGTGCCTTATTGATAAAAAAAAGAGAATGTTTACTTCAACAATATTTATAGACCACTTACTGAATACTATGGACTGAATTAGTCAGAATAACAAGTTATTCTTTAAACACAGTTATGCTCTTAAAATATTTTAGCATGAGATGTCTACTTTGATTCAAAGTCATACAAAGGCTGCTCTTAGAATTTTTCCCAAAGGCCCAGGGACTACTCCTCAGATTTACATCAATGAAAACAGAAATGGATCTGCTCACTGTGGAGAAGTGATGAATGCTAAGTGAATATGCCAGAAACTGATTTATAAAGCAGAATGCTGATTCATTAAATGAAATGGGAGATGAATCTGGTAAGATAACTGGCATCAATCGCTTGAACAGGACACTCCCTCTTAATAAATAAGTCCATGAGGAGACTAAATTGCAGATAAGACATAATCTTGGTACAGAGGATTAGGGAGTAGAGATAGAAATGTTAAAAGGTCTTTCAAACTTAGATTTTTTAAACAACTTGTTCCTGCCTATTCTGGACATCTTGCAGCCTGAGAATCTGGCAGCCAACACTGGAATGATGTTCTTTCCCTTCAGTTGACTTTTATATCTTCTCCATTCATACCTCCATCCTTGTTTTAGGACAACAAACCTCTAACATTATTACAAAGATTTAGTCCAGAGTTCACTTTGCATTCATGGTATTTAGTTTCCTGTGCTATTTGGAAATCAACAAGAGAATTCAGTAAAGACATTTTGGAAGTACATTAAACCCATTATCCATATTTATATAAACCCATCTTTTTAAATGAGATTTTTTAATAGATAAATAAATATGTTTTTTTCCAACTTAATACTTATTTGTTTTACTTTTCAAGACATAACAGTATCCCTATTCAATTTAGCAACTACTTACTGAACTCCTAAAGAACAACAAAACTATTTCAGGAAACAAAATAAGCAAAACAATTCTTTATAGAAACTTCCAGTAAGATTAGAGCAAAAACAAGGACAAGTGCTAATAATTACAGTACAAAATTATGAAATCATAGTCTTTTCCAAAAATTGAAAAAAATCACACAACTTAATGTGAGAATTGCATGGCTTTTGAGCTGAACCTTCTATGGCATGTATGTTTTTTTCCAAGGGAGCTAGGAAAGATGGTGCTCCTTGAAGTTGTAAAGATATTGGGGAGCCACAGCCTGGAGGAGAAGCTCTCTTAAATATTCAGAGAAAATTTATGATATGTACCCTATCTGAAAACTTACAGGAGTGTATGTAAAAGAACTGATCTGCCAATTCTTTGTAAAGCAAAACACCCCCATATACACATAAAAATCCTATCTCTAATTGGAACAACCGATCAAGTTAGTTGTTGATAACACTTGGACTTTAAAAGCCATGGCAATCATAATTGTTTTCTCAGTGGTAACCAGTCATCAATTGCTGATTCTTATGTAACCATTTAATCCTGATAGTGTAAAAAGAAACCTGTAAAATTAATATAAATCCTTTACATTCTGAACTTTTGAAAATCCATATATGTTCTGAGCTGCCTGAATTTATGTCATTTTTTATTATGTGGTTTCACTCAGAAGTGTGATCTTTTGTGGTATTCTAAATAGTGAAAAATCAATAGTTAATAAGAATATAGTATGAACTAAATGACAATTTTTTTAAATTCATTACTGTATTTTTATCCAATTAAAATAACTAACATTTTGTTTTCATCTGTGACATGTGAAAAATAGAAAGGGAGCTCACTGTATGTTGCTTTTATTTTTTTTCCAAGTTTCTTGATGTATCGCTTTCAAATTTTTGAGGTATAAAATATGACTTTCTGGCTTCAAATGAATTCCCTCTGATTCATTTCTATATTACTGACAACTGTTTTTTTCTTAATTCCATGAGGAAAACTCTTCTTATATTGTTCAGGCTCTTTTATTGGCTTGAGTAGTTTACAACAAAGAAAAGGATGTAGCATTATCAGATACTTTTCCTACAGCTTTAATTTTATGCTCTCTTCCAACAACACACATTGGTACCTAAGAACAAGCTGAGGGCGAAGGAGAAGGGGTAACCCAGTTTGGATGAATTTGACATATTAAGACAGGGGCTTTTTAAAAATTGTATTGATGAGTTGATTAAGAGCCACTGTAGGAATAAAAGATCCATACAAGATTTTCATGTTTAATTCATTCATGGTTTTGCTAATTCATTCATGGTTTCACTAAAAGTATAGAAATATAAGCATACTATATTCCACCTGGTCATCAGAATTGACAGGGCATTCAAAGGCAGGACTGTGAGTTGGGCAGGCTCTGAAGTCTGATGGCAACATTTGAATCCTAATTTCTACTTTTCAAAAACTCTTTCTTTGAGCAAGTGAATTACCCCTTTACCCTTGAATTATTTTTCTGTTTTATCCAATTATCTCTTTTTAAGTGGTAACCAATCATCAGTTGCTGATCCTTAGTATTTTATTGTTATAATAATAATAACTGAATGTAATGGTGTATATAAGATACTAGCACAACATCTAACACAGAGTTATAAAGCAATAAATGGCAATTATCATTATGGGAATACTGTTTCAACTATAGCACCTACTTTTTCAGTATAGGTGTTTGTATACTGCTTTTAGTTCTGTTTTAATATACTATAGGACACTCATGGCTATTTCTGAAACACAATTTAAATATACCTCATTGTGCCCAGTGAAGAAATAGAAAGAGAGATATTTAGAAGATTGGTAATCCAATCATTGAATCAAAAAGACAGTATTGGTATAGGAATTTCCATCTACCCCAGATAGGAAATTTCTCTCAGTAGTAAGGGTACCTTTTCACATCAGTGTATGGAGGGATTCCATACTCATTAATTTCTTTTTTTTAATATGTATTTTTTAGTTGTAGTTGGACACAATACCTTTATTTTATTTATTTATTTTTATGTGGTGCTGAGGATAGAATCCAGGGCCGCATATATGCTAGGCAAGCACTTTACCACTAAGCCACATCCCTAGCCTCTCATTAATTTCTTAATGAGAAATGACAGGCCACTATTGAAATTCATCTGTGGAAGCAGGCTGGTATATGTGCATACACACAAGTATAAATATTGCACATGCACATTCACCTATGTATAAATACATACAGAATTGGAAAAGAATTGCTTTATTCTTATATCTTTAAATATATGCCTATTTTATTCAGGTCACAGTGGGAATTTGAAAGTATTTTAGGGTTACTTTAGATGAATATAATTGGCTCAAGACTCAGAGCAAAAATTCTGAGGCTATACATACATCCACTAATGTTCTGATGTAAATTAGTTATTTTTACCAAGATGCTAGAAAGAAGGCAAAATCTTAAGATGTAAGATTTTTAACATTTCCCTCTTCTACAAGGGTAACTAATGTTGGAACTGCATGGGTGGTAGAGATAGGGTGGAAGCAGAGCTCTTAAAGCAATAATACCTCTTAGACATTTTTTTTATATTCTCAGCACATTTGAATACACAAATGTATTACATTATTTCTATACTACCATGTAATTTACCAACACTCCTTGTGAATTTGTTGTGGAGGACAGAGGCAAATAGTGCAATATATGTCCCATGTAACTACTCAGAGAGTGATATTTATTACTATTTAACTGTCTCAGGTATTACCAGTATCTCTCATTTTCCCATCATCAGTGTTATTTTCTTACCACCAGTATCTTCTGAGAGATAGTTTCAATCTTTCTTGGTTACAGATTCCTTGGGGAACTTGATGACAGCTGTATATACTTTCTTATGTATATACTTACATGTATTTCACATGAACAGTTCCCATTCTTATTTTAGAATTTTCATCTATTTTTGAAGTGACTCTTGGTACACCAGGTTAAGAATTCTGGTACTGGATAAAGAAACGTTTTTCATTTTTTGAAGAAAATTATCACACATTTGACTCTAGGCTTCACTCATGCTTGGAGTTCCAGATTGCTCTGCTGTGCATGTGCTGAAGATCCCTAGAGCATCAGGAAATGGAACTATTGACATTCAGAGAGGTGGCCATTGATTTCACTGAAGAAGAGTGGGAATGCCTTCAGCCTGCTCAGCAAAACTTATATAGAGATGTGATGTCAGAAAACTACAGAAACTTGGTCTTGGTTTTCCTGGATTGAGAAGCTGGACACAGTGCTCAAGCCTGTAATCCCAGCATGTCAGAGGTGGAAGGAAGCAGGAGAATCCCAAGTTTGAAGCCAGCCTGGGCCCTTTAGTGTTGCAAAATTAAAAGTTGTCATTTAAAGAGAACTGTGTATACAGCTCAGAGGTAGAGTACTGCTTGGTTCATCCCCAGTACCGAGCAGGGGATGGGGAGGGCAATTGAGAAACACAAATTTAATAATCATTTGTATTTTCAATCAAATGTTTGATAGATTTATCTCTGATAATTGGATTTACTAATTCATTTATTTTTCATTGTTTTTAGTATTTCTTAATAGTTTTAAAACTGCAGTGTTTTGTCATTCTTTACTTCTTAACAGAAACACTAAGTAGTCTCATTTTCTAGGTCCTTCATTTTTGGGACCTGTCTTCTGCTTTTTCTTGGAGTGCTCCTTAATCTAGTTTGACTGTGGCTGAAAATTTCAGTAAAATCTTCTCTCTCCTGAATGGCTTCATACAGGGGAAGATCTGCACCAGTGAGCCCAGTTAAATATTTAAGGGCTTCTGCACCTTTCTTGGAATTCATTGTCTCTGGACAACTAGCTTTCCAGTCAGAGATCTGTGTTCTTTTGTCAGAAGTGCACAACTTCTTCTTCTCCCTGGTGTCTGTATTGTAGTTTTTCTGGTGTTAAATGGTTCTTCTCTTTTTCAGTGTGCCTAATTATCCAAAATATGCCACCAGCTCTCTGTGTCACAGGAGATAGAAATCATTTCCCTGAAAGCCAAAATGTTGGAGCTACATTCCTTTCTTTTCTATGAGCCCAAAAGGGGAAAACTGGGATTTGGGCAGTTTCTTCTGATCATACCAAAGTGTGTCAACTTGAAGGAAAAGTTGATCTGCATAAAAGGCAACAGCTTTCCTTCCCCAATTCCATGAGGCTGTTCTCTGTTTTGCCTTCTGTTTCCACTTTTTATTTGTTCTACTACAAGTATTTGAATGGTTTGGGGATATATATATATACACACACATACATATACATATTTATGTGTGGTTGTAGAAAAGAGAATTTGTTTTGTATAGCTGTTTGCATGAATTCTAAACTCCACTTATCAGGTTAGAAATTCTTGTTATTAGAAGTGGAAATGTTTCATTGCTCAATAAGTAATTGTAAAATTAAGTGCATGTAATTATCTAGATGTGCTAAAGTGAAAGTCAATGGTAACTTTGGGAAAAACAATTCTTGGAGGTATGCAGGAAGAGAAAACCACAAGAGTGAGCTTCAGAAATAAGTGGAGTGCCTGGGATATGGCTTAGTGGTAGAGCACGTCCTGGGTTAGATCCAGAATATCACCAAAAAAAATGATTTTAAGTTTTAAGTCAGTGAGAATAGACCATCCTTTGAAGGATACCATATTTAAGTGGCATAATGGAGGAAGGCATGACTTTATTGTCCTTTAACTTTATTACTCAATGTTTATATAATTATCATATGTTTGTAACATTTTCAACATTTTTAAATTGCATATAGAGCACCAAGAGGCTAAAGAAAAGTATTAAGTAATAAATTCATAAAAATTGTTCTAAAAAAGAAAATTATCACAAATAATCTGGATTCAATTTTAGAATACACTGGGAAACATATTCCATGATACTTCCTTGAATTCTTTCTTGCTACTTCCTTGAATCCTTTCTTTGGGGTCTTGAGGTAGATCCCAGGATTCCTGATGATCTAGTAATTCTTCAAGTATACTAAGAGTACTTCATAGAGAGGTAGGGGCAATGTGAAGTCTATTAGCTCCTCCTGGGATCTGGGATAATATCCAACTCAAAATATACTCAAATTTAGAAGATAATATAGTTTTATATATATCATAAATTATACACCATTCAAGAGAGTTCAGGGAAAGCAGCCCATAATGAAATAGATTAACTTCTTCAACAAAACATAGGTATACACACTAACTGTGTTAAAGGCTGTAGAGAAATTCACAGAAGTTTCAAGAAAAGTTGCCTCCAATAAGTTACATTATAAACCCAAAACAAAAAAAAAAGATTTTCCATTTTCTAAGCTTTTAATAAATCAAAATTGCTGTTATAGAATCTGTATCTCTGTAGATGAATTCAGGTATCTAGGAAGCAGTATAAAACTTACATTCATCTCTATTTTTCTTCTGCACTTAAAGGAATATAAATTGCATACTATAAACAGCCCTAGATATCCTGTAGTTTACCAATATGGATAATTTGTGAATTTGAATTACATAAACTGAAATAAGTACATATAAATTCATATATATGCATATGTATTTATTACATTATGTTCAGTATTCTACATAATTCTTCTCTTAGCAGAATTCAGCAATGCATCCCAGTAGCTCTATTTGAACTAATACCTAATTGTTTGCCTAGCCCAATATGAACATATAAATCATTGAAAAAAGACTTGAGAATCATAGCTGAAAATTAGAAATCTATTTCTGCAATGACATATTTTTATGCAAAGAGAAAATGAGTTGAGTACTTGAATCTGGAGTCCCTCTCAGCTTCACTTGAAATAATTTTCCCTGAAAATTGCATAACATGAGTTCACTGATAAGAAAAGCAATGAGTTTTAATAAAATAAGTATGTCTAAATTTAAACTGCCTTTAAGATTTCACATGCCACAAGGGAAAAAACTTTCTCAAAGGTTTAACATCTACTAAAAACATTAAAGGAAATGCCAAATAATAATAAAACAAAGTAAACCAAATCTTTATGTCTATATCCATATTTACATTTATGTATCTGATTGTATTCAAGTCACTGTTAAAAAAAATGTTATCAATGTAAAAACGTTAAAAGCTGATCCTCCCTTTGAAGAAAAATCTAACTTCTGGGTTGAGTCAAGATGGTAGATTAGAGACAACCAGCACTCACCTGCTTCCCCAGAAGCTGGGACCAAAATAATAGGTGTATAACTGTATGTTGAGGTAGGGATTTGTAGAAAAGCCCTGAAGGTTCAACAGTAGACAGTCAGTGCCCAGGTGAAACCTAGAAATATCAAATATTAGTATAGTAAGAGAAGCAGAGTGTCCCAGCATACCATGCTCAGTGGCTCTTCAGGAATTGGGGAAGTACCTCCACAAGGGGTATAGGCAAAAAGAGAGTCCCAGCATCCTCCACAAGCACAAAATAATGCACCAAATAAACACTGTCCAAACTGAGAGGAGACCTGGAATCCACCTAGCAATATGGTGCACATGTTCTCTGCGCATTCATAATGCCATAACTGAGAGAAATCTTAAAAAGGGTTCTAGTGTTAGAGCCTGCTGCTTTGGTAATCAGAAGCCCCAGAATTTTTCTATATCCAAGGCCCAATGGCCTCTTTTCTGCACTGGCTCAGTGGGCAGCCATTTGGGGAGAGTTGTAGCACAAAGGAATGACTGCCACAAATCCACAGAGAATTCTAAGCCATAGAATGTGTGGACTATGATGTAGAAGGAAGCAGAAGCACCTTCCATTTTAAATCAGTGGCTCTTCAAATCTGCTATTAGACCCAGATGGATATAACAGTCTTATGTGTTTTCATGCTGAATCTAAAAATTTGGTGGCAACAGGATCATGGGTGATGGATCACATGAAGCCTTCCATCCCCACTCCCAGCACAGAAGTTTGTGACCCTGTGAATTCTCCACCCTTACCCCACAGAGCTGAACAGGATGCACCCCAGTTCTTATCCATCATTGTTATCTTGTAGCTCAGGGAGCTTGGAGAAAAAAACTTTGCTTAACTACTACAGTCTACAGTACTGGCTCAGTAATGCACCACAGTGCAGGCTTAGGCCCTTGGAGCTTGCAGCCCAAGGGACTGTGGATAGAACTATCACCTGGAGAGATCTGCATTTCACAATGGCTTGTTCCAATTTAAAAAGCAGCTAAGATGAACTACAAAAAGTTTCACCCACAAATCACTCCCACCAGTCACCTGGTGAGCACTAAAATGGAAAGAACTGGGGGGTGGGTGCCTGGGTAAATAACCCTAGCCATCTATTTTCTTTGTTTTATTCTTCTTTCTCCTCTTTTTAATTGTTAGTTTTTCCTCTTTCTCTTTTCTCGCTTTTTAAACAACTTTTCTCCTGCTTTCTTTACACTAAATCTTTTTTTTATTTTATTAAGTATTTCCCTACTGTTTCTTTTTTTGCTGATGGGTGTTGTTGCTACTCCTGGTGTTTTGTTGTTTTTATTCATTTTTGTTTGTGGAACCTTGGATCTGAGTCCAAGACTTAGCACACATTAGGTAAATACAGTGCTCCACCACTGAGATACACTGCCCAGCCCAGAGGAATTGCTTCGAGCTCCAGCCACTACTCAGTCCTACACAAACCTTGGCAAATACTTCAAATTAATGAATGAGAGGACAGAATTCCAGCTGACAACCTCTCCTCAAGTGGACACAGTGGCAGGGGTCTGATGACCCATGTAGCTATAGCTGTATGATTCTCAACAAAGATGCCAAAAATATACATGGAAAAAGGACAATCTCTTCAACAAATGGAGCTGGGGAAACTGGATATCCTTATGTAGAAGACTGAAATTAGGCCTTTATTTTTCACCCTGTATAAAAAAATAAACTCAAAATGGATCAAAGACATTAATGTGAACACCCAAACTTTGAAACTACTAGAAGAAAACATTGAGTAAACACTTCAAGATTCTGACAGAGGCAATGATTTCCTGGATAGAATTATATCAGCTCAGGAAACAAAAACAAGAAATGACATCAGATTAAAAAGCTTTCATAGAGTCAAGAGACAACCTGAAAAATGGGAGAAAGTCTGCCATCTATTCATCTGACAGATAATTAACATCCAGAATATATAAAGAACTCAAAAAATGCAACAACAATAACAAAAATAATCCAGTCATAAATGAGCAAAGGACCTGAATAAACATTCCCAAAAGAAGTACATATGGTCAATAAATATATGAAAAAATGCTCACCATTAATCAAGTGCAAATCAAGACTACATTGATATTCCATTTCACCCCACTTAAAATAGTTATTATCAAAAAATTAACATGCTGGTGAGGATGTGGACAAAAAGGAAAATTTATACAGTTAATGGGAATAAAAATTAGAACTACTATGGAATGTAGTATGGAGTTTAGTCAAAAAATTAAACATACAACTACCACATTATCTAGCAATATCACTTCTGTGTATATGTCCAAAGGAAATGAAATCAGCATACAAAGGAGTTACCTGCAAATCCATGTTTAATGACATACTACTCACAATAGTCAAGATACAGAATTAGCTTAGATGCCTATCCACAGTTGAATGAAAATATATACACAATGGAGTATTATTCTGCCTTAAAGAAAATTGGAATTATGACATTTGCAAGAAAATGGATGGAACTGAAAGACATTATGTTGTGTGAAATGAGTCAGACACTGACAGACAAGTATCACATGTTTTTTTTTTCTCATATGTGTAAACAAAAAGAAATCATCTGAAATAGAAGAAGGAGAACTGGGAAGATGAGAAAGGGCAGGGGAAAAAAGGGGGAGGTCAGAATAATGTAGAAGGGAGAATGGAAAGGATCAATACATGATATATGCATATATGGAAATGTCACAGTGAAACAAATTAATTTGTATAATTAATATGTATCAATGTTAAAAAGATCTAAATGCCACATATGGAGAATGATGTCTTTTTATGCCTCCTTCACTCCCATTTATTAAGGACTCCCCACCTTGTAGGGGAGGTTCAACTTGACCTCTTCTCTTTTAGAATCTTCAGGGGAATTTGAGATTGAAATTAATAGAAGACAGATGGGCAACAGAAAAGCATACAAATTTGATATATTTTATATGGTATAGGAGTGAGCCTGATAAGGAAAGTCAGACCCCCAAAAGAGTAATAAAACCCAAATGCTTTTACAGTAAGTTGAATAAAGACAGGAAATTGTGGAAAAGTAACTAAAATATATTGAAAGTCTAAATGACCACAAATAGTTATTTCAATGAGGGCTGTCTATACAAAATTTTCTGGGTTTCAACTCCCTCATTTCTGGTGGTAAGAATGTTTCTTTTCTTCTGGACTAGCAGAAATGAAAGTTTTATATCCTATTTTCAAGAAAAAGAGAGGAGATCAGAATGCTCTTCTTACAGCTGCTATTTTTTAAGTGTCTTTAACTCAATATAATACTTATGTCAAAGTGGCATATTTGGAGTGGCAAATTCTGCCACTTTTCAACCTACTGGTGTTCCAAATTTGGCTTTCTGCTTTGAAAGAATCTAAGAGGAATACCAGAAATACTCTTCTATGAGAAGAAATACAATCTGGTTAGAAAAGACTACACAAGCGTAATATGGATAAAAACAACACACAGTATCCCATGAAGTGTTTTGTATGTAGGGAATCAGTACATATCTGTTGTTTAAATATTGAACATTTGCCTTTACTACTAATTCTTCTGAACCCTCACTAGTATTTCTCAGATCCTGAGACCACATGTATTTCAGAGGTAAAGACACACACACCCACACCCCCCCCACACACACACCCACACAGAGAGAGAGAGAGAGAGAGAGAGAAACTTGAAACATACAAAATTTCTACTCTGTGAGCTTGAAATGGCCGAATTCCAGCAATTTCTTATGGTAAAATGTAGCATAAGACTTGACCTAGGATCTATTGTTTTAAGTCAACAACTATTTTGCTCATCTTCTGAACTTGATATTGGATGTTTTGTCCAGCTTAGAGCAACAGCCATATCCACCAAGAATTAGTCTCTAAAATATAAGTACCTCCAGATCTTCCTAATACTGTTTACTCTGGAGTGTGGACATGTCTTGGGCATTTGTTTGATAGGCTTCATATCATGATGCTTTTCCCTTCAGACTTGCACATACTGACAGTGAATTGTTTCTTAAGTTTTGCTCCCTAGGCTCCTTGCTTGCCTCATTATAGTCCCAGCCCTGCATGGGACTATAGAAGAGCTATATATATTCAGAGCTAACTGAATGCAACCATCTAAATTCAACTGAAATTTTCTCACCCCTAAGTGGATATTTTTCACCCTAATCATATTACCTCCTCTGCTTCATTTGACACTGTGAGTCACTCTATCCGTCCCAAAGCTCTTTCCTGTTTTAACTCTCCTCAATTCTCTTTATACCTGAACTTGAACCTCACAATCATCACAAACCTTTTTAATCTATCCAACACTTGGTCCCTATCTTCCTGTCTTCTATTTTAAAGTATCTGTGGTCAATCGCATTCTAAAATGACTTCAACTACTATGTGCTGATAGCTCTGTAAACCTCACTGCTAGCCCAGATGTCAACTCTTTATTGCCATCTCAACCTGTAGGTGCCAGAAAGGTCACAGATTCAATTGTTCCTTCTCTTCCAGTGTTTTATTTTCC
The DNA here is from genome assembly GCF_048772815.1 of Callospermophilus lateralis. NCBI lineage: Eukaryota > Metazoa > Chordata > Mammalia > Rodentia > Sciuridae > Callospermophilus > Callospermophilus lateralis. Next base: position 17,447,839 of record NC_135325.1, read on the forward strand.
TTAGTGAAACCATATAGTTATATACATATGGTACAACTTTAGAATTTATCTCTGATCCCTCCCTTTCTCTTGCCTCCTCATAACCAATCTGCCATCCAGTCTTTTCTTTATTTTTCATCTGAAAACCTCTTTAAACTAATTCTGCCTCCTTGTCTATGTTGCATTTGCCACAAATATCATCAAAGATTACTCAAAGTCCTCCTTGGATAAGATCTCTGAATATGATCATTCCCCTTTCATCTGAACCAGCATGAGAAACATCTACAAACTTATACTGTGCTAGTATCAATCATTTTCATACTGCTTAGTATATAAAAAATTCCATATGAGAAAAGATTTCCTATATTGCTTTTTTATGAAACATGCTAAAAATTGACATAAAAAATGTTTATGCTATGAAACAGCTTATGGAAAACATTTCTAGCAGAGCTATATATGTGACATACACAGTGAGTCCAATTGTCACTGATTTTTAGCCACAAGACATTCTTGATAAACTTCTGTTGCGAGAACCCAACAAATGCTTACTTAGGAAATGTCCTCCAAAAGGTACTAAAATGCTATTTAATATCTTCTAAATTTTGTGTTTATAAATACAATACATTGATTTACTTTTGTTTTGGGAATTATATAAAAATCTTTCCTATAAATGAGCATAGATGAGAGTGTTCATACATGACTGGTAAGGACTGAAAAATGGTATAGGATAGAAAAATTGAAAACCTTGGTTTGAAAGTTTAAAATTAATATTTATTATCATACATTCAGAAATGTTTTTCAATTATGATTAAAAGCACCTCATAAAAGTTAGTAAGCTTGTCATTCTGTGGCAAGTCACCTCCATAATAGGTATTGCTTAGAAACCCACGAGGGAGAATGATGTCAAAAAAATGATATCAAATAACACAAGGAAAATTGCATTGTTCTTATTTAAAAAGAACTTATAATGTAGTAGTATAAATAAAACATATAAATAATTATAATACTCTAGCAGCATATGATATGTGTTATACAAAATGGTCACAGAGTGTTATGTGATATAACGTGCACAAAATAACTCAGTCTAATTTTAGCCCCTATTTCTTTTACTTACTTTTGGAAAATTATGATAAAAACACCTTCTAAATTCCTTCCCCAAAAGGTCTTACAGAATAAGGTTGAAAATACAGAAGAGTGGAAAGAGGAGAAAGTAATGAGCTCTGGTTAAAGCTAAAGAATTTTTAGAAGAAAATTTCTCAGGGGTTAATGTGGACCCAGTACTGCACTTTTTAGGCAATAATGGATGGAATGCCCTTTGGAAAGTACTCTTTTTTCTTTAAGAGTGGAAAAGAATGTTAATTTGAGTGGATAAAAAAAAGAATGTTATGCTCAAATAGAAAGGTGTTGAAGAGAAAACCATAACAAGAAATAGTGGAGAATAAAGAGACTCTATTCCTTTTTTCTCTGCTGCTTCTTCATTTTAGGAAGAGAATCTCATTATTTGAATCATCCATGGGAGCATTTAAAAAATCCCCATTCATTAACTTCATCCCAGAGAACTTAAATTCAAGTCTTTGGGGATAATTCAAACACAGTATTTTTCAGTAAGCTCCATGGGGGATTCTAATATGCAACCAGAGTTGAGAACTTTAACAGAACTTTAACAGATCTTACTTTAACGATCTAATTTCACACTAAATAATCTAAGCATTTGAGAAGATGGTAAAATGGAAAGTCATATGTGAAGTGGGAATGTGGGCAGATGATTTCCAAAGCTCTTATCTCTTCATATCAGTAAATGTATTTTCCTATTACAAAACTCACGTTCTATTCATTGCATGCTTTGTACATTTGGGTATGTAAAGACTTCTCACTTATTGTCATTCTGAAAATTCTCATTCTGAAAATGTGCCAGTTCCTACCAAGGAACTGAAAAAGAAAGCTACAGTTGGTTGTAAAAACATGATGGATGATTTAGGTGGCGGTATTCAGCTGTAAGCAATAAACGCTGAGCTTGGCAGAAAGTACTACAGGCAAAATGCAAGTGATTTACTAGATATCTAAAGCACATGAGATTTGTAATGCATGAGACCCTCAGGTCCATCACTTTTCTTCGGTAAAGGGAAACAATATTTTGGAGAAAAAAAATGACACATTTAATTTCAACTTTGTGTTGTAAAACAAAAAAGCAGCCTAATTTTCATTTTGTTGTTATTTTTCCCTTTCATAAAGCAATTTTTTTGTATCCATTTAAAGTAAAAATGGTTTATTAAGAAGCAGAAAATAGAGCAAGATAGAAACAATATCTATTGGTTGGCAGTTATTATTGCCTATATGTTCTTACATGATTGGTGGGATCACAATGAAAACTGTGATGAACTCATTGTATTCCAATTGACTCTCCTGAGAACTGATTCTAATAGCTTAGTGCACTTTAAGGCAGATGTGTATCCAGGTGATTGCCATGGTTACGTATGGATACTGAAAATAGTCTTGGCATCCTCAAAAAAAAAAAAAAAAAAGCCAGAGAAAAAATAGTAAGAGACATAATGTTCTCACTGAACTGATAGTACAAAATTTAGTCACAAAAGATCATGAACCCAAATCTCAACTCTGTTAATGATTTATAGTGTGAACGCCATAGATTTTCTGTAACTCATTGTATCATCCAGTGAAATACTGACATAAATTTTGCATTTGCAATGTAAGAGACAAATAAAACCTCTTCCAAGTCACTTTAAAAATATATTCTGCATTTCAGAATAAATGTTAAACAATAATAATGATGATGGAATAGCTGACACAATGCAAATTTTAAATGGAACACAGTAACTTTCTAATTACGGGTTTCATTTTATTCTTTGTAAGTGTAATTAGAAAGAGACCATGTTCCTTTAATTAGAAAGTTAATTAGATTGTGACCTCTTTTTCCTGTCTTATTGTCTTGGACTGCAGTCCAGGAGTAAATTACAAATCCCATGACCCACATGTTTAGAGCCCCCCAAACCAAACTGTTTAAACACAAATAGGATTATAAGCAATAGTATTAGGACTTACAAGTCAGATGGGGACTTCTTAGGTTATGGAGTAGTTCTCCTATTATAGAAAAGATTTTATGGATAAATAAAGGTACTTTTCCATATCAAGGCAATTGAGTAAAGTCCCTAAATTGTGTTCTTCAAGATGCTGTTTCCTTTGTACAGTTGTTCTCGTATTTTAGTATGCATGCATGAGAATTACCAGAAGGACTTTTTAAAACAAATATTTCTGGGTTCCACACATAAAGCTTCTATTTCAGTGAACCTGGAACTCACAGAAAAAAGTTGAGTGAGTTTAATGTGTGATATCTCAGAACTTCTGACAGTTAATATGCTTTGGGAGTCTCCAAAAAAGAAAGATATATTATACATATTGTACATTGCTCTTCAGATGCATTTGGACTTCCCTCATGTTTTAATGTCTATAACTTACTTTAAAATACTGCAGCGCTAACAACATGACAGACTGAATGTATTACATGGTTTAAACTAGACGCTGTAGATAGTGAGTTGCCCTTTTTAAATTTTTAAATAAAACTTTATTGTAAGTTAAGTATGTATAGGGAAGAATATATAGTTTAGTCAATACTCTGTATTCACAGGTTTCCATATCTGTTCATTCAAGCAGTGTGAAATGAAAATGTGGAGAAAAAAAATTACATCTTTTTTCTTCTCCTCTGTTTTTTTTATTATTAGTTGTTCAAAACATTACAAAGCACTTGACCTATCATAGTTCATACATTTGATTCAAGCAGATTATGAACTCCCATTTTTCACATCAGTTCCACACCCACTTTTTTATATACTGCCATACTATTAGTAATTTACAGCTAGCTGGGCACAGTGGCATATGCCTGTGATCTCAGCAGCTCAGGAGGCTGAGGCAGGAGGATCTCAAGTTCAAAGCTAGCCTCAGTAAACACAAAGTACTAAACACCAGCTCAGTGAGACCCTGTCTTTAAATAAAATACAAAACAGGGGTAGAGATGTGGCTCAGTGGTCAAGTGACCCTGAGTCCAATCCCTTGAACCAAATAATAATAAGTTCCAGCTGGACACAGTGGTGCATGTCTTGGGAAGTTGAGGCTGAGGATCCCAAGTTACCAGCCTTGGCACCTTGGCACCTTAGTGAGACCCTGTCTCAAATATTTAAAAAAAAAGAGTTGGTGGGTATAGCTTGGTGTTACAGCTCACCTAAGTTCAAACCCCAATACAAAAAAGATAAAATAAAATAATAGTTCCTGAAAAGTGATCCTTATAAGCAATTAGCTATCTCAGAGCTACACCAGATGTTTTGCTGTTTTACAAAGTGTTATTAGAATGAGTTGTTAAAAAGAGTTATTCAGCTTAGCAGAACATTAAAGATGAGTTTTCATTGGCATAGTTAGAAATTTTCCCACGTGTGTACTAGCTAAAATGTAAAGATATTCCTTACCTTTTCATAAACCGGGTGTAAAAATAGTGAAACCCTTTAATTTAAGAAATGGTACAACTCCTGCTTCTAGAAGTTTCTTGACTATCTGACTCATACTATCGCAATTAGCTGTTTTTTTTTTTTTTTGTCTAATATTATCACATTTTCCTCAAGTTAAATATAATTTAACAAAATGATATTGGTCCACTTTTAAAAGATTTGTGACTTTGCAGAGTATACTGGCTGTTTTGTGCTTGCTTGTTAATAAACATCTAAAGAAGAATTGCTCTGATATTTGGTCCCATTAAAATCTAGAAGCCCAATTCCTAGAGGGAGAAGCTAACCCTCTTTCACCTATAAGCAGTGGCAGTTATGGATACCTATAGAAAAGAACATAATAGTTGTGCAAGATGAGATTGCCTTGAGTTGGATCACAACACTGCCCCTGCTTCCCACTCAAATTCTTGCTTCAATCTGTGTTTGTTTGTGAATCATTTCATGCAACCATTGCTCTTCAAAGACACTTGAGGAAATGTCGTACGATTATTTCAACCTCTTAGTACAAAGCAGGTCTGTTTCACAGAGAACTAAATAGCATTAGTAAACTGAAATATAGCATCTTGATTGTGCTGTATGTGAAAATGCCACACTGGGAAAAATAGGCATATAGAAGCAAACAAGTGGAGGAGGCAATGGTTTCATGTATACATCCTTGGTAACAGTTTCCTAGGGGAAAATAGTCAATTTGCCTTACTTTATGGTATAAATTGTATTTTGTCTAGAAAAGTAAGTGCTCTAGAATAGGCAAAAACACTTTGTCTATAAAATCATACATAGGAACAACACTGGGAAATTTAGAGATCCTTTTATTCTCTTTTCATTTTGCTTAATTGAAAGTGAGGTTCTCATAAGTCTATAATATCAATATGGAGGAAAATTAAGAACTCTTATCCTCAATATAATGTTGCTTACAAAACAGTTGCTCAATAGTTGCCCATGTTTGCATTAGGGTCATTTTTATTCAAGTACTGTTGTAGTACTTGTTATATGGACTTAGAATATATGGGGAAAGTAATTTGGTGCATAATGGCTTTGATATGCAGGAGATGTTGAATCAGTATCATTTAAAGCCATAATTAGTAGAGAGTACACTACTTTAGAATTATATTTGGGATCAGTTTTTGGACATATCATTTAGCAAGTCACTGATCTTAATGTAATTTCATAAACACCTAGCTCATGTGCTTCAAATTTACCATTGCTTTTAGAAACATTTGCTATTTTATTAGGATTTCAGTATGATTCTCCCAAAATATGACTAATAAGACCTTACCTTATTAGTAAGGGATTCATACATTCATTCAAAAACATTTAATGAATGTGTCCATGTGCTAAATGCTGCTTGAGAGCTGGGGGAAAGCAGTGGAAAAACATATTAACTACTTTTATGGAACCCATATCTACTAACAGAAGACAAGAAAAACCAATAGGAAATATATATTATAGTATCTAGGCATCAGGATAAAGGAGTCAGAGAGATTGATAAGGATGCTGTTTTACTGGAAGTCAGGGATAGCCTTTCTCATAAGTGAACATTTGAGAAGACTTGAAGTCTTCTGTGCTGTGAGATAAAATGAGGTAGAACTATGTAAAATACATTGTGAAAAATTTGACATGGAATTGGCATGCAGTAAATGATATATTTTAATATGTTATGACTGCCATTGTCAACATTATCACTGATGTTAATATAGTTTTATAAACCCCAAACTCATATGCATATTTGGTAGACAAACCTGCAGAAAGAATATTTAATGAATAAAAGGCTCTGACAAATTAACTACCTCTTGAGGGGACCAGACTTCTTGATACTGCTGAAACAGAAATATGAACTCTCACTACTGCCTTAGTGAACTCATTTTCATAATCATTGTAGTAATGTGTGTTCCTCAGATTATTCATAGAGAAAATATGTGTGATAATAGCTACAAAAATAATATCAATTGACCCCATTAATCACTACTTATTCTTTTTGCACCATATGATGCTAAATGCTTTATACTCACTATTGCTTGTAATTCTCTCAACGATCCAATAAGATAGATATTGTTAAGATGTTATTAAGTACCTTGTCCAGGATCACCCACTTAGTATCAGATCTGAGATTAGAGTCTACAGTCATGTAAAACAATGACCATAGATTATTCATCACATTCCAAATAAAACTATGTTGGCAATAAAGAAACTTACAACACTCTTATACTTGTATATATTTCAGTTAACATTACATAATTAATAACTAAACATATATTCCTGACTCTGGGACCCATGCATGTGTGTATTAATGAAAAATGTGTTTTAAATACTTCTGTGGACTAAACATGTCCCCCAAAGTTTACATATTGAAACAATTGCCAATATAATAGAATACTTATATAGGTGGATTCAGTCATGAGGGTGGAGCCCTAATGAATGGTACTAGAAACCTTGTAAAAGAAGTTGAAGGAAGTCTCTATTCCATCCTGTCCCTTCTGCCATGAGAGAGCGCAATGTTCAAGGCACCATCTTGGAAGTAGATAATGGGCTCTCTGTTGACACTGACACTCCCAGGGCCTTGATTTTGGACTTCCCAGACCCCAGAAATGTGAGCTAAAACTTTCTAATGTTTAGAAATTACCTAGCAGCAAGCATTTTGTTCTGGAAAAACACATGGACTAACACCAACATCAAATAACAAACATATAAACTTTTGAAAAACACATTTGTGCACCTGGAACTTACTGTGGATAGCAATTCCTGGAATTCCAACCACTGAAAGAGTGAAAATTTACTTTGATGTTTAAAACTGTGCAGCCTCCTCTAAATTACATATTTATAGCTTATCTGTCTAGAATGTTATAGGACATGATCAAAAGCTTCCAAACAGAATAATTCATATAATTCTAAGTCATCACAAAGGTGTATTCAAGACATGGAGATTGTACAATTTAGGTGTAGTTTTAGAAATCAAATACCTATTTAAGACAGCTTATTTGATTTTTAACTTTATTTAGTGGAATGACCTGTGGTAGCACAAATAATATAAATTGCTTTTGAATTATTATTCAGGGTAGACTGTTGGCTGGCCATGAATAGACAGACAATTAGGTAGCAAATTTATTACAAAGTAAATCCTCTGTGACCTACCGTTTTTCTTTCTGAGTGAAGTTCTTAAAGCATAATCCTATCACTTTTGGCTTGAATGAGCTAGTTACTGTCTTCCTAGCTGAAGTACATCACAAAGTAGTTTTTATTGTATTTAATTTGACCTTGAGAAATTCACCATAAAAAGGCAATACAATCTCCATTTCTAAACTTAAGGATCTTTTACTCTAGCTCATAATGATCCCCGAGAGACTTTGTGAAATTAAAAAAAAAAAAATTGGTTGAGGGCTGGGGTTGTGGTTCAGTGATAGAGTGCTTGCCTAGCATATGTGAGGCACTGGGTTCAATCTTCAGCACCACATAAAAATTAAAAAACAAAATAAAGGCATTGTATTCATCTACAACTAAAAATAATTTTAAAAACTTGGTTGAACTTGCCATGTCTAATTTTATTCCCCTGAATATTTTGGCATCTATTTCTTTGTATTGGTTGGTTCCTTTTATACTTTGATGTACCCAGTGGAAAACTCTATGGATGGGGCAGAGACTTATAGTAGTAAGTCTCAATCATCATTCTGTCTGGATATATTCACTCTAATGTTTAACACAATGCCTATGTACCTGGCACTTGTTTGGGGTTAGCTGTTTAAACCACACTCTTAATGAAGTAATGAATATCAACAAGCAAACAAGCAGACAACATACAGTTGACCTTCTACTTTATCTTATCTGTTTGGAGTTCAATTCAGGGCCAGAGAACTAAATGACAAAATGTACTTCAGATAGATGTAGTAGCGAATGCTTAATGATTTACATTTCCTAGAAACATTTATAACATCATATAACATTTTGTAAACATCAAAGTAAGGAATGTTTAACTGGAAATTCTAGGTTTTCACTGAGAAAATTCATGAGGTAGGCAGTGTGGAGAGAGGATTGCATAAGTTTTGCCATATTTTTATCATCTAATATCTGAGAGTATACAATATGGATTAGAATTATTTTTCAGTTATGTGGATCAAACTTACAACCTCATGTATGCTAGTCAAATACTCTACCACTGAGCTACATCCCCAGAAATGTGCTAGAATTCTACTAAATCTGTTAGAGTTTCAGATTTCAGACTATATCCTATTTTTTTTTACTACATTTTGTCTGCAGATAAGCAATTCTTTTCAAAAGCATAAGATGAGCCCTAACTTATGTAGAGGATGGATAGGACAAAGAAAGCTTTTAAAAGCCTTCTTTTGACATATTTTTTAACTCTGTGCACCAGCATATAAGAGCTTATATCACCTGAATGATTTAAGTGTGATTAAACAATGTTAAGCAGTAAGATCTAGCCCACAATCTTAAAACATACTGAGAATACATCAGTGCCCATTATGTGATATGTGGGAGATTAATGTGTAACCCAAAATATCCTTGGTATTTCAGTGTTGTGGTATAACAAATTATTATTGCAGGTTAAGATATGAAGGCCCACATCATAACTCCTTTTTGAAATGAGGCTTCAAGAAGTACAGGCACCATCCCTAAGCTTCTGGGAAGAATGTCTGGTGATAGTTCACAGTTCCATTCATAAATAGAAAAATAATAATCAACAGAATAAACTCCATAAGTTGAGGTGGGAGAGGAAGGGCTGAACCAAGCTTTTGAAGCTACAGGCTGCAGCAAGAGAGTCTCAGTTTTCTGTTTGCAATGTCCTAAACTGCTTTACTCTGCCATGCCCTTCTCCCATGGTATTCTGCCTTAATTCAGTCCCAGAGTTATGGAGATGGACAACCATGTACTACACCACTGAAACCATGAGATAAAATAAACTTTTCCTTCTCTAAGTTGTTCTTGACAGATATATTGGTCACAGTGATGTAAAACCTGATGAAAAACAGAAATTGGTATAAGAAGTGAGGACGTTGCTGTCACTAACCTGTCCATGTGGTTCAGAAGCCTTTGGAGCTGGTTTGCAGGAGGAGGAAATTTGAAAAGTATAGATATTCAAGCTGGAAAAGATTTAAAATGTTTTAAGTTTAGTTTATTAGGCTATTCTCAGAAGACTAGACTGTCAGTGGGACTGTGGACTGTACAGACTAGGCTCTTGAGTTTGCAGAGGAGGACTCTATCAGAAATTGGACTAGAATCCATTCATATTATATTTTAGTGAAGAAGGTGTCTGCATTTTGATCATGTCCTGGACTTTTTGTGGGGCTGATTTTAAAGATGATGGACTAATTAATCTGGTGGAAGAAACTTCAAGTCAGCACATCATTCAGGGGTTGGCATGAATATTGCTGGCAGCTTTTAGCCAAGTTTACTGTGATAATTAGGAACACAAAGCAGAGCAAACATATTTTAAAAACTTGCAGTTTGGCCAGAAAAGTACAAGTAAAGCTGAGAATAATGAAGGTGTGGTTGTTAAAAAAAGATTACAGCCACTAAATAAATACTGAGAATTTATGGAGAAACAATAGGAAAGATCGCTAGAAACCACCTCAGGAATTGGCAAGACCACACCCATCTCAAGCTCAAGGATATAAAAGTAAAAATTCCTTTGAAAAGAGACCATGGGACACCCTGCCTTCACCAGGGTTCCTAGAAAGTTTATTCTTTACACTCAGCTGCCCAGACACTCAGAGGTTGCTGCAGTTGTGGTTCCAGAAGGCTTGGGTATTGCTCGAGATGATGGCAATCATTGGCAGCAACCACATCATGCTGGTTCTGCAGAAATGTAGGATGCTTGAGTTAGGGGCATCATAGAAGTTTCTACCAAGATTTCAAAAGAAGGCCTGGGAAGCCAGGCAAAATGTAGCAGGATTGGATTCCGTGCAGGCAGTCCCTGAAAGGACAGTGTGCAAAGATTAATTAGAGGAAAGATGCTGCTGCAATGGAGATCCATAAAATTAATAGATGCCAGTAACATAGGACATGTGCCAAAGGAAGCTGTAGTAATTAACCATAAACAGCTTAAGAAAGAGACCATGTGGACTACACCAAGCAAGGCTATAGGGATGGAGCTACAAAAGCCCTTAAGAGAGAACATCATGATATCATGTGTCCCCAATGTTGAATATGTATCTACAGAACATGTTTGCTCAGCTATATTTTGAAATTGCTTTGGCAATTTTTTTGCCTATGCCAAGATTTCTCCATTGTGGAATGGAAAAGTTTATTCTGAACCATTATGTTTTGACTAGATATAATTTGGCTTTTGATATTTATGGGAGGAAGAGTTCAGAGTATGCCTTGAAACTCAAAAGAGATTTTGGACTTGGCCTTTTGGGTAGTGCTAGGACTGTTAAGACTATGGTTATTCTTGAAAATGAACTAAATGTAATTTGCATTGTGAGATTGGTTTTGAGCTTTTGGGGGCCAGGGAAGAATATTATGGTTTACATATGAGGTATCCCCCAAAAGTTCATGTGTGAGACAATCAAAAATTTTTCATAGGTTAAATCATTAGATTATGAGAGTTCTGATTATTGGATTAATTCACTTGAATGGATTAATTGGATGGTAACTATAGGCAGGTAGGCTGTGACTGTAGGAAGTAGGTCAGTGGGAATATGTCTTGGAGGTTCATATTTTGTCTCTGATGAGTGAAGCTCTCCCTGCTTCCTGTTTGCCATGTCCTCAGTTGATTTCCTCTGCCACTGCCTTCTATCATGGTGTTCTGCCTCACCTTATGACCAGAGCAATGGAGTTGGCCATCTATGGAGTGAAACCTCTGAAACCATGAGCCAAAATAAAGTTCCTCCAAAAAATTATGAATTTAATCTTGAAACTCTCACTTAGAATCAGACTAATTCAAGTAAGAATATGGTAGTGACATGGGCTTCTTGCCATAGTTTCTTCTTTATCATAAAAGTTGCTTGATTTCAAAGAAGAATACAAATACAATTGCTATTCCAAGGATAACAAGGGTTATCTGTCAATTACCATGAGTTATTTAGTAATTATTCATTCTATCACATTTTAATAAAAATTAGAACAAGAGGCCCTCTGATGTAATCTGAAAGAAACTGCACAGACACAATTGGAAATTAAAATGGAGGGTGATGGATTGGATTCCCTGAGTAGAGTAGAGGGGGGGGAAACGAGAGATGGAGCACCAAAAATCAGGTTACCATATATTAGTGTGGTTTATTTAACTCAATTTTGGAAATGTGAGAGAAAACTATTGTGGTAATGAAAGACAGTGGTGACTTATATAAGGAGTGACTGACAGGATGACAGGTTCTCAGGAACGCTGCCTTAGAAGACAGCCAGTCAGGATCAATTTTAGAAACTGACTAGTGGAAGATACTAGACATATTGAATGGACATGGCTTAGTGGTAGATTGGATAATGAGAGCAAAAGATAGAGCAGTGTAGAACATCATTCAGAGTCAAAGAATCTGGCTATTGCAAAAGACACAGAGACAGATAAGTAAGAGCAAAGATATGAGAAAAAGGAAATAAGAAGAAATGTTAAATGATTTTCTTATTTCTACTTTGAAATTACCCAGCTTCCTATGGCCAGGGGCAGAACTAGTCTCACTTAGAGGATCCTGATTGAGATAGAGGGTATTTGGGTGGCCGTGGCCCCTCCCATTCAGTTCTTAACATTAGTAATGACACATAGGATCCACATACTGAACTATCCCCCATCCCAAAGCCTCCAAAATCACAATTCTATTGGTCTCTGTATGTTGTACTTCAGAGAAAATCTCTTTCACCTACATTTTAGTTATCTGGATTACATTAAACATAATTCATTGCAACCAGAGCCCCTCTTTCTGTTTTCAGATAGTAGTGCCACCTTATGGATTCACCTTCTAATTACAACCCACTGCTTTCTTAGTTCATCAGGACTTATCTTGGATTTTCTTGTACTCTTAGTCTCACTGGAATAAAATCAAAATTTAGGCAGGATTGAATTTCCTTCTAGAAGCACTGGGGGAAAAATCAGTTTCTTTACCTCTTCGTGTACCCAGAGCCTTCCCACATTCCTTGACTACTGCTCCCAACCCTTTTCATCTTCAAAACAATCAGTGTCTCATCTCTCCGACCCTTCTTCCATCTTGGTATCTCTCTTTTTTCTATTTACAGCAGATCAGAATACCCTTTTAAGAACTCATGTGAGTAGATGAGGCTCATCAGGATAAACTCTTATTTAATGATCCTTGGCCTTATTCAAATCTTCAAATTCCATTTTCCCACATAATTAACATATTCATAGGTTCTATGAGGATCTGATATAGGTATCTTTGAGGGATCATTTTTCTGCCTCTTATAAAGATGTTTTCTGAACCAGTGAGAACAGATGAGAGTCTTATATTCAGTGACAAGAGCTATTTTGATATACAACACAATCATCCAATTGACAAGGAAATCCTGTGAGTATTCTAGACTGTGATACTCTTCATCTTTAATTCTATAAAAATACAGATTTTACCTGTGTAGTGGCAATGATACCTTGCCCCAAAGTGACAGTGCCTCCCACAAGTTGTCAGATAATGTACAATTCAAAGTACAGCCCATCTGACCATGAGAACAGAAACTTTTTATTTAATGAGCAAAGAGACTCCTGTCATTTTCTATTGTTTCTTCCACAGGCATGATTTGATTTTTGGTAGAGATCTAAACCTTTTACTAAGTTATTAAAGTTGACATTTTTTCTCCTTGCAAAATTCATCATGTTTGTGAAAACAATGACTAAAAGAAGAAGAAATAGCATGCTCCAAGTATTCTACTACTTGGGTCTATCAGAGAATGTATATTGATGGTGTCATCTAGTACCCCTTGTCATTTTAATGGATTATTTACTTGACCTGATAATCTATGACTTCAATTCAGTGTATCCTAAACTTCATCAGAGAAGAATATTCTTCACAAATAATGTCATGTCAGGTAGTTTTTCAGTACTAAACCTATAAATGTGCTACCTTATGTAATTCAGAAGTTTGCAACAAATTTTGGCTTGTCTTTTGTCAGCAAAGATCCAGCATGTCTCACCTATAAATTATTTTCCACCATTTATTTTTCTAACTAATTGTCAGAGTTGAGCTCACAGTGTCTCTCTTTTTGCCTCAGTGAGTTGCTTTCTCAGGATTGACTCCCAGGTGCCCACACAGAGCATGGCACAACATTATTTTGGACACTCTAACTAGGTCAGAGTAGATTTCAGGGCTTTAATTACAAAATGCTCATCTCTTCTGGCTATTGCTATCAAAATCAGAATTCTAGTTCTACTCTCTATTGGATAGCATAAAATAATTTCTATTTTAAAACAAAAGATAGAAGAAAGAATGGAAGAGTAATCATTTGGAACATGGACAGCATCTATGCTTGTTTCTGCTTCCTTACACTTTTCACTAGTTAAGATGTATAACAGTATAACCCTTTAGTCACAACTCCCACATTCTCAAATTATTCCTTTGATGATATAATGTTACTGGAAGTGACATGAGCAATTGCAGTCTGTGGGATCAAGAAGGTGAAGGAAGCCAAAACTATGTGAACAAACCTTAGCAGTGTCCCCATTCAATGCCATTGACTGACATAGCCCATCAAAGAGTCCCTTTTACATATGTTTTTTTAATATATCATGTAAAAAGTATGTAGCATGTAAGTAGTAGTTATATTAACTAGCTTTCCATCATTAAAATGAAATATCTGAGATAACTAACTTTTAAGAGGAAAACTTAATTTAGCTAATAGTTCAGGAGGCTCCAGTTCAAGATTGGGCAAACCTATTGCTTGGGATTCTGTGGGGTTGCCAGATGACAATGGTGGGGAGCACATGGCAGGACAAATGTTTCAGCTTGTGCTTAGGAGGCAATAAAGAAAGAAGAAGAGGCCAGGGTCTCACAATCTCCTTCAAGAGCACATCCACAGTGACCTTAGGATCTCATATAATTTCCAAATTCTAAAGGCCCCATCACCTCCCAATAGTAATATCCTGGGACCCAAATCTTTAAGAACATATAACTTTGAAGAATACTTATCCAAACAATCCTACTTTAGCACCAGAAATTCTACTTTAGGACCTGTGACCACCTTTTTATTAGTGTGGCTCAACTCCATCCTCAGATAGTATGCCTAAAAATCCACCATTGTGGGTTCTAGTGGTCCTATGGTCTGTCCCCAAAATAGTTTGTACATTGAGACCTAATCCAAAATGCAAAAGCCAGGGATTTTGGAGGTGATTAAGTCCTGGGGATTGGGTCCTTATCAATGGGATTAGTTTTCTTATAAAAGAGGTCCAAAAGAGCTTGTTTGCCTTTTTTACCGAGGGATATAGCAAGAAAGCACCATCTGGAGCTGGGGTTGTAGCTCAGTGGTAGAGCACTGGCCTTACACGCATGAGGTCCTGGGTGAGATCCTTAGCACAACATAAAAATTAAAAAACAAATAAAAATAAAGTTATACATATGAAAAATGAAAGCACCGTCTATGAAGCAGAGAATGGGCCCTCACCATATGCCATCTTGATCTTAGACTTTCTACTCTCAACTATTGTAAGAAACAATATTTCTTATTTATAATTCACCAAGTTTATGGTATTTTTGTTACAGCAGCCCAAATGGACTAATATAAATGAGATATTTCTGGAATCTATGTTGTTTGCTGGTTGATTTAGTGTTAATCAGTAGCAGACTGCCAGCAATGGATCCACTCAGTGTCTCTCCTATGACACAGGTCTTCTTTTCACAAATCAATACGTGTATAAGTGGCACAGATAAATATTAAGATGTTACCTATTAGTGCCTGTCCAGTCTGCCCTTTATGATAGTCTTCATATATACCATTACCTGACCAATTTATACAGAGCAAGGTGCATACTATAGTTTAAAAGGCTATTGCTCTGAACCATCATTTCCTTCTTTTCATTGATTTGCTTACAATTAAATATGTTTGCTGTAATCTACCATGTCTCTGATTCCTGACATACATATTTGCCATTGGATTTCTTCCCTTTAGTGGAAACAGTTCATCCATCATTTAATCCTCACAACATTATCATGTGCACATGTGTATGCAAACAGACACACACACACACACACACACACACACACACACACACACACACTCCCATTCACATTTTGACCAGGAAAGTTATGTTACAGTCTGGTGTTATAAGTCATTTGTTTTTTTTTTATTGCTCCTCAAAGTATTTTCTGGAAGTCCATCCAAAATAGAATCATTATTCAATAATGCTAAAATATTCAGAAAACTACTGGTCTCTGAAACAGGAGAAAATTGCTTCACAAAAGCATACATTAAAGGGAGTTATAAGATTTTTGAATCACCAAAGCTTCTCACTGTATTTTGGACATGAATTAATACTAAAAATAAGGTCATTTTGTTCATACTATCCAGTGCTTGACCATCCTTAATCATCATGTGATTTGAGAATGCCCTGCATCAGCTTCCCCTGGGATGCTTGTTACTAATATTCATTCTTGAGTCTGCCACAAACTTAATAAGCCGAAGACTCTGAGAAGAAGGTTAGAGAATAGAATCTGATTTGTTATTTTTATGCATACTAATGTTATAGAACTATTGTCTTTTAGAGCTATTAGAAATTCAGTTTACATCAGTGTAGAATTTTATAAGGAGCAATCAGAACATGGTATCTAAGAAACAACACACTTCTGTCTCTGAAAATATAAATTTTAGTTGTTTACTTCCCTCTAAATTCCTTATCCTTGGATAGAGGGAAAGAAAATATAGTGGGGAAAACATTGAAGCAAATGTATGGTAATCATATGTTATTAATATGAATATGTTATGACACTAAATATCTCAAGGAATAGGGAAACAATGGAAAAAGAAGGTACTAAACAACCCCAGGTCTGTCCTGGTTCTGTCTTATCTAACTGTATAGTTGTGCAACTTAGACAAGTTATGTGACTTTGATGGTATATTTGCATGTGTGTAGGTGGATGTGTGAATATGTATGTACAGTGTAGTTTTGAAGATTAAGTACTTGATGTACTATTGTTACTGAAATAGTACACAGGTAATAGGTTCCCATATATTAATTATATTTCTTGTTTTCTATGTTACTACCCCCAAAAGGAGACTTTTAAACTGTGAGGGAGATGTGCACAGAGTATAAATCTCAAGAGGCCATGTCTCTGTCATACAGAGATACAATTTATTTGCCCAAAAGTGTAGTCTTCTGTACAGTCCAGAAAATGAACAATAAGCTTTAGCAAATGGCAGTGATTATCTGGTATCTGCCTATTTCAGGTTGGGGCTCATCTCAAAGGTTCTCAAGTGTCTAGTCACACAAGTAATGACACCACACCTAAGGAGTACAGCTGTACCAAGAACATTCTGAGGAAAAGAACCAGAGTTGTAGTCTCCAATGATCCTTATTTTTTTGTTTCTGGAAGGAATGAATAGTAGGAGAGGGAAGAGTTAAGAGCCTGAGAAAGTATTAGGAGAGTAGAGAGTTAAGAGCCCTAGAAAATGGCAGTAAAGGAAAGTAAATAGGATAAAAGAGACTAATAAAATAAATAGAGCACAGAGAAGCTGAATTGGCTGACAACTCATAAGACATGATCTTCATATTTTCATTCCTGATTTCTGAATCAAAATTCACCTATAACAAATTAGTAAGTAGATCAGCCCAAATATATCTTATCATCATTGTATACAGTGTAATGTACTATACAGAGTGACCCAGTTATAATAAACAGGGCCCCATCTCTGTTGTCTAATGTATTACAGACTAGCAGGAAGCCTCAACAAATTTGGCACAGGAAATATGTAGCTAATCAGAAAAAAATTAAGCTTACATCAATGTACTTAAGCTGTTAAGAAAAAGAGCCATAATTCTAGTTAAAAGTAAATGGGATTTAATTGCTCAAAGAGATCCCAACGCACAGATTATCAGAGTAAATAACTGCACACCCATCTCTTTTGCAAAGTGCAAAGCAATCGGCTCAGTGCACCTCAGATGCCTTTCCAAATCAACACAGAGGGAGACCTTTAATCATTTCAGCAACCAGAGCACCAGTTTTATTTCTGAACAATGCTAGAAGGTTTCTAACACAAGTGATATCCATAATACTATACTTTTTTGGCTTTATATTGTCAAGAGTTTTTTGTTGTTGTTGTTGTTGGTTGGTGTTATAACTTCCCAGAAGAAAAATAGTTTTGATAGTGAATGCCACAAGTACAACTATGAATGTTTTCTCCTTTTCTAAACTCCATCAACTTAATTCAGACTCTATATTGACTGAGGTATTGCCTGCATCTGCCTTTCATTCTTAATTTGGGTAGAATGAATAAGATTGACTCTTATGCCTACTTTTAAAAATCTAATTTGAAGAAACTCACATGGGCCCTTGCTGTACCACTAACAGGATGGAACCAATTGGTGAGCAGCATAACAAGGATACAGGCATCTACTCTTGTTTATATCTAGGATAGATAACAAATTATGAACAAATTATTATCAATATAAACTCTATACAAGGGTCAAAATACAAACACAGAATAAAAATACCATGAAAGTGAGTGCTTAATCACTACATTTTTCCAAACATTATACTGGTGAAAGCAATTAACAAATTATTATGTTAACCTAGAAAAAGGGCATAATCACTATATAATCGCTAAGAAGATTCTATACAGAAAAATAAATAGATACTTGCATGTTAGCACACACATATTCTTATCTCAGGGACATGATTCATTTACCTATAAATCAGTAAGATTTAAACTAATTGATAAGTTCTTACACTGATAAATATCTAATGTGAGCCCAAGTTGGCTCTGATTTTCAAAATTATTTCAATAGAATTTTAAATGGTTTTAATAATTTTTGAAAATATTTCTACACTTTAGAGTTTGGGATAGGCTTAGACCCAACCAATTATGGAAGAAATACAAATGTCTGATGTTAACTCACTGACTTGTCATAATTTATATGACTTATAAAATTCAGGGATAGGCATTTTAGTTTATTTTTGATTAACAATGTATTCACAGTGCCTAGAAAATGCTTTCTATATTGTAAACTATTAGTAAATATGGCAAAATAAAATGAATGAGACTCACCTGTTTCATGACAGTTTCTATGCCAGAATTACTGTCATTGTTAAGTTGCCCAATGGGCAGGAAACTCTTTTTTTAGTAGATAATAACCACAGGAAGACATGGTACTAAAAGGCAGCTTATGGGGAGCATGTACTAAGGAGTCTGTCTCCTGGACACCTGTCTCATAATGAGCTTCTATATAACCCTAAGCTTAAACTATCCAGAAAATTAGGACAGCATCTTTTGACATTTCTCTAGCAGCTTCCACATTTCATTGCCTTCCAGACACAACTCAAGGAATTTTCCTTCCCATTTTTCCTACTTTTTGCATTTTTATAGGGAACTATTCACCCTTTAATTCTCCCCTACTATGTTTATATGCATTTAAGATGATTATGTTTATTACTCTTATAACCTCATTTTTACAGTTGGCACAGAACTGAATTTGAGGCATTGACACTAACAAAAATTGAGGCAATTGTCTGAATTGACCCACTCGATCCTAGTCTCTTCTTTAGCTTTTCAGAATCTTAGTGAGGATTTAGGAAATTTCAAATGTGACCATGAGGAAACCCTGATATAACTATGTATGACTTTATATTATCTAAAACCATGATCCTTTGTATTGTCTAGATAATAAAAGTAAAATATTTTTCTTCTCTTTGAATGAAAGGCAATTGCATTGTTTCACTAGTTTCTATAAATTCACTCTAAGAAATGTCATTAAGATATACCAATTACAAAAGAGGTTTTTGTTTTTACTTTTGTTGTTTTATCAGTATTTGGTTTCATGTTTTAAATATATTGTGTTCTTTGTATAGTTAACTATACACTTAGCATGTAGCACAGCAACCCCACTCCTAAGTATTTATCATAGGGAAATGAAAGTTTATGTTCATGAACAAATATGTACATTTAATGTTTATAGCAGCATTATTCATAATTGCCTCAAACTGTAAATAGCCTAAATAGATTTCATTTGGGTGAATGGATAGATGAACTGTGCTAGAGCCATACAAAGGAATACTACACAGCAGTAAAAAGGAAGACTATTAATACATACAATATGGATGGATCTAAAAGAAATGTTGATTGAAACAATTCAGTCTGGAAAAGATAAAACTCCGATAATGGAAAACAGAACAGTAGTTTCATAGGAATGGGAGAGAGTGGGAATGATATTTCAAAAGAATAATAGGAGTAAGATGTTAAGGTTGAAGTAACTGTTCTGTAATTTGATTGTGGTAGAGGTTACATGTGTTTATACAAGACTTACCATGTATAGAATTGTATTGTAAAAGGAAAAATTACATAAATGTTGCTGTGTAAAAATTTTTAAAGTAAGATTTTAAAAATATAAAAAATGCCACTTTGTTCCTTCTGAATCTATAAGCATAGAGAGATGTGATTTCCTGTGTATAGGGACATCAAAATAAGAATCTATTCCTTCTGTTGCATAAAAACTATTTTCCTTTTTTGAATGTTGTGAAATTTTATTTTTTATTTATTCTTTTAAGTTATGGATGACAGTAGAGTATATTTTGACATATTTATACAAATATGGAGTGCATCTTATTCTAATTAGAATCCCAGTCTTGTGGTTGTACATGATGTGGAGATTTTTGTTTAGAATAAGATAAGGTGTTTTTTTAACTCACTTTCTTGTAGCATTCAGTTAATACAAAGGCCCAAATTATTAATGGTTATTTTTATTCATGATTTTTCTGGCAACATTAATACTATTTGTGTATGGTGAGTGTTATGTTATTTCTGCCAAGCTTGGAAACCAAGAGGACAAGTTCCACAGTGATAAAAATATATAAAATTAATAGTTTCGTGTCTAAGAGCCTCTTTTGCACATGAGATTAGTGCACTATTCTCATTTTCATTTTGTAGCATAATTTGCCTCTTCAGAAAGCTCACTTTATTCCTTTCAATTGCAAAACCAGGATGGTTGATATGCCTATAATGAATTTAGAAAATTAAGTTATTACTGCAATGCAGTTTTTAAAACCCTATCCACTCACAAGTATTTTAGTCATAATTTTCATTAGAGAGAGGATGGAAAGACAGATACTATCAATATTTCTCTTTCTTGCCTGAATTCATCCTCTTATGCCTTAAAAATGAGAGCATGATATGATATCTTAAGTGCATGCATGTGTGCAGGTAATAGAGAAAATGCAATAAGAGCATGCCATTGTAGCCATATTTTTGGCTTTATGATTTAATTTCAGAATATAGCTACCTTTATATTAAATTAGAATTTCAGCCAAAGGAAATTAAATAGTTTATGTAATTAATGCTTTCCTTTTATTCCAGGGTAGATTCATTTCTGTATTTTGAATATAATACAAGTTTGTTGCTGTTTTTTTTTTCATTAAGAAATCTTTACAATGATCATGAAGCAGGAATTCTAGAAGAAATATGTGCAATATGTAAGTCACAGTGAGCCAGAATATAAAGGGGAGTATTCAAGTAGATACTGAGAGGTGAATGAATTGTTATGTTCATTTCAACAACATCTAAATATTTCATGTTTTCATTTTATGGCAAAAGTTAAGCATTAGCTGGAATAAAATTTTTACTTCTCAGTAAAATCAGTTGATGTAGCAGTTTTATGCATGAATTGAAGCTTTCAATCAATATTGTTTTCTGTCAAATTTCCTTTTTAATGGCAAATTCTGTGCTTGATTCTCTTTTCTTTAAACATCACTGAAGAGAAAAATGAAAGAGTACCAAATGTCTTTTTTGTTGAAATGGTTTTTAGAGAGACACAACAATAACCCTTTATTTTCTTGGAGTCTACTTTTATAAAAAGACTAGAATCTACTATTGAAATTATTGTGTGATCAATGTTTCACTATGAATCATTATCATAAACAGGGTCATTGTGTATGGCAGAACTGAGAGAAATTCAGAAATAGATGTTTTTTATGAGTCCGAGTTTAATTTCTGCTATTCTTCTTTCAAAGGAAGATTGCCTTTCTTTCTTTTCCTTCAATTTATTCCCTCATACTGTTCCCTGTAATTATTTTCATACCTCAGTTTCCTCTCTTTTCATGGTGTTACTCTCCAAGGTCAGCAGCCTGT
Organism: Callospermophilus lateralis; assembly: GCF_048772815.1. Lineage (NCBI taxonomy): Eukaryota > Metazoa > Chordata > Mammalia > Rodentia > Sciuridae > Callospermophilus > Callospermophilus lateralis. Next base: position 17,469,540 of record NC_135325.1, read on the forward strand.
GAAACTGGGGTGTGTCTTGCAACACCTCTAAAATGTAACACCAATTGCTGAATCCTCCTGACAGTTTACATTCTAAGGCTAAAAAGGGGGTTAAATTATCATAAACATGGCTGACAGCAACCAGAGAAACTTTCAGGGGGCAATCCACTGAGCTGATCAAAGTCTACAAAGTAGAAGATGAATAGAACTAAAGAGAGGCCACCAACTGAGGGCTAAGGAAAAACAAAGTGGGGAATGCTGTTCTGCAAAGATTATATGGATTTAGAAGAAAATAATACATGTAATAGTGGTAGATTATTTAATTTATAGAGTGTTGATGACAGATGGAATTAAATTTTTTCCCTAAGCAGTTGAAATTTGTTACCAAGAAAAAACCTTCCTATATTCATCACATTTCTTTGAAGCTGATGAATAAAATGTTAATAAGAATGTCCAGGGTCATCTTGTTATACTGAACCAAAGTTTTCTCTCTGTTATGACTCTTGCATTATTTCTACTAACATAGTCACCTTCAGACATTATTGTGAGGCATTGCATATGATATTTAAGGGTATAAGTTTGGAAACTAGGTCTGGATTCAGATTCAAATTTTATTTTTGCTACTTTTTGGTTGGACAAATTTTTTAATTCCTCTGAGCTTCAATTCTTCATCACCATAAACTGAGATAATACTAGTACTCACATCAGGGATTGTGTAGGGAATATCAATATCAAGGTCAACAGATATTCTGTTTGACACAGTAAATATTTTATAATTTATCAACTATATCATATAATGTCTTTGACAACTACTTAACAGTGTCTTTATAGTGTAAAAGAAAACCTAGAAATAGATAAAAGAATGGATATGTCTGTGTTCTAATAAAACTTTATTTACAAAAACAGGGAGCAAGCCTGATTTAGCCCATTGTTACTATTTTACTAGCATCTTACATATATTAAATGTATGCAATATCACTATTTAAGAATATGTTATAGCCATATGAGGCTGTACTATATTACTTCAGGAACTAAAATTACCAGATACTGAAGAAAACTATCATAGTTTGAAAATTTCTTTTGTCAAAAATTCTATAATAGAATCTGGTGAGACAGGGCTGAATTGGTGGCCCAGTGGTAGAGCACTTGCTTACCATGGGTGAGGCACTGGGTTCAATTCTCAGCACCAGATAAAAGCAAATAAATAAATAAAGGTCCATCAATAACTAATAAAAATCTTTTTAAAAAGAATCTGGTGATACAATGAGAAGGGAATAGTAAACACTTTGCAGTGTCTTCAAATTGACTAGATATATCAGTGATGCTAGAAAAATGATTCAAACATCAGATGAAATTTTAAGTGAAGTTGGGCCACATATTTATTCTTTCTTCAAAGTATTTGTCCTTTGATAGCATTTGCTTCCTAAGTGTTGCTAAACATTTGCATTTTGTAGAATCCTTATGTGCTGAACTTGTATCATTACATTCTTCTTCCTTGTCTTGTTAATATAATGAAGCTGATTATATTCCTTGTTTGATAATGTTCATTCTGTTAGGATTGAGAAATTCATAGACTACCAAAAACAACCCTATGCTCCCATTCTAATCATTAGCACCATGCTTACTATGGAGCTGTCACTATTTTCAGCCTAAATGCTGCTTTCAGAGGTTTCCAATTCAGTCTTAAAAATTAGCTGCAGGCAGAAATTTGACATATAAAGTCCAGAACCAAGAGAAAAATTTTACTACATTTTAACAGGGAGAGAGAACTACATTTGGCCATTATAAAAAGCATAAAAATCATTGTAGTCAACTTGCTATGGATCCTTTTCTTTCCTAGAATAATTTAAGATTGCATTGATACTCTGCCTCTTCCATTTCCCATGTACCCATAGAGGAATTCTATGGACTTCACTGTTACACAACTTTGCAGCAAGTTCCCTTAAGGCTACCTTTTTATTTTAGATTACCAAAGAAGCTTTTTGAATCTCCATTTCTAAATGAGAAAAGGAAATTTCAGCCCCTTAGTATAGCTTTCTATGAATTCAAAATTGGAATCATTCTTCTGTTACAATGCAACAACACAGGGTACGACCTGCATGAGGCTTCATGTTTTATGATTGAGCATTAAAGACTGGCTTGTGTGTGTAAAGACATTTCTTTGATGTGAGGTTGAATTAAGGAAGCTTAATTAACATTTTCTAATTAAATACTGCACTGTGAACTCAATCACATTGTACTCTGCAACTTTGATGAGATTGCTCTGTCTTTATTTAAATAAACAAGAGGGCTTTCAGCATTGAGAGTTTGGATAATAACCACCTCTTCCCTTCCTCAGTTGTCAGTTTTGTTCTTCAGAAACATTTCTAGCTACTCAGCTAATTTCAGGAATTTGATAGAAAACACATTTCAAGCTTATAATCTTCATTAGAAACAAAGTCTATTTTATTCTTTTTCAGGTTATTTTCTACATGAAATGTAAAATGTATAACATGCATCATGTAATACATAATATAGTGACTACCTTGTTCTTTAATTAGTGGCTAATGTACCATCCTCATCTGGTCCTGAGAGCTAAACTAGACACAGTATTCACCCCTTCCTTCATGATGTTCCTTTTCCCCATGGCTTCCAGGACACCATATTCTAGTTTCCCTCTTCCCTTTTTGGTATTGCCTTCACTCTCCACTGCTGATTAGTCTTCTACCCCCTGATCTGTGAGTATTGCAATGCCCCAGGCTTACTCCTTGGTCATCTTCTCTCTTCTCATTCTAATGATGATCTGATTCTACCTATAAACCAATGATTCCTAAAATTTCATGTAGCCCCAACATGATCTCATATATCTACCTGCCTATTCATCTCCACTGGAATAGACACCCCCAAATCTTCATATTTAAAGCTGAGCACCTGATATTTCCCTGCAAATTTGTGTTACCAATAGCCTTTTCTATCATTTACAAGCAATGTTTATTTTACTCAAAGGTTGTTTTTCCTATATGTGGAAGCTAGAGTAAAATAAAGGAAAAGGGGTAGGGAAGGATGGGATAACTTAAAGGGAAGATAAGTAATATAGAAGAAGGAAATCAAAAGGTAGAGTGAAGGATAGGAAAGGGAAGGCAATGCAGAGTGAATTCTTAGAAAATCATGTGCATATATAAATATACAACAGGGAACTTCACCTTTATGCATAGATAAAAAGAACCAATCAAATATAAATTAATAGATAAGCAAAAGAAAGTCTAGTGGAGAAAAGAGAATGGGAGAGGAGAGGGAGGACAGGAGGAAAAGGGGGAGAAAAAAAGGTGGGGAACATGAACTGAAATTGATTTACACACATATATGAGTTTGTTGGAATGAACACAACTACTACGTATAACTATAAAGCTCTAATAAAAAGACATGCAAAGCATATAAATCTAAAACAAGTTTGTTTAAAATTATTCTTATTCCAATTAACATATATAAAGATTGACTTTACATGATAAAAGAATGGATAGTGGTATTCTATATTAGGCACATTTCAAAGAAATAATAATTTTATTGCCACAGAGTTCTAAATTGAATTTGCACATGGAAAATTCAGCATGTAAAGCTATTGCATCCTCATTATTTAGTTAACAATATGTCCAAAAGAGATAAGCTAACTTGTATATTAACTAAATGGCTCACAATTAAAGAAATTTGGTACACTGGCAGCAGGAGCACAAACTTTAGAAGATTTTTTCTCCATATCTTTGAATGTTATTGTTTTTCCCTAAAGCACCATAATTTATTTAGCTATGCTTGCTTACTAGATAAGCAATAAGCAATCATTTATTCCCTTTAATCTCTGGTTTATAAAACCTCCTGCTCTGTGTGTTTTACCCCCTGTTCTTCTTTCTTCACTCTAGAGATTTTGATCATATTTCTCTTAATGAAGATGATTTGTGAGTGAAAACAACTAATAACTTTGGGGAAAAAGAAGAAGGTCCCCTTAGGCATTGAATTCTAACCAAGTTAAGAACAGCTTATTATTGATACACATTCATAATTTCATGTTAAATCATTGAAAATCTATAAGAATAATGATGATGGAGTCACCAGTAATAATTTAACAACAGTAAAATATGTTTGTACTTACAAAAGATAAAGAAGATCTAGATGAAAACCCTGAATCAAATAAAATAATAATTTTTCCATAGTCACTATTCACAGAATAAAATTTAGATAGAAATAAAAGTAGGAATTAAATGTAATATGGAGTAGAAATCAGACTTAAGTTAAAAATTATATTTCTTAAAGTAACTGGGTTACATAAATGTATCATGAATAATATAAATGATGAAATAAAATTTGTATGAAATTTTTTCTTAAACATATTTTTTGTACCAGGGATTGAACCCAGGTGCACTTAACCACTGAGCCACATCCCCAGCCCTTTTCATTTTTTTTTTTTTTTATTTTGAGACAGGGTCTCACTAAGTTGCTTAGGACCTTACTAGATTGCTGAGGCTTGCCTTGAACTTTCAATCCTCTAGCCTCCACTTCATTAGCTACTAGGATTACAGGCTGTGCCAATGCACCTGGCTAAAAACATTTTTTATTCTTCTTTTGATGATCTACACTGTTACTGTCACATTTTTAGTTGAGGCTTAAGCAAAATTATGGCAACATATTTCTGATTCAAATCTGGAATTCCCTGTATATAAACTGACCTCAACTAATGAATTTTAATTTGCATTCTGCAATGAATATTGCTGCTCTCTCATAATCAATATTTTACTTGTATATAAAATACTTCAGCATAAATAAGGAAAAATCAATAATTCTTAGCTATTAAGAAAAATAGCCTAATCAAGTTTCTCCACTCATTAAAACAGAAAGATTATTAGAGTAAAATCACAAAAGGTTACCTCCTCAAATGATAAGAACAGGAAGACTGGAAATTTTCAGTAAAAATTATTTTTAACAACATTCATCAGTTTTGAATAAAGTAATGTTAAGATGAAATTTATGGCTTTGAGAATATGCATAATAATTTATAAGGGTAAAGACATCTGATGGCTGCATTTCCTGAACTTTCTATATCATTATACTAACAGTGAAACAAAGATGGTCTCTTTATGCTTATTTCAATGTTAACATTATTTTAAATATAATCTTCTATGGGAAGCTTATCATTACATTGGTTAATGAGTGAGATCCACTTAAGATGAATTTCTCCATTTTAAAAAACAGGAGCAACACACATTTCTGGACTTCTCCAATGAGTTGTCAAAATATTTTGCTTTAACAGATTTATGTAACTGAGGATAAAAATAGCAAAGTTTGGGTTTTAAAAATTGTTTTGAAGTAAAATAGGACAATTTCTAAGAACAGAAACTGATGCCAAGAAGTGGAAAAGAGTGACTTTTTCAGGATATTTTTGCTGGTTATTTTAATAAGTTCATCTTCTTTTGAAAGGTCAAATCACCTGTGCCCAATAATGAATGAAAAGTGTCTCTAACCCACTGGTTAGTTTCTTTATAGTCTCAATGAAGAATGAAAGGGCTTTTTTCATGAAGAAGAAAAATAACTTATGGAGTTCATTATTTATAATTAATGATATAACTTTGAAATTTTTAATCAACTAAAGGTTTCTAACAACTTATAATCTCCATGAAATATTTACTCAACAGTCAATCTTCATTTTTCTCACGGAAGTGGTATTGTCATGAGTAATAAAAATGCTTATAGTTTTATCTAATAATTGTCAACAAGAGGTCTCAAGTATGGATAAAAATTCCAAGGGCTATTGTTTACAAAATTATAATTTTTACCACTAGGTTGAGCTCCTTGAAAAAAATCAAAAGGTGAACTCTGTCAGAAGTATCCTATATGCATAATGAAATAGTTGCGGAAATGGGGGTGAAAGCAGTCCTGGTAAAGGCTATCATACTTCAATTCTCCCTTTTTAATACTACCTTTAACTGTGCATATCAGTCTGGTTACATCCCCATTCAATTTCATACTTACTAAGAAATCTATAACCTTAAAAAATTATCAGTAACTATTCCCACTAAGCAATTGTTTTCATAGGTCTTCACAAGGACCATCATTTTTATTATTGAGAATCCAAGAATAATAAAGTAGCCAATTCATTTAAAATAAATCATATAAGCAACCAAGTCTAGCCATCAGTTTTTCTGTGCTGTTTCTGATCACTTTAAAAGGAGCCCCTTGTTAGTGTCAGTAAATAAAGGGATAATTTTTCAGTTTACTGCATCCTTTTAGTTCAACAAAATTCTACCATCTCTACAATTTAAATTTTCAACCAAATTTTCTCTTCTTATCAGCAATTAACCTTTCAAATGCTCTCTGATTATCAGCAATTAACCTCCCAAAATTATACTTACAAGTTCACCCTTTCTTTACTAGCCAGTTTTATTTATTATAAAATAAAAAGTGCTCCTGATTTTTTTCTAAATGCATATAGTTGTTTTCAAATGCCATACAAGAATGATAGTTTTGTGGAATTTAGTTTCATGCTTCTGTATATGCCAGACACTGAAATGTAGGCTCATTTATATCACCAAAGTAAAACTTATTCTTGAAATAAAAAAAAACTAAAAGCATCCTATGAAGTTTAGAATCACTGCTGTTTCCTACTAATTGGAATATTTTTTAAGCTTAATGTCTGCCACAACCTTTCCTCATTTATGTATTGTTCTTTCTCCTACGTCTTGCATGTTTTCACAGTTTGAAATCACATTTCAAACTTTCTATTTTTATTCATGACCCATTTCAAAATATGATATATTATTTATACTTAACTATAAATATAACTATTCAAAGACCTTTAGAAAAGCCTGTTTTGTAACACTATGTAAAAAATGGAACATAAAAATGTTCCTGAATATGAATTGGTTAAACTATAATCCATGTGTTACAATACTCTGTAGCTATTAAAATGCCAAGATAGAACTACGTGTACTGACATATTCTCATTTGTTCTTTTTAAAGGATATGTGTATGTGTGCTTGCACATACATGTGTGTACTGTATTTTTATATACATATATAAGTACATGGACATATGCTTGTGTTTTGTACATTATATATACAAACAAAGAAAATGTTTCCATGGTTACCTTTCAGGAATGAAACTCGAGCATAGAATAGGTGTAGGAAATCTTTACTCTTCATCTTATACCCTTTTAAAGTATTTGAATTTTTTTACCATATCTGATTAAGCATGACATTTATTACACACACATATGGTACACATATATACATATAGTAGACATGTACATATATTAAATATAATAAGAGATGTATGTAAATACCATGTATTTACTGTCTTCAAAGAAGTTGTTATATCACTGTGTTAGTTAGCTTTCTCTCACTGTGACAAAACACCTGAGAAAATCAACTTAAAGGAGAAAAATTTATTTTGGCTCAAGGTTTCAGGGGTTTCACTCCATTGTGATGTGGCTCCACTGTTTCTGGACTTATGGTGATGCAGTACATCATGGCAGAATAGAAAGATGGATGAAAGCTGTCTACCTACCTTGGATGGCCAAGGAGAAGAGAGAGGAAAGACAGAAGGAAAATATCCACTTCAAGGACACATACACAATATATGTGTCTTTCTTCCATCTAGGCCTTACCTCCTAAAGTTTCCACTTCCTCCCTCTAGTGTCATCAGCTGTGAACCAAACCTTTGACACATGAATCATTTGAGGAAATTTCAGGTTCAAACTATAACAATAACTAAAGAATATGAGGTATGAGAGAAAACTTCAAGGTCCTAATTTCTTTGCCTATAATATTTAAATCATATTTTTAATTTATATTCTATCACTATTTATTCCCTTTATCAGTTCAGTTCATTCAAACTATAAATTACTTAAGGGCCTAGTTTGGAACCAGGTGCCATACCACTTCAGTGTTAAGGGCAATACCCTTTTTAATCCCAGTTGGGATTGCAATTTGCAACTGGGAGCAAGGCATACCTTTAAACAAGTCCACAAGTATGGAAACTAAATACCAGAAATGAGCAATAGCTGCAAAATATAATCCAGGCCATTCATCCTTTCTAATTTCTTGTTAACTGTTTCTTAACCAGTGGTAGATAGGCTGCAATGATTAAGGTATGGAAATGAAGAAGTTTTTGAATAAGGCAATCCTTTCTCTGGAAGGACTAACCAAAAATCCGAATAGAACTAAATTAAGTAAGAGGTCCTCCTACTTTCATCAAATTCATTCTGCTGAAGGAAAAAGATTATGATTTGATTCTAATTATGCTAACAACATTTCAATAGCCTCCAGAGAAAATGCCTGTTTTCCAAAATGCGGATGACTAATTCATCTGTACCACTTAGCAACTCTTACCTCTGAGAATTCAAGGCTTATTCTAATTTACTTTGTTTTAGCCATCCAGGATTGCATGCATAGCTTTCCCATAGGTTCTACCCACTCATTAGTGTCTAGGACACAATCTCTAAACACCTGAGATTTTAAACACAATTCCTCTGATTCACTCAAGATAAGCCAGGTTCCAGCTGGGGTTGAGAATTGTGCTCACTCTGGGGTACCCTCTCCCCTAAACTCTATCTCTAATGTTCTCAATCTGTGTGTGTATGTGTTTGTGTGTGGGGGGTGGGGAGAGAGAGAGAGAGAGAAATGATAAAATTCAGAGGTTCCCGAATTTGCTAAGCAGGTGAATCATCACAAAATCTTGTTAAATAAATAGACTTTGGGTTTCTGGGGTACACTGATAACACTGATTTGAAATCCCTTCTCCCAGTTCACTGCTTCTGGGTCCTGAAGCAGTGGCACTACCAGTGCTGTCTCACTTCTTCCCTTCTCCTGGTAAAGGAGTCCCGATACTCTGTTGTGTGTGACTGATCTTCTTAGACACAAGTTGTTTTCCTTCTCTTTAACTCCCAGTTTCCCTTTTATGAAGTATTCAATCAAATCATTAAGAACATCATGAAAAATACCAGCCTCAGAAGAATGAAAGGCAGACTTTTGCTTTAAGCCAAATGTCTCTCTGATACCGGAGGAGGCCCACACTCAGATTTTTAATTAATTCAAAATGAACCTTTTGCTTTTCCATATGGCCATCAGCAGAGACTAATGGTGATCAACATTAGTCTCCACTGAGGAGTTTCTTAGTCCAAAGTGAAAGACATGGTTATTGAACCCCAAGTTCTCCTCACAGGCTTCAAGACTCAGGATGAGTCTCCTCTAAAAGTAACATTCAGAGGAATGTATTCGTGATGATATTGATGAACATGGTTATGTTTGTGTAGGTTTTAGAAAGGGATTGTTATCCCCTAAGAACTATCTAACTGACTATTATACATAGTCTTAAGAAGGAATAAGAGACCCAGATTGAAATAGAAAACATTACTTAAGAGATTTGAGTTTGATGGTTTGATATACGGTTTGAGTGGAGACACCTGGGAAAATCTTCCTGTTACAGCCATGATTTTTAAAAACAGTATATAGTCAGTGAGTATAATATTAATTATAATTTGTCTTAAAGACTTTAACCTGTAGTCTAGGAAGATGTCAGATGTCCTTAATTAATTATGGATGAATATTAACACCATGTTAAAGAGTTTACTGGACATAAAAATCCTTTATTAAACATTTTCACACATATCCCATACTCCTATATATTTTAAATCTAATGTTGGTAGATAATCAGGCATTAATATGAATTTTTATACTGATATGGGCATAGTGCTCATAGGTTGCAAGAGTGCTATATATAATATTGTAGCTTTAATTATTTAGTGTATTTTCTTTTCCCACTCAAATAAAGACTGGCACAATTGCCTAGATTTCATTTCAATTTAACTTGCCTTAAATACTCTCACTAAGGTATAATGTTACTTTTTTACAGTTGAGAAGATATGTTACTGTAAGTAGTTCATAAAAATGGGACAGTGTTTCATAATTCTCTGTCTTTGGAGGATTTTGTTTGTTTATTTGTTACCTTGTCTGTTTATTTGTGTGTGCGTGAGCATAAAATAAATCCTCACAGGATACAGAAAACTATCTGGTGTTTCCTTATGGATTTAATCTCTGAAATTTTTACAGTATCCTAATGATGTCCCATGAGTCCTTGAATCAAAAATAAGAGGACGTACTGTTCATACATTTTTATTTAGATACAACCATTGTTTGCAAATAACTTTACTGTCTAGTGAAAAGCCAAAGAGATAAAATAAAGATATAATGAACTTGAATAAGTGGATTGAATTTAGACAGTATCTAGAGAATATAGCAAGGCATTATGTATTAGTCAGCTTTGATTTCAACAATAGACTACCCAAAACTGGCTACTTATGTAGTAAAGAGAGTTATTTAGCTCAGAATTTTGGAGGTTCAGGAGAAAGACAATAGTATCAGCTCAGTGCTCACCTGTTTGTCATGGAATATGTTATTGGTGGAAGCCAGTGATTGCATCTCAAATCAGGAGCAGAGAGCAAAACTGGGGTCCCACAATCTGCTTTGAGAGCACACTTCCAGTAATCTAAGGACCTCCCAATATGCCCTACATCCAAAGATTCTACCACCTCCCAGTACTGCCACCATGTGAACCAAGTCTTTCAATCCCAATGGACCCTTGGGAGAAATACTCAAACCACACCCAAACCAACCATAGCAACTGGGAAGATGAGGTGGGGAGGGGATGACAAATGCTTAAGAAAGTTTTTCCAAATGGGTTGGATCAAGTCTAAATTTAAAAAAAATGACCTGTCATGGAATGGTAGATGAGATGATAATTTGAAGAAAAGACTTAAAATTTAAAGACTTGAGTATAAAAGATGTGAAGAGAGGGTGTATCAAGATCAAATTCACAAGGGCAGAGAAAAGCAGTGAAGAGCTTTTTGCTTGAGTGGACAGCACTTGCACTTTCACCCTTTTAATAGCTTAGTCTTGAGAAAATTTGGGTTTAGAAGTACTTGTGAAGAGTAATATAGAATGAAAGGCAACAGGACACAATCTGTTAAGTCAAGGCTTCTTGGGTGTGTGGAAATCTAACATGATGGTATTAGCTGTAATTATGGGGACTCTTATTAACAGAAAACTATTTCTGACATACTAAGAATTATTTTTCAGCTTTGCACCTAGTAGTCATTATATTAATTAGGGCTGTGCACTTTGACTTAAGTGTCATTTGTACTAAAATCAACACCCAACCATTAATCTATGCCAATTTTCAGCATGCTTCATGTTTTACATACCTTGTTAATATATTTAATCCTTGTAACAAACCTAGAATTTAAATATTTTGTGCCCAGTATTGCAAATAAGAAGATTAAAATATCAAAGTAGTCAAGTGATATAACTTGCTTAAGGTCAAGGAGATAATAAAAGACAGAGTTCTATCTGGATGTAGATTTAACTGACTTAGAGGTCTGAATTCCAAGGAATACATTTATGATTTAGAATAGAGATTGCAAATTTGTGACTGGAGTAGCCTGGGGACCTGCTTTGTTCAGCCTACATAGTGTGTTTTCAGAAAATCAGAATGTGCATTTTTAAAGAGGAGATTGTTAACTGGAGTCACCATGCATCATTGTCTTAAACCATCCTGACATTAAAAATTTCAGTCTCTTATTTAAGGTTATAGGTTGAATAATATTCCCCGTACTTTATTTTAAAATATGTGTACATATAAAATAAATTAGCAAAACATTTAAAGAAAGTTTTATTGTTTATGCTGAGGGATACAAACAATAAACACTTAAGGGAAATATTACAATAGTCTTAAAGTATCTGGTGACATTGGTTTTGCAATATTAAAGTGACATTTTTCCAAAAATTTCATCTTTCTTTATTGATTTCAGATCTTGCTTTCCATGAGTAGACACATCCAGAGGGATTCCCTTCTGGAATACTTACCCATATGCCTCTGCCAAGCAATTAATTGTTCGTTAATGTATCAACCTAGGTGTTAATTGGCTGACAGACAGCCATATTTAAGAAAGAGGTTATAAATATGTCCCAGTGGCCCTACCTATTCTGGAATATGAGGAAAACCTAATAATAGTGAAATCGGTGTCAGATTTATTGTCTCAAATATGTATTTCTTGTTATGTTGATGATGTTTCATTCATATTTTGTTGTGACAAATTTTTACTCTTATTTTATGGTACTATTCATTATGGAACTGCATTTCTGACACAGAACAATTAATAAAAATACTTCACAAAAAGAACATTTTGAAAGAATAGAGACTTTAAAAAATCATCCTCAACAAATGTTCATTAAGTTATTATATTTTTCTAAAAACCTATAATAAAGTTATTACCTGAAGAAAGAATGGCTAAAATTTCAGATGAGATAACCAAAATTTTAATGCATAAAAATTAGTTTCATATCTTTTTAAAAAATATTTTTTAGTTGTAGATGGACAAAACACCCTTATTTTATCCATTTTTATACATGCTAGGCAAGCACTCTGCCACTGAGCTACAGCTTCAGCCCTGGATATCATATTTTTAGCACATAGAATCATCTTTAATATATATTTACTAAATTTCAGCTAAATATTATTATAATAAAACCTCACAAATATCTTAAAATCTCAGACCTGGGGCTGTGGCTTAGCAGTAACATACTTGCCTGGCATGTGTGATGCACTGGATTCTATTCTTACCACCACATATAAATAAATTAAATAAAAGTCTATCAACTACTACAAAAAATACCTTAAAATATTAAATGAACTAGCATGTTTCAACTAGACTCTTTACTAATTTATTGTCACAAGGTAAATCATCAATATGTTTTGTTTTTTAATTTATTTATTTATTCTAATTTGTTACATAGGACAGCAGAATGCATTTCAATTCATAGTACACATATAGAGCACAACTTTTCATGTTTGGTTGTACATGAAGTAGAGTCAGACCATTCGTGTCTTCTTGCATACTTAGGGTAATGATGTCCATCTCATTGTGCTGTGTTGCCTACACCCCAGCCCTTTCCTTCCCCTCCCTCCCTTTGCCCTATCTAAGTTTTCCTCCCTCCCCCACCACATCCCCATTATAGACCAGCATCCTCATTTCAGAAAAAATATTCGGCCTTTGGTTTTTTGGGATTGGTTTACTTCACTTAGCATAATATTCTCCAACTCCATCCATTTACCTGCAAATGCCATGATTTTATTCTCTTTTATTGCTGAGTAATAGTCCATTGTGTATGTATATCATAGTTTCTTATCCATTCATCTACTGAAGGGCATCCAGGTTGGTTACACAATTTAGGTATTGTGAATTCTGCTACTATAAACATTGATGTGGCTGTGTCCCTGTAGTTTGCTGTTTTAAAGTCCTTTGGGTGTAGACTGAGGAGTGGGAAAGCTGAGTCAAATGGTGGTTCCATTCCAAGTTTTCCAAGGAATCTCCATACTGCTTTCCGGGTTGGTTGCACCAATTTGCAGTCCCACCAGCAGTGTATGCGTGTACCTTTTCCCCCACATCCTTGCCAATACTTATTGTTGTTTGTCTTCTTAATAGCTGCCATTCTGACTGGAGTGAGATGAAATCTTTGATTTGCATTTCTCTGAATACTAGATGTTGAATATTTTTTTTCGTATATTTGTTGATGTGTTGTATATAATCTTCTGAGAAGTGTGTGTTCAATTCCTTGGCCCTTTTATTGATTTGGGTTATTTTGGTGTTAAGATTTTTGAGTTATTTATATATCCTAAAGATTAGTGCTCTACCTGATGTGTGTGTGGTTAAAATTTGCTCCCATTCTGTAGGCTCTCAGTTCACCTCACTGATTGTTAATTTTGCTGAGAAGAAGCTGATTAGTTTGAATCCATTCCATTTATTGATTCTTGATTTTTATTTCTTGTGTTCTAGGAGTCTTATTAAGGAAGTTAGGGCCTAATCCGACATGATGAAGATTTGGGCCAACTTTTTCTGGGTGCAGATTCCTGGTTTAATATCTAGGTCTTTGATCCACCTTGAGTTGAGTTGTGTGCATAGTGAAAGATAGTGGTTTAATTTCATTTTGCTGCATATGGATTTCCAGTTTTCCCAGCACTATTTGTTGAAGAGGCTATCTTTTCTCCAATATATGTTTTGGGTGCCTTTGTCTAATATACGATAACTGTATTTATGTAGGTTTTTCTCTGTGTCTTCTATTCTGTACCATTGGTCTACAAGTCTATTTTGATCAATACCATACCATTTTGTTATTATTATTGTGTAATATAGTTTAAGTTCTGGTATAGTGATGCCACCTGCTTCACTCTTCTTGCTAAGGATTGCTTTGGCTATTCTGGGTCTCTTATTTTTTCAGATGAATTTCATGACTGCTTTTTCTATTTCTATGAGGAATGTCATTGGGATTTTTATTGTAATTACATTAAATCTGTGTAGTGCTTTTGGTAGTATGGTCATTTTGATAATATTAATTCTGCCTATCCAAGAGCAAGGTAGATCTTTCCATCTTCTAAGGTCTTCCTTGATTTCTTTCTTTAGGGTTCTGTAATTTTTGTTGTAGAGGTCTTCAGACCAATATCTCTAATGAGCATAGATGCAAAAATTCTCATAAAAATATGACAAATAGAATAAAAAAACATATCAAAATGATCGTGCACCACAATCATATGGGGTTCATCCCAGGGATGCAAGGTTGGTTCAACATACAGAAATCAATAAATGTAATTCATCACATCAATAGACTTAAAGATAAGAATCATATGATCATCTCAATACATGCAGAAAAAGCATCCAACAAAACACAGCACCACTGCACGTTCAAAACACTAGAAAAAATAAGGATAACAGGAACATATTTTAACATCATAAAGGCTATCTGTGCTAAGCCCCAGGCCAACATCATTCTAAATGGAGTAAAATTGAAGGCATTCCCTCTAAAAACTGGAACAAGACAGGATGCCCTCTTTCACCACTTCTGTTCAACATAGTTCTTGAAACACTGGCCACAGCAATTAGACAGACAAAGAACCTAAAGGGATATAGATAGGAAAAGAAGAACTCAGATTAGCACTATTTGCCATAAACATGATTTTATACCTAGAAGATCCAAAAAATTCCACTAGAAAACTTCTAGAACTAATACATGAATTTAACAAAGTAGCAGGATATAAAATCAACAGCCATTAATCATAGGCATTTTAGTACATCAGTGACAAATCCTCTGAAAAAGAAACTAGGAAAACTACCCCATTTACAATAGCCTCAGAAAAAAATACCTGAGAATCAAATTAAATCATTGATATTTCAGGTTTTTACTTTTTTTTTTTTGATATTTCAGGTTTTTAAAAAAATTCTTAGTAGTTTAATTATTTAAAAAAAGAAAAGTACCAATAGGGCAATTAGTAGAGTCCTAGTAGAGTTAAAAAAGAAGATTTTTTTTTTATTTCTATGAACTCAAATCGTCAAAAAGGATTCCTGAAAGCAAAATGAATTCCCCCATATGTTTTTTAAAATTATAACTCATATATAAAAAGAATAACTAATATTTTCTAGTATCATATTTTAGCAGAATCATAGATTATTAACCAGCATTCTTGTTTATGAATGAATTGCAAGGGGGGTTAAAACTGTACACACACAAAATATTTATTGGGATGGGGGTATAAAATCTCTTTGATTTATTAGAGTACTTTGACCAAAAATTTTCCATATATTTGTTGGTATATTATAATTATATACAATGGCAGGATTTGATGTTGCATATCTGTATATGCACATGATATAACAATATGATTTTGTAACTATAAAATTTTAAGACTGACTTGGAGAAAGGAAATTAAAAGCTATTGGGAAGATAAGTTTTGTTCATTAAGGTGTTACTTTCACGGAATTTGAAAGAGTTATTATGTGTGAATTAATCTGCTGTTATTCACTTTGGAATTTAATAGGGGAGAAATATCTTTTCTAAGCATTTTATTTAGTCATTTGCTTTCCGATAAACATTTGTTACTTACTGCAAACAGGTATTGTCAACAAAGATAGGAAAGACAGAAGGGTGAACAACTTGGGGAAAAAAAGAACTAATCAAACTGCTGATACATTGAGTATAAAATGCATATAGGATATCCAAGAGGAACTGTCCAATCAGAAGATAGGACCAGGCCAAAGAATTAGATTTGGAAGATAAGAAAATAAACATGGTATAGTTAAGATCATTGATATATTTTTGCATATGTTTATTGATCAATTGTATTTCTTCTTCTGTGGAGTATCTGTTCAAGTCCTTAGCCCATTTCTTGATTTGGTTATTTGTTTCTTTGGTGTTAAGTTTTTTGAGTTCTTTGTATATCCTTGAGATTAGTGCTCTATCTGAGGTGTGTAAAGACTTTTTCCTATTCTGTAGGCTCTGCCATCATATTATTGATCGTTTCCTTTGCTGAGAAGAAGCTTTTTAGTTTGAATCCATCCTATTTACTGAGTCTTGATTTTACTTCTTGCACTTTTGGAAGTCAGGTCCTAGGCCAACATAATGAAGATTTGGGCCCACTCTTTCTTCTATTAGGCAGTGGGTCTGTGTTCTAGTGTCTAAATCCTTGATCCACTTTGAGTTGATTTTTTTTGTGCAGGGTGAGAGATAGAGGTTTAATTTTATTTTGCTGCATATGAATTTCCAGTTTTCCCAGAACCATTTGTTCATCATATCTAGCAATTAGAAAATGCAAGTCAAAACTACTCTATGATTTCATCTCACTCCAGTCAGAATAGCAATTATGAAGAATACAAGTAAAAATAAATGTTGGTGACGATGTGGGGAAAATGTATACTCATACATTGCTGGTGGGACTGCAAATTGGTGCAACCAACCTGGAAAGCAGTTGGAGATACCTCAGAAAACTTGGAATGAAACCACCATTTGACCCAACTATCCCACTCCTCGGTTTATACCCAAAGGACTTAAAATCAGCATACTACAGTGACGCAGTCACATCAATATGTTTATAGCAGCACAATTCACAATAGCTAAACTATGGAACCAACCTAGATGCCCTTCAACAGATGAATGAATAAACAAAATATGGTACATGTACACAATGGAATATTATTCAACCTTAAAGAAGAATGACATTATGGCATTTCCAGGTAATGGATGGAACTAGAGAATATCATGCTAAGTAAAATAAGCCAACCCCCCAAAAGCAAAAACCAAATGTTTTCTCTGATAAGTGGATGTTGATACATAGTTGGGTGGGGGATAGGGAAAAATGAAGGAACTTTGGTTTGTGTAGAGGGGATTGAGGGGAGAGGTGAGACTGTGTGGATGGGAAGGAAGTAGAATGAGACTGATATTATTACTCTATAGGTGCATATGATTACACTACTAGATTGACTCTGTAGTATGTACAGCCAGAGGAATGAGCAGCTGTGCTCCATTTGTGAACAATATGTCAAAAATGCATTCTACTGTCATGTATAACTTCTTGGAACAAATATAAAAATATATCCAGAAAAAAAGGTCATTGATATATATGAATTCATAGTTGCATGCATAGTGTGAGGAGAGGTTAAAGAGAAAAAAACAATCAACATTCCCAAGATACACGAAGGGGTCAAAGAGACTGGGTGATGGTTGTAAGAAAGTAAGCAGTAAGAGTCCCCAAAGGAGGGATCCCAATGATACTGAAAGAGCTAGAGAAAAGAAAACATAAACACCCCAGCTGTAAATCAGTATCAGTCAAAGGCTATAGGTGAGTCATATCAGAGCAAATAGGTGAGAAATGACCGTTCAGTATGCTATGTGTTCAGGAAAAAGGACTGAAAGATAAAGTGGAAAAGGAGCTCACTATTTAGCATCTGATATGTGTTGTTTTATGAATACCAATTTAATATCTTTAATTAGAAATAATAAAATTATTTTCTTCCTACTCCTAGAAGAAAATCCATTGAGAGAATGGCACATTTAACTAAGGAGAAGACAGTGATAACTTGGGCATATCATGTGTATCAGTCAGAGTTCAAGAATAAAATAATAGGGTATTGTATATGAATTCTATGTGCATGCACATACTTATAGATAAATATTCACAACATATGACTATACACACACACATACACACGCATACATATACATATTTTACAGGAATTGGGAATTAGCTATGCAGTCTCCACAAGGCTGTCTCTGCAACTCATGCTGAAGGCTGAAGTTTATAAGTAGGCAGTTAGATAGAAAGATCATGAGCAGGCTCGAACTCTAATAGAATAGAATGAAAGCTGTATTGAACTCTTTCCTCTGACCTTGGCAATAAGAAGGATACACAGTCTTCTGAACTAGGAGTCAGAGACAATGAGGATGCTCCAGAGAAAAAAGAGTAATTATAGCTCCAACTGCTGCTTCATGTTAACAAGGCAAGTCAACATATAATCATTCATACACACACACACATACACAATCCCAAATGGGTGCTTTCCTATTTTGACCCTCCAACTAGTGTGAGATAATTTCTCTCATGAATTATTGTAACTTAACACATACAAGGAAAGGAAATCAAGGTAATTGAAGGACAACATAGCCAAATGGATTTGTTAAGCCATCACAATATGCCTTTTCATAGATAGCAAGCCATGGTGGTTGCTAGAGTAAGGGCACTTGAAAGATAAATTAAGAAAGTAATGTAGAAATTAGAGGATGGAATCACAAAAATCAATTTGTTCTTCCTCTCCATTATTCTGAGGGCATTGCTTACATGTATGTATTCAAATTTAATAAAAAAAAAGGGATTGGGCAGTAAAAAATTGCCTCAGTTTTCCTATGTACTACTTCCCATTCCAAACAGTGAATTCTAATATTAAATGGAAATGTCCACTTTCTACTACTTTTTTCAGGCAATGTTTTTATAAGATCACTGGTTTTAATCATTCCACTGAGAATAAAAGGATATCTAATGATTTTCTGAGAACAGTTGAACAAATAGAAATGACAGTGTTGTCTCAAATAAAGGAGAGAAGATAAATACTATTTACATCTCTTCTTTGACTATCTTAAAGGACAAGTTTTGCTCCAGGTTATAACCTTATTTATTGTTATCCAAAAGAGTGGAAGAACTTCAAGTTACTGAGGCTGGGGTTATGGCTCAATGGTAGAGTGCTCGCCTTGCACGTGCAAGGCCCTGGGTTCGATCCTCAGCACCACATAAAAAAATAAAATTAAATAAATAAATAAATAAATAAATAAATAAAATTGATTGTGTACAACTACAAAAAATAAATATTAAAAAAAGAAGTTCAAATTACCAAAATCTGTTTTTGGAATAAGAATCTAATGAAAATTCAGAACTAGTCTAAAAACAATCACCAATTCAATAAAACTAATTCAAGATTTTCATATGTGTTGGGGAAAACAGTCCCTAAGCATGGATGAGCAAAATATCTCTTTTAATATTTGCTTGCTTTCTGTTAATGCTATTCCCCCAAAGAGTATCACTGACCCATAGACTACACAAATGCACTTTTCTAGTATATTTAAAGTCATGGAACTGATTTTGACTGAGGAAGAGGTGTTTCTCCAAGGGTTTTCCTATGATTACAGATTGCTGGAGAAAGAGGTAGCGGAGGAAGATGGTATATGATCTACTATCCTACCTTGAAATAGAATACATGTGACATTTTAAAGATATAGGCTTATTTCTTCCTAAATAATAGTAGTAGTATTTTTACATTCTATAGATTTTAAAAAATAAAGAAATATATAGAGGACAATGAGAAGTAGCCAAGATATATCAAACATGATTTAAAGTTTAAATATCCTCTTTCTTACTTCAAATGAGGAAGTCATGAAGCATCTTTTGATAAAATGGAGGTTGGTAGAAAAAAGTACTAATTAAATAATGTTTAGAGCAATAATTTTGAAATAACTGGCTCTTCTGCTCACAGAATCTGGCTATGCTTACAAACTTTATTCATTTTATGTTAATTTTTACTATATTTCTACTATGTGGTGGAGTTCACCCTGGTAAATTAATTCTCAGATTAATCCAATTGGTCAAATCAATGAATACTTTCACTAATCCAAGATGGCATTTGATTCACAACACACATCCCATCAGCAATACTTTCCATTAGCCTTTTTTTTTAAAAAAAATGTTCTAATTAGTTATCCATGACAGTAGAATGCATTTTTATATATTATACATATATGGATTATAACTTCCCATTCTTCTGGTTGTACATGATGTGGAATTATATTGGTCATGTATTCATCTATGTACATAGGAAAGTAATGTCCAATTCATTCTACTGTCTTTCCTATTTCAATTCCCCCACTTCCCCTCATTCCCCTTTATCTATTCTGAACTAATTCTGCTCTTTCCTACCCTCTCCTTATTGTGAGTTAGCATCCACATATCAGAAAGAACATTTGAGCTTTGGTTTTTTGGGATTGGTTTATTTCACTTAGCATGATAGTCTCCAGTTCCATCATTTACTGGCAAATGTCATAATTTTGTTCCTTATGGCTGAGTAGTATGCCATTATATATACATACTACATTTTCTTTATCCATTCATCTGTTGAATGGCACCTAACTAAACTGGTTCCATAGTTTGGCTATTGTGAATTGATCTTCTATAAACATTGATGTGGCTGTCTCACTGTAGTATGCTGATTTTAAGTCCTTTGGGTATAAACCAAGGAGTGAGATATTTGGGTCAAATGGTGGTTCCATTACAAGTTTTCTGAGGAATCTCCATACTGCTTTCCATAGTGATTGCACCAATTTGGAGTCCCACCAGCACCTTTCAACATGGGGTATTCCAACAACTACCACCAAGGGTTACTATATTATAAAACATCTCAATATAAACAACTGGCTTTCTTCTTTGCTTTATTTTGATCTATGTGTAACTTGATAGGGTTTTTTGGGAAATATTTAGAACTAATTATAATTCATATACAGATTAATTATATTAAAGGGCATTCCCCATAAAAGTCAAATACTGAGAGGGGAATCAAGCTTATTAATAAAATCAAAGATAGAATGACAATAATGTAAATAAGGCCATACATACGTTGAGGAAAGTTTTCATCTTTATGCAATGATGCAAGTGATTATTTTCCAAAGAAACAAAAAACAATGTTATTTTAATTAACTTCTGCAATTTTCCATTTACAGGTTGCTAATATTAAAAGACAAATTAAAGTATCACAGACAATTATAGTGATGGGCACAAAAATAGACTTCAGAAAATCATATACTTTCATTAGGTAAGAAAGCAGTAAGAATATTCCCAAGTGGTAATCCTTATTAGATGCTGACACATCTCAGAGGTTACTTTACAATCTCATTTATTGAACACATCTTGAGGGTTATAAACTTTCTAGATCAGTGTCTTATAAGCCTTACATAAGGCAGTTGTGATTAAAAAACAAGTAAAACACCTTCAGTAACTCACAGAAGAGTAGCTATTCTATCCACTATGGGGGATGTATATGCACATGTACTTTAATGAAATACTGCTTTAGTATAAAGTTCAGGAGCAAAGTTAACACAATAAGGAAAGGTAAAATAAGGTAGGGAACCCCAAAAGAAAGGAAAGAAATTTCAGGAGTGTCAGAGCTTCTCAAGAAATCACATGCTTAGAAATAATAAAAATACTTTTTAAGCATGGGGGATAAAAGTCTACCAAACACATGATCAGAAAAGAGGGATAAAAAACAGAGTCAAAGGGTTAGTTTCAAGTGATTTGAGAGACACTAATAGTTCAATGGACTGAGATGGGAGATACAGGGTGCAAAAAGAAATAATGTGTCTTTCTTAAGAAAGAAAAGAACTGAGAGAAATAGCTCTGGTCATAGACTGAAAGTGAAAATAATAGTGAATTTTTTTAAGTACTGTGAGTATCTATGACTGCTACCAACTTCTGAAACTTTTCTTGATTAACTCAGTACAGAAAACTCTCTCCCATTTTGAACTTCAATTGTTAAACTACTTTCATGGCAGTCCAAACTACTAGCTCATCTCCTTCTATCAAATGTAGACCAAAAAACTAAGCTCCATGGTGTATTTTAGACTCAGAAGCTGTCAGAATCATTTTGCTAAGCCACATGGAAGGAAGACAAGCAGAGCAAACTACTGTCTGAAACACCAGCAGTTATACAGACTACTTTTAATACAGTGGTGACAAACAAAAGTCCTTCTAGACAGGAAAGGAGAAAACACAAAACAGGGAGTTCACTGAGTATTCATTTACATTTTAAATAATAAGCAATATGCATGAACTATCATTATGTCCTGCAGTAGACATGTTTTATAAGCTTATAAAACTTCCTAAAGAATATTTCATTAACCTTGAAAGCCCTAATAAACCTGAGGATTCTGAATTGTATTTTTAAAAACACATGAAAAGTAGGCTTTGTGCATATCTATGTTAGCTTGTCAGACATTGAGTGTTATTGTTAGGAAACTTAGGAAAGTGTGTCTTATTAAAATGCACAGAGTATAGAAAAATGCAATTTGAATAGGACCTTTCATTTTAACCCACAACAAGCCCCATAAAAAACAAAACAAAATAACCTTTTCACCTCACAGGGGTCTATATGTATTTTAGAGCAGATACCATTCACTGTACTACCCCTAAAGAAACTAAGGTCCATGTAAATGCATTATAGGTTTCCTATAATAGAAAATGCCTTTGTCAAAAAAAAGGAGGCTCAGCAAGGAGACATAACAGTGTGTGATGGCACACACCTTTATTCCCAGAGACTCTGGAAACTGAGGTAGGAGGATCAGAAGTTTAAGGCCAGTCTCTGCAAATTGGTGAGACCCTGTATCATATTTTTTTAAAAAAAAAAGGATTGGGGATATAGTTACTGGTTTCTATCCCCAGTAACTAAAAAAATATTTAAATACATTTTTTTTAAAAAGACTCATTCCTAATTTCATACTTTTTTTCTGAAACAGGGAGTATATTTTTTCTGTTTCTTCATTTTTTACATAGATGCTATGGGAAATTTTTAGGATTAGCAAAGGATAAATGTGGTTCTTGTCTGCATCACTAAGTAGGTCAAATTAGCATAGAGTCATGATTGTATGCCGCCACAATACAATCTATGAGGCAAGGTGAAAAATGTAGATTTTAGAGGTGCTTATGGATACAGGCTATGATAGGTAACAAGGATATCCCAAAATACATCTTCAATAAATTAGAAATATATTTCTCTCACTAAATAGACCACTAGAGAGTAGTCCCAGTCTAAGATTATTCTCTTCCATTAAGTCATTCAGAGACCCAGGTTCCTTATATATTGTTGCTTCACAATTTTTTCTTCGTAATATCCCCCTTCTTTCTCCTCCTTTCACTTTTCTTTCCCTCTTGGTCCTCCTTTTCATATCTGTATGTATCCCCTCTGTTTTTTCCTGTTTCAACTGCTTATGATCCTGAACTCTAAATAGTTGGCTGATTGCTGACCACAGATAAATGTTCTCGATGCATTTTTTTTTTTATTGTATCAGGGATTGAACCCAGGGGCACTTAACCACTGAACCACATCACAAGCCCTTTTTATTTTTTATATTGAGACAGGGTCTTGCCAAGTTGCTTGGAGCCTCACTAAATTGCTGAGGCCTAGCTTTGATCTCATAATTCTATTGCCTCAGGCTGCAGAGCCACTGGGATTACAGGTGTGCAGCTTCTCTATGCATTTTTTAAAAATGTTCTTAGTTGTCAATGGACTTTTATTTTATTTATTTATATCCTGTGCTGAGAATTGAACTCAGTGCCTCACATGTGCTAACCAAGCACACTACCCCTGAGCCACCACCTTAGACACTCTCTATGCATTTTTTGTTGTTTTTTTTTAAATTATTTTGAATTAGGTATTTATGACAGCAGAATGCATTTTGATTCATTGTACACAATTGCAGCACAACTTTTCATTTCTCTAGTTGTATATGATATAGCATTCCAACATATGTGCAGTCATTCATATACCTAGGGTAATGATGTCCATCTCATTCCACCATCTTTTCGGCTCTCTGTGCCTTTTTGGTGACTGATTTAGATATACTTAGAGATGGGAAATGTAATAATTTGATTTAAAAGTGTAATACTCTGGAATGATGAAAATGTACTGAAGGAACTGAAGGATTCAAGGACAGATTTGGTACAGTGATTATGTAATTAAAATGACAAATATAAAGAAAATGTCTTATCAAAATGTAATCACAAAAACTTGATGTCAAGGTTTCTGCAATGAAATCTACACATGTCTCCATTACAAAAAATGTCTACTTTGTGGATGACTTCAAACAATTTTAGACCTAAGTAAAATCATAAGCAGTTCTAACATCTTTGTCAGAAAGCACATCAATGCTTGCTTCTTCCATCCATTCTTCATCTCAGGGGCAAAAAATTTCCTACTTCCTCCCTTTTAGTATCACTAAGAGTTTCTTAGTATCCTTTTGGA
Source organism: Callospermophilus lateralis (assembly GCF_048772815.1). Taxonomy (NCBI): domain Eukaryota; kingdom Metazoa; phylum Chordata; class Mammalia; order Rodentia; family Sciuridae; genus Callospermophilus; species Callospermophilus lateralis. The sequence continues at coordinate 17,493,916 of NC_135325.1, forward strand.
GCAAATTCATTTCCTGGCAGTTGAATAAATTCCTCTGCACATTTATTTTCCCACATCTTTATCTAATGCCCATCTTTTCAACATCTTTTGCAATATTGCACCTTCTGAACAATGAGGTTATCTGGTGGCACTGGGTGTTAACAGATGTTTGATGTGTTTCCCTCTTCAGCCTGGGGTCCACTGACTGCTCTAGACACCATGAATTTTTATTTCATGCAGACAGAAGGCAGTTATCAAGTGCAAAAACTTGAGTCCCTACAATAATTTTTGAACCATTTAAACACAATGTGATAATAATGTTTCTATATTCCATACCCTTTTTCTTCAAGTGCACAAGATTTCCTCTCCATTCTGGAAGAGCTCTGCCACTGCCTCTCTTAACTTTACTAATGTGGAAAGTATCCCCAACAGCTTATTCAAATTTTAATGTGTAGCTCTCTTCCTCCTGAAGGGGATAATTTCATCTAATTCCATGCAAGTCATCACTTATGGAAAAGTTAAAGTCTCATAATAATAGTAGTACTAATCAGACTAATAATTGCTGACAGTTATCACTCACTGACTGTGGGTACTATGAATATATGTTAATTTGGTGTTCAGGTTTTGAAATGAGGTGTCTCCCCCAAAGCTCATGTATGAGACAGTACAAGAAAGCTTAGAGGTAAAATGATTGGGTCATGGCCTTAACCAAATCAGTGAATTAATTCCTCATAAAGATTAACTGAGTGTTAACTGAAGGCAAGTAGGGTGTGGCTGGAGGAGGTAGATCACTGGCTGCCTGCCTTTGGGGGTTGTATTTGCTGTGATGAGGACAGCTCTCCCTCTGCTTCATGGTGGCCATGTCATGAACCACTTTCCTCCACCACACTTTTCCACCATGATGTCTTGCCTCACCTTGGGCCTAGAACAATGGAGTTAGCCATCTATGGACTAAGACCTCTGAAACCATGAGCCCCAAATAAACTTTTCCTCCTCTAATAGTTCTTTTCAAATTTTTTGGTTACAGTGGCAAAACAGTTGAATGAAACATTTGGTTACCTCCATGTTATTTTTGGTTACTTAAACCCTCTTACAATATATTTGTCAGCCAAGTGTGTTGATTTGTTCTTAAACGCTACAGAAATATGTGGTGAGGTTGTAAAAATTCCATTTTCATAAAGAAATTTGACACTAGAGTTGAATTAGGGATATCAAATTTAAATGTGCATGCCTGTTTTTCTCTTGTGATTTTTGTTCTCTTGAAATTTGAGTAGATGTTGTCATATCTTGTAGGAGTAGTGTCCTTAACTGTTAGCTTAATATAACCTATCTCTTGCATTACTTTTTTTTCTTTAATATTCTTATAGAAATCTCTGATTTCAGAACTACCTGTGATTTGATATTAGCAAAGATTGCTTAACATATATCCTAGTATTTATTTGTTTTGGTAAAATATCTCGAGGCAGTCCCAAGGGAACTTTCGTTATTGGTCTGGTGTGTGTGCGTGTGTGTGTGTGTGCGCGTGCATGTGTGTGTGTGTGTGTGTGTATGTGTGTGTGTGTGTGTAAGAGAGAGAGAGAGAGAGAGAAATTGCTTTTTTTTTTCTTTTCTGAATATAGCTTTTGGAAAATGAACCATTCAGTTTAACTAATGACAAAAGATAAATATGTTTTGTAAATCATTTTGCTTTTATCTTAAATGGGAAGTCTTTGTCAAAACAGTTATCTTTACTATGACCATAGAGTAATTTTAATATACATGATTAATGGTGCAAATGAAATTAAAGTCCCCCTACTACTCGACATCTTATTTAAGAAAAGAGTGCTCACTATTTCCTAATTGCAACAAGTAAGATCTCTGGATGCAGATGCTTTTTAATTAGGGGGATTTTTTTCTTTTAATTACAAAAAGCGTTTTTTAAATTTTTCAATAAGTTTAAGAGTGTCCTCTAGTGGAGAGAGACTCTGATCTCAGCAGTTTTCGAAATGGCTAAATGATATCTAATTAGAAAAAGCTTGCACTATATAACAAATGTCTCTCCCTACTTAGCTGATTGGAATTTACTGGTTGAAGGAAAAATGTATTATTTTTCCTCTAAGACCTCCTCACAATGTGGCCTAGTTGAAAGCTTGTGGCGTGACAAGCATTGTTCTCATTTTAGATAGCAAATGATTTTTTATGATCAATTTTAGTGCTTCCTTCTGAACCTGGTATGATTGAGCTGACAGTGCACCTTTCTGCCAAAAAGGCAGCAGAAGCATTTAGTGCAATTTACTGTAGCTTTTACAGATATCAACTTAAAGCAGCAAGAATACCATTATCTTCAGGACTCCAGCCCTGGCTGACTGATACATCTGATGTGTGGGTCCCTAGGCCGTAGCTTAAATTTATCTGTTATTTGAAGGAAAACAAAAAGACAACATTGAGAAGAAAATTAAATAAGTGTATCTCTCTCTTCTCTGAAACTTGTGGAATTCTGATGTTAATTCCTTTTATTTGTGGTTCAGTGTAGCAAATAGCGTTAGTGCTATCAGGTGAGTATTAGAGATAAGACCTAAAGGTGTTTTTTTCAATATCTAAATGGAAGAGGATACGGAAGAGCTATGGTACTTGGCTCCTACATCATGTGCTAGGATTGCCTTATAAGAAATTGCACACGTTCCAGAAAGTTAGAGAATGAAAGAAGAGATGGGTAGTTGCTCTTGATAACAAGTTAAATAGTTTTGACTTAAACAGAAGCATAGATAAAATTTTATTGCTGATTCTTCTATTTGAAAAATGAAAGAGAAATAAGAGAGTATTCATGAAATCAATTGATAATTCAACAAATGTCAGAGTCATATTGTATGTATATAAATATTGCTTATTTTTTTATATTTATTTTTTAGTCTTAGGTAGACACAATATCATTATTTTACATTTATGTGGTGCTGAGGAACCAACCCAGTGCCTCATGCATGCTAGGTAACCACAACCCCAGCCCAAATGTTGTTTATTTTAATGGCAATGATAAGCTAGAGCCAAGCATAGTATTCCTTTTAACAAATAATTTTAAGAAAAACATACAATTAAGATTTTGTTTTTTACCTTTATTTTTATGTGGTGCTGAGGATTGAATCCAGTGCCTCACACATGTTAAGTGAGCACTCTACCCCTGAGCCACAACCCCAGCCCTATAATCACGATTCTTAACACAAATATAAGAATGGATAAGTTTTCATATAAATATTTCTCATAGTATATGAGGGGACTAAGCAGATGTCTTACCAGGTTCAAAGAAGAAGTCAAAACAATAAATTTACATGGAGGAGTAAGGGAGTATTGAGATGAATTGCAACTGGGGATAACATTGCTTCTTCCATAGATTGCAGATTAAGGGAGAGAGAAGAGAGTCAGTAAAATCACTGTCAGAAAGGAGAGAATATGCATATTTATCAGTTACCTACACTTTACAAAGCATCAAATATAGCTCGAAAACAAAAAAGAGCAATAATCTGATAACCCAGAGAGGTGCATCATAGACCAAAGAGTAATTTTCCATTGAAAAACATTTCCTTCTACATTTGTTTGGAGAGAGACTATATTTTTGCAGCTTGGATTGATTCCTCAGTGAGCCATTTGTACATCCCTGTGAACACCGGTTACTACTCTACCTGTCATTGTTATTATTGTGAAACTTCTTTTGCTTTATTCTTCCCTGGCATCCCTGACATTGCTTCTTGCTTATGGGCCCTGTCCTACAGATTTTCAATTTAGTTGTTTTTCTGAGCTCCATTTCTACCTCATACAAAAAGTCCAAGGTAAAAATAAATTGTTCTAGACAATTAACTGTAACCACTTGCATGAAAATGACCTGGAGATGCTTGTTAAAAATTCAAAACCCTAGAACACTCTAAACTTGTCTTACCAAAATCTGGTAAGGAGTGAAGCAAATTTTTTTTGACAATAAGTTTGGGACTCACTGGTTTAAGTAAAAAAAATAGCAACATCTGAAGTCATATTTCTCCAAGATAAATAACAATATAGAATGCATAAGAGGATAAAATAAAAACTGATATGAAAGTAAAAATTTGCAAAAAGGAACAAAGTTAATGGCAATATTAGGAACTGCAATAAGTAACCTTCCCCAGAGTTTCTATCAAAATCTGACAATGATTATTAACAAGTCAAATACCTGGAATACCAATCTATAAATGCTTAGCATGGTACCTAGAACAACTATTAATAGATTGATATTCAAGGTATTCAACATGTTAATAATCATTGCCAGGTTTTGATAGAAACTCTGGGGAAGGTTAATATTAACACAGACACACATTAGATTACAAACATAATAAAGTTCATAATCACTGTTTTAATTTTCTTTGTTTTTTCATTTACTGAAATTTTAATATTTATATAAATAGATTTGTCAAAGTAGAAATTCTCTATCATTTCTAGATTAAAGTTCTAAGAATTTACTTTTCTTATACACATTACAAAATAATATATTTCCCCTAAATAGTATATTTGTTATATAATAATATTTAACTCTATAATAAACCTCGCACTCATTTTTTGTATCTTTTGAAACTACTTACTTGTTTCCAGATTATATTCAATTCTGATAACTCATTGCTTGGAATAAAATTTGGTACTGTTTCTAAGCACTATAACTGATTTCAAAGAGATATGCAGTATCTCTAACTATGGAACAAACACAATTTTGTTGTTAAGGTTGTTTTTAAATAAAATTTTTCTTTGTTTGGACAAACAACATACTGTCTAGTCCTGTCATCATTATAGTTCTTTCGGATAATTGTTCAGCAACTTCATAATTTTGTTGAGTTCTACATTTTATTGGAATTTGTCAGCAACAACATTAAATCTAAAATATACCTTGGAAGTTGACTTGTTTGATTATTTATTGCTGGTATAAATAAGATCTCTTCAATTTTCTGATTAGTAACTATAAATCGTGTACTTTTTGATTTTTAAATGTCATAGACCATAGCTAACCACAGAATTTTCTTACTGAGGATGAAAAAATTATGAAGATAATTCAATGTCTTTTTAAAAATAAGATTAAAAATAATTTTAATGAGTAATAGTATAATACATATTTCACTATTTCATGTATGTAAAAAATAAATAAAAATAATTTTAAAGTATACTAATTAAGTAATAAACATTGAGTATCTACAAATCATCTAGTCAAAAAAATAACCAAGGTTATCAAATTTACTCTGATAATTTGTTCCAATTTTTTCCTCTAAATTGCCTTTGTCAATGATTATGGCTGTAGATTCCCCAATATGCTGAGGCAGACCCCTCTGTCATAAGGAAGATTTTAATAATTTTAGAATTAATACTTGTTAGAATTAATGATTATAGATTTAATTCTTATTGTTTTGAATATTCTGACTCTTTCTTAAGGGTATTTTTTTTCTGGACTTAAAGTTCTACTCAAATGTATTTAGAGGTTGGGCAGCCTCTTCTTTAGGCATTACCATCTAAACTGTGTCCAACAGGATGGTGTCATATTTTTAGCATGAATTTTCTGTTTAGTATAACTCAAGCCATACATATTTTTATATTTTTGAATACAAATACAAAATAATATTATAACAGGTGGAAAATTTTAAACTTTGTTAGAAAATCTCCTTTTCAAAGGAAGTCAAATGTTTTTCTGAATTCATAAGGGGGCAATTCTATTATCTACAAGTAATAATTTTATGGTTCTTTCAAAACATTACATTGCTTTTTTCATGTCTTATTGCATCAGCAGATCCTTCAAAACATTTTCATATCCAAATAAGACCAACAGGTGTACTTTTATGCAATTGAAAGGAGATGATACTGTTACCAATTATCTAAGGTTTCCTTTGCTCAATTCAAATAGAAATCTTGGGTACAAAAGGTATACCTCCTTTAATGTTAGCAGCTCTGAGCTTTGAGTGCCAGTGGTTTCCAGTGCTTAGTATTAGAGTTGTCTCCCTGTTGTTCTTGCAGCTTGAGCTAACAACTCCTCCTATAGCTGGAGCTAGCATCTCTCCCAGCAGCTTTTCCTGCAGGTTCTGGCAGCTCTCTGCAACATTTTGGCTGCAACATGTATTGGTGATAACCCTTGGTGTTATCAGCTCTGGCTGCTGGCAACTGTCAGTACCAGCTCCCCTCAGTATTACCAGCTGTGAGTCCATCAGGTCCAATAGAAATCTTCTTGAGATAGAAATCACAAATAGGCAAAATAAAATCATCCAAAAGAGGTTTTACTTGGAGTTATGCCACAACATGAGGGGAAACAGAACATGGACTTATTTGATAAGGATAAGAGAAGAGCCAGTTATAAAGACAAAAAGGATAGACTCACTCATATGCTTAGTGTCCTGCTGGCTAACCATAGACTTACTTTTTAGTCTTGGGGAGGGGAGGGACTGCTCAAAAAGTAAAGTGAAGACATCTGAAATGACTGCAGAGTGGTGGAGTATTCTAGAGAGGCAGATAATAATAAATGTTGGCAAGCATGTGGAGAAATTAGAAACTTCAAACATTACTGGTAAGAATGTAAAATGGCACAACCACTGAAAAACAGTTCTGCACATCCTCAAAGATTTGAATATTAAATTGTCTCATGACTCAACAATTCTAATCCCAAGTATGTATGCAAGAAATTTTAAAACATATGTTCTCTTCGAAGCTTGTATGAAAAGATTCAGAGCAGAAGTATTCATAATAGCCAAAGGGTTGGGGATGTGACTTAGTGGTAGAGCACTTGCCTATAATGTGCAAGGCCTTGGGTTCAGTCCTTAGTACTGCAAAAATAAATAAATAAATAAATAAATAAATAAATAAATAAATAAGTATGTATGTATATATATATATATATATATATATATATATATATATATGTGTGTGTGTGTGTGTGTGTGTGTGTGTGTGTGTGTGTGTAATATAGTAGTATACTGGTAACTGTTTTATAATTGGCTCCCCAAATGAAGTTTTGTCATAATATTTAAGCTATTACCATCACTATTTTAAGTATCGACAATAAATAAAATAATAAATAATAAATCATTAGCCTCATTCATTGCATTTGACAATTTATAGGGTAAATACTCCCATCATGGCTGATTTCAAGTTATGAACATAATGCTACTGTCACTGATTGTGCAGTAGTATAATATTATATAGTATTTTCTTTCTTTCTTTTGGTACCAGGGATTTAACCCAGAGGCACTTGACCACTAAGCCACATCTCCAGCCCTTTTTTATTTTTTAAATTTTAAGACATGTTCTGGCTAAGTTACCACAGGCCTCTCTAAGTTGCTGAGGCTGTCCTCAAACTTGCAATCCTCCTGCTTCAGCCTTTCAAGCTGCTGGGATTACAGGTGTGCACCATTATATAGTATTTCCAACATGTAGATACTATCGTTGTAAATATAACTAATTTATTTTTTTAAAAAAGTAAATTAGTTACAGATGGACACAATATCTTTATTTTGCTTATTTTTACATGGTGATGAGGATTGAACCCAACACCTCACATGTGTGAGGCAAGTGCTCTGCCACTAAGCCACAACCTCAGTCCCTGTAAATAACTTTTGAGTATCTATTTTAATATAATTTATTTCATTGTGTTCCTGTAACTTAATGTTTTTGTAGTGCTGCAGATCAAACCCAGAGAATCATGCATGTCAGGGCAGTTTTCTACCCTTAAGCTACACCCCATCCTATAATTTAATTTTTTTTTTTTTTTGGTACTGGGGATTGAACCCATGGGAATTTTGTCACTCTGTTACATCCCCAACCCTTTTTATTTTTAGTTTATTTTAAGACCAGGCCTTCCTAAGTTGCTTAGGACCTTGCAAAGTTGCTGAGGCTGACCTCAAACTTGTAATCCTCCTGCCTCAACCTTGGTAACAGTTGGGATTACAGTTGTATGTCACCACACCTGGCCCATAATTTATTTTATTTTATTTTATTTTTTTAAAGAGAGAGTGAGAGAGGGAGAGAGAGAGAAAGAATTTTAATATTTATTTTTTAGTTATCGGCGGACACAACATCTTTGTTTGTATGTGGTGCTGAGGATCGAACCCGGGCCGCACGCATGCCAGGCGAGCGCGCTACCACTTGAGCCGCATCCCCAGCCCCTTATTTTATTTTATTTATTTACTTTTTTGGGGATTGAACCCAGAGATGCTTAACCCTGAGACACATTCCAGCCCTTTTTTATTTTTTATTTTGAAATGGGGTCTTGCTAAATTGCTCACAGCCTTGCTAAATTGCTAAGGCTGGCTTTGAATTAATGGTCCTCCTGCCTCAGCCTCCCAAGTCATTTGATTATAGCAGTGTGCCAATGTACCTGGCCCATAATTTAATTTTTAATGACTGTATTTAATAACCTGCTTATAGAATTTCTGAAAATTTAGTACAAGTTGGTAAGGACCATCTCCAACACACCACTGAAATAATACCTGAATGAAGAGATCATTTTTTGCAATGAGAAGGGTAGTTTACAAGATAGATTTGGTCTATTGAGATATGTAGACATGTAGTCTTTAATGAATGAAATTTTGAGAGGGGAAAATAAGGTAAAATGAAAGTTCAAAAGATACTAAGCAAATTATTAACTTTAAATTATTTATTGAGTTTCTAATATATTCAATACACTATAATCAGCCCTGGTAATACAAAGGCAAATACAGATATAATTTTTGCCTTTGGAGAATGTATACTCTAGTTGCTAGGTTAGACATGCAAGCAGAGCAAATACAGCAAGGACTATATTATGATGAAATACAGATACATTTCAATAGGAATAGAAAAAGAAAGGACAGACTGAACATTTTTTCACAAGGAAAACCAGTTGGTTTTTTTTTTTTTTTGGAAAGGTGTTATTTGAGTTGGGACTTATTGGATGAGGAGTACACTAGTTGAAAATGAAGAGAATTCCAAGAAAAATGTAATCCCACTTAATTAGCCCAAGGTATAAACACAGTGACATCATTTTTATTTTCTTAATGACTATTTGTTCTTATCATTACTTATGTATTTGCTCCTATTGTGTGGACATACACCATCTTTCCTGAGGCCCCACCTTGCCCCATGAATTTCTACCAAATCCTGGTTCAGCCTAAGAGAAAGGAATGACTGTCCTTCATTCCTTGTTACAAACACGTGGTAATATGCACTTGGGCTCCAAGGTCACAGCTCTCAAGCATATTTGATTGGTCACCATTTCCCTAATAAACAGTACTGGATGGACCTAGATTTTCTCAGCAACATTTAGGCCCTGGCATATAATCTCAGATATGAACTTGACTTCACAAACCTTCTCTAAGGACTGATTCCTCTGGGATTCTAGTGTGTTGCTTGCTAGCAAAGCTATGCACAAGAAGGAGAGTGGTGCCTATTGCTCAGTAACACAAATTGGTACAATTAAGAGAAACCACTGAAAAATCTCTTCACAGAACAGCATTGCTCAAATTGACTTTCTGTCTTGCCTATATTGAGAAGCAGCTGGCAGCTCCCCCAAATCGATCAATTCCTCCCCCCCTCTCTCATAGTAAACATACACAAAAATATATATATAAATAAAAATATATTATCTATTAGTCTCTACTTTGATATGCTCCCTATTATCACACTGATAACATCATAATGCTCTGCAGTTATTGTCACCACCTACGCTCTATCCTTTTCTAAATTATATAGAAATAATCTGATCTTTGCAGTGACTATTTCTTATGTGATCCTGGAGCATTGTAACATTCTTAATCCTTCTCAATTCTCTCTGATCTAATCACAAATTTGAAAATATAGTAAGAGTAATTCCCTTAGAAGATAGATGATTCCCTTAGAAGATAAATGTGATAATGTCTGTGCTCTATTTGAAACCCTTCCCCAGCTTTCCACTGCTCTTAAATGAAAGCCTCAACTCTTCACCATGTCCTACATAGAAGAACAGGGCTGCTTCTGCTCTAGCCTCATCAGTGCTCTGCTCTCTCCTCAGCCTCAGTATTTGCTCTACTCCAGCCTCCCATGTATATTTCTGCTGCAGCCACTCTGAGCTCATTTTATTTCCCCTATATTTCCCTGAGTTATTCTTACCAATGCTCTTTCTTCTTTGCCTGCAGTGCTTATCTGTTTTTTCCTTCCATTCTTGTCTATTATTTGCATGAATTGCACCCTCTGATCCACAAGAAGAAGCCCAACCCAAGTCTGAGTGGAGTTCTTCTAGGTGCTTTTATGGCACTGCAGATATACTCAGTACTGGAGCTCAAAGCAAAGTGGGTATTCAAAGACCCTACATGAGCCTCAATGACTAACAAAGTACAACATTATCCTCATGAGTGCAGGAGCCATTTCCTAGGTCTGACATAACAAGGCCTGCAAGTTAAAGAAATGGAAAGTAGTTTAAGCTGAGAAAGAAGGATAATGTGAGAGAATAATTCAAGTCCCAAGGAGTACTTCAAGTTGCCTCTCTGTTCAGAAATGTCAGGCTGAATTTCTAATAGTGTGATCAATATTTATATAAGTCCCCATATTTAACCAAATTGTATTGTAAAATTAGTCAGTCTCTAGAGATTTCTATTTATGATTTCCAAGCATTAAGTCCCACCTCAAAACTTGAACTTGATCTCTTAAATTACAGATAAATGAATTATTTATATATACATTTTTATTTTTATTTATTTACTTTTTGGTACAGGGGATTGAACTCAGAGGCACTCAACCAAGCTTTTTTTTTTTTTTTTTTGTATTTTATATAGAGACAGGGTCTCACTGAGTTACTTAGTGCCTTGCTTTTGCTGAGGCTGGCTTTGAATTCACAATCCTCTTGCCTCAGCCTCCTGAGCCCCTGGGATTAAGGTGTGAAACACCATACCCAGTATGTACCTTTTTAAACCCCTGCAATATATCATGATTCTGATTTGAAACTTGCTGTTGAATTTATGACTACTTGACAGTGTAACAGGTAATTCAGTTACATAAAAAGAACTAATGTTCTCATGAAAACATAAGATATTTGATTTAAGAGTATTTTATAATTTTGGTCAATACTTTCCATAGAAATTTGTAGTTGACTCCCAGTCAGTAAGATTGATATTCATTTATCCATTTTGTTGTGTAAATATCCTCCAAAAGAGAGACGAATTCCATATTAAAATATTTCAAGAATATTTACGTACAATAACTAATAATGAAAGATCCTTCTAGAAGCTCCATTTTGTCTCTTAAAAGCTGCTAGATAATTTCTGGACTTGCCTTATGTGGTCATCAGTGGTAACTATTATATATAGAATCAAAGTAGGTAAGGAAACTCTTGGAGAACATGTGGACATGAAAAAAGATAAAAGCAGAAAGATTATAATTTGCCATCTTAAAGTATTATAAGAGCAAGTTTTTAAATAACTCCTCTTATCCAACACACATAATTAAGAGAACAAGACTAATTTTAACCAAAAAAAAAATGTTTTTGTTGTAGAAGTAAATTACAAAATACCCATGCCTGCTTTCTAAGCAACTATATCTCAATGAATTTTGCCTTTCTCTGTGTTCATGTTGTAGAAATGGTCATAAGCACAATTTTGAAAGATGTTAAAGATGTTCACTAATAATATAACTCAGAGCATACTTCTGAGATTTCCAGTACTGAGGAATTTCCTTCTTTGCACTTTAAAATTATAGAGTTATCAGGACCCTCTAGTAATATTCTCATAATATATGGCTATAACTAATTGAAAAAGTTTTCTCAAGATTTCCCTTTCCCCATTGCAACTGGAGTAGGCTCTTACTTCACCCCATATCACCTCCTAATTTCTGACTCAATTTCAAGTCAGCAAGATCATAAAACTATTGTGTGTTAGAATATTTTAGTTTTGTAGTGCTGGCTGAGGTTTGGGTAAACCAGCTATTTACAAAAATGGCACAAACCATTCTGCAGGCATTAACTTCACTTCCAATTTTAGTGTGGGACTTCCACTTACCTTATTAAGTAGTCAACTAACCTGTGTTCACCATTATAATAGTCCTTCCTGAGCAGCATAATGAAACTCACAGTAGTATTGTTGATTTTATCTCTAATGAAAATCCCAAACATTTACTAACATGAATTGTTTATTTGTTTTTAAATACATGTTTCTATCTAGAGATGTATTAAAATGATATTCTTTATAAAGAAAAAATTCTTAACAGCATTCTCTTGGTTTCCCAGATTTATAGTTTATTTTCTTTTTCAGCTAAACAGTGTGCTCCCTTTCCATTTCCTGCATTAAAGACTGAGAAACATTTCCTACCTGCCTTATAGAATGTTGTAGTTATGAATGTTATGTACCCTCTGATATCATGCCTCGAGAAGGGCACATTACCTCTGTGGTATCCTTCCCAATAATTCATAACCTCAATCTAATCATGAGAAAACATCAGGTAAACTTAATTGGAAGAACATTCCATAGAATAACTGACTGGTCTTCTTCTAAATCTTATAAGTAACTCTCATTCCATTAAATAAGCAATTCTGTAAAAAGCACACATTCTATAAATTTAACAAAGATGGGAAAATACCTGAAAAAATATTCTTTTATAAAGTTGTTTCATTAAATCAACAAAGTGTTCAAAATGTTATCTTCCAGTTTGCCTAAAATAAGTGTGTACAAATAGTTTTATGACACATTTCCATCACTTCTCTCCACAGGTGACTCGGCTAATCTAACCTGCAGAGCTTTCTTTGGGTATAGTGGAGATGTCAGTCCTTTAATTTATTGGATGAAAGGAGAGAAGTTTATTGAAGATCTTGATGAAAATCGAGTTTGGGAAAGTGACATTAGGTAAAATAATTTTTTTTCTTTAACTTGTACATTCATTCAAGTTATCATTTGCTCTGTGAATGAATAAAAAGTTAACTACTCACTCCCCAAAAATGATATTTTTGGCTTCCTATTATCATAATTAAAATACTATAATATTTGAGGACAAAGAAACAAAGTTCTATTAAGAAACTGATTATGGAATTGTAAAATATGAATTCCATTTGCAAAGAATTAAAAGAACTTTTAAAAGATGTGCTTCACTAAAGAATATACTTAGTATGAGACTAAAATACTATTAAATTTAGAAAATATAGAAGCCCATTCTATCTTTGGAAAAAATCAGTGAGCCTTTTGTTTGTAAAAGCTTTTTTTTTTAATTATTGAGAGGAAACATGAACAAGACACAAGGACTCAAACAAAATATTCATCATTTCCTTTTATGTTTTTATATATTTAAGATACAAGTAGAATATAAAACACTTGATGGAGTGACAAAGGATTTATAAAACATTTTAATAATCTTTCTCAGTCTGACTTTCAGGTCTAAATATTTATTTAATAGAAATGATATGAAGAGAACCAACCAATTAAAATACCATCTATTTTGAAGGCGTTAATGCTTTAGCCTCTTTATTTTTTCAATGTACCTATGTATTTATTAACTTACTTTTGAGTATCAAGTCATTCGATGTTGACTAAACTTAATCATAACTAAATCAAAATAATAATGATCCTTCCTAAACCTTCTCCCATCTAAAGGTTGCATATTCTAATATATATATGATGTATTTAAACCATGGTTCCCTTTTTAAACGTTAAGACTTTTAAAACCTTATCCAATGTAGAAGAGAAAATGTTTTTCAATAAAAAATAAAAACATACAAGCTGTCATATAAGATTACTTCTATTGGAATCTTATTTTTGGCAACCATTATACAAGAATATCTCAGTCTGGAATGCTCTAAGTGGATTCTGGAAAGCCTGGATGGGCAATTGTCCAATGTGTACTAAAAATGTCCCTCTGCCATTCTTCATACATAAAACTACCCTACTACACTCTTTTCTCTGACCCACACTTTTGGAAATGCTACAATTAAAGAGGGACCATATCCTTCTAGCTTTTATTCTCTTTAGTTTTGTGTATGTCTGGGGAAGGTTCTAGAAAGGTATTTTTCTTTACTTCTGCATTAAGAAGTGCTGCACAGAGATGAATTATCAAACAGATAGGAGAGTGAGGGGAAACATTGAGAGCAGGCAAATGGTTCTCTAGTTTGAAGAAGTTTTCCATTTACTCTTAGAGATTGCTAATTATCTAACAGTGAGGTTAGTTAGCATTTATCAGTCATTTAAAATGTCAGAGTTAAATGCTTATCAGAACTTTTAATCTACAGGTTTGTAAATTCATATTTTTTTTTAAAAAATAGGCAACTGGTTGTATTATTCATGGAAGTCAGGCTGAAGGTTTCAAATGAAACGTCAAAATAGCTTAGAAATTTTCTTTTCTTTCTTTTAAAAAAATTGGCCTGATATATAATTAGGGCTCCAACCTAAGACTTTAAAATTTCTTATCTCCCTTCATATCTTATTTCTTCTTAAAGGAAAGGCAATTTATAAACTTTTCTTCAAGGTCTCTTTCACCTATTTATTATGACACTATGATTGTCCTGCTAAGAGAGATAATTAACTGCAACTTCATTAGCATCTACAAAGACAAGCTTCCTCATTAGAAGTAAAGAAAAAAGGGCATGATATAATTTAATTAGCCTAGCATCAATCCAGAGCCACATTTGAAGCACAGATTCTGTAGATAATTTCATATTAGATTCAGATTCATCTACCTTTCTTTCTTTTTTATGTATGTGTATGTGTATGTTTGTGTGGGATTTTTTGTTTCGTTTTGCTTTATGTTTTAGAATTCTTAAGGAGCATCTTGGAGAACAAGAAGTTTCTATCTCATTAATTGTGGACTCTGTGGAAGAGGGTGACTTGGGAAATTACTCTTGTTATGTTGAAAATGGAAATGGACGTCGCCATGCCAGCGTCCTCCTTCATAAACGGGGTAAGTGCAATTTTCTACACTTGAGTGATAAACTGAGCATACAGTGGAGGCAAATCATTGGAACCACAAAAAAAAATTTATTTTTATACAGAAACTTATACAAAATAAAAACAATAAGTTAGTGTTATGATCATCAAGAAAGACAGTACCAAGGATGAGTGAATTAGCTCCAGTTCTAGAGTCAAATTTGTAATCCTTGCTCTGATTTAATACTGTATAATATTGAGCAAGAGGGCTGGGGTTGTGGCTCAGTGAAAGAACGCTCTCCTAGCACGTGCAAGGTGCTGGGTTAGATCCTCAGCACCACATAAAAATAAATAAATAAAATAAAGGTATTAAAAAATATATTCAGCAAGATATTTAACTTCCCCTGGCATCCGTTTCTTGATATATAGAATGATATGATATAAAGATAAAAGATATCAACTTGAAGGACTTGACATAGCATCTATATGCAGAAAATATTTAGTTAAATGGTACTTGTTATTATCAAAAATAGGCATTAGGTTATTAAAAATAAATTAAATGTTTTTAGATCAAAGATTGTGTACATTTCTGGAAAGTTATCCCTCTAGTGAAAGAACCATGTGTGATTAATTTCCCAGTGCAGTTCTTCTTGATAGTTTTCTACATTGTGTAACTTTTATATATGTAATGTCCTCCCATAATTAACAATAATTTGTTATAAGTAATATAGGACATGGTTGAATGTAGCATCTGCCATAGTAACTCTGACTTCACAGCAGCCCCATTACCTTATACAAAGGGTTAAATATATATATATATATATGTGTGTGTGTGTGTGTGTGTGTGTGTGTGTGTGTGTGTGTGTGTTGTATGTATGTGTGTACATTGAATTGTTTTAAATTAGAGATGATTGTAATATGTGAGGCATGCCTTGACTCAGTAACATTTTGCATGCACATTACATAAGAAAAATATATTTTTCCACATTATGCTAAGTAAAACTTTCTAGTCTTTGGGATAAGTACACTTGATGTTCTCTTACTCAGCAAATTTACAATGATTTTAATTTCAAAGCACATGTTTAATCCTAGACTATTTGAGGTTTGGAAAGAAAGAGAGCATGAAGACTTTCCCCTACTTTATTGGGTGATAGATTCCTTTGAATAATATTACTGAAAGCTATTAAAATAGACACCTCTGTTGTCAAGGTGACTACAATATTAAAATAGTCTATTCTTTTGGGATGTGAGTCAAGGAGAAATGTAAGTAGCATCTAGCAATATGATTCTTTCTGTAGTTTAATATGCAGCTAATCAGTAAAGGAATTTGAGTAGAGCATAGATATACAAGGACAGAAATAGTTTTTCAGGATTAGAAGCAACTTAAATGTCATGGAACTTACCTACTCATCCTTCCATAACATCTTCCCAAATGGCCCATCAGCTTATATTGGATTATATTCCCTCACAAGGAAACCCATTTTATCATTGGGGGTGGGTGATGCTGTTCAAAGGCATCCCTATTTCACCATTAATTCAATGGCTCTAGTTCTATGCTTTTAAATATTCTTTCCCAAAATAGCCCTTCAAATGTTGAATGACAGTCACCATAAACCTGCTGGACCTTCATTTCTTTATTCATATGCATGAAACCCCTCCAGTATTCTTTCTTTTTTTTTTGGGGGGGGGGGTAGTACTGGGAATTGATCTCAGGGGCATTCAACCATTAAGCCACATCCCCAGCCTTATTTTGTATTTAGAGACAGGGTCTCACTGAGTTGCTTAATGCCTCACTTTTGCTGAGGCTGGCATTCATGGGTGGGGAGATGATGGCCAGCATCTTTTGGGGCGGGGGGTTCTTCTTACCCACAGGAGTCCAAGCTACCCTAAAACTTACAATCTCAGATAATTAGTGACAAAGCACAAATAGTCAGAATATATTCACAGGATGCGAAGCCCCTGATAGATCTAGTCCACATGGGTTCTGAAACTAGACAAAGGGAAAATGGCTCCAGTAGTTTATTTAAAGGGGTACATCAAAGGCAGGGATAAGGTTTCTAGGGCAGAGTCTTGATTCATGATGTCTTGCAGTCAGAAGGTTGATTGACATCTTAGGTGCTGTGTGGGCCATGGCAGAACAGGAAAATGATTCACATTGTCCCTGGGCAATTGACCAGATGAAATGTCCACTGGCCATTCCCAGACACCAGATGTCTCTATCTATGAAGCTTCCATGCACAGTTACCCACATGGAACCCATGAACAGATCCTGACAGCTGGCTTTGAATTCTTAATCCTTCTGTCTCAGTCTCCTGAGCCGCTGGGATTACAGGCTTGCACCATCATGCCCGGCTCCAACATTTTTATCACTCTCTTGTATATATTCTAATTGAAGAATTTGAATTATTCCTTATGAACAGAAGTAGTAGAGAGATGTTATATTGAACATATAAAATCTGCTTTTTTGGACAACATGTATTTCTCTAGAGGGCAAGATAGGGGTAACAGTTAAATAGCAATCAATCACAAGGAGAGGGGAAGGAAAACAAATAGTATCTAAGGGTAAAGCTATTTAAGCTCTGATTTTGCAGACAGGCACAGAGCAGGGAAGGGTCAAAACCTCCCAGGATATTTTACCAGATTTAGCCTGAGATTAATTTGCCCAAAGCTACAAAAGCTTCTAGTTATAGAAGAACAAATGATTGAGGAATCAAGGAAATTATCTGAAAAAACTTTCCAGCAAAGTCTGATTCCTTAAACATGGAAAAGAAAATTGTGGCCAAATTTTCAGTTTTTAATATTTAAGTCTTACATGTTTTTTTATTTTTTAAAAAATTTGTGTGTATATCAGAGCATTTTGTTCTGATTAAAATGAACACATTAAGCCAGGCATGATGGTGCATACCTGTAATCCCAGTGGCTCAGGAGGCTGAGGCAGGAGGATTACAAATTCAAAGCTAGCCTCAGAAATTTAGTGAGGCTCTAAGCAATTTAGTGAGACCCTGTCTCAAAATAAAACATAAAAAGGGCTGGGGATATGGCTCAGTGGTTAAACACCTCTGGGTTCAATCCCTGGTACTGAAAAATTAAATTAAATTAAAGCATTAAGAAGTCAAAAAGAGCTGGCACAATGGGAGAGGTCTATAATCCCAGTGACCCAAGAAGCTGAGAGAGGAGGACCCCAAGTTCAAGTTCAGCCTCAGCAATTTAATGAAACCCTGTCTCAAAAAATAAAATGGGCTGAGGATGTGACTGTGTGGTAAAGCTACCCTGGGTTCAATCCCCAGTACCACTTTTTTAAAAAATGACAGAAAATACTTCAAAGTTATATACTGTAAAAGTCCCTCTTAAAGTCAGTGGGTGCTTTCCTTTTAAGGGAGCTGGAGTTAATGACTCATCAATTTGCAAAGGCAGTAATAGATGTAAACTCAGGCTCTTGAAGGGCTCATTATCATGCAGAATAATCCCACCAGTCAACATATGACATCATTGCAACTTCATCACCCCTGCCTGGTTCAAAAGGGCCAGACTCAGCATATGTGAGCCCATAGGTCTGGATCTTTGATCAGAGGATCCCTAAGAAAGTAAAATTTCTTCATGCTAGCAATCATCTAATTATCAGATGAGTCGCAATATAACTTAGAGAATAAAGGGTCACAAAAACTACTGCAAGATGTCACTATTTATCTTGTGTTTTTGTCATTGACCCCCCAATTTCTTAATTTATAGTCTTCCTTTTGAAAAACTCCCTGAAAAAATATATTACAACATTTGTTTGACACAGATCTTGTACACAATAAACGTCCATCTGTTCTGGCAGGTGAACTTTAGCAGGGCATATCTTTGCTAAAGTTATCTAAGTGTTTTTCTTCTACTCCTAACCTTTCGTTCTCTATTATTGACATAATAACATGATTTCAGAGCCCTGTAGTGGGTGGCATAGATTCATTTGAAACATCACTTCCATCTACCAAATGAGTCTACATTTGAGCTAGGCTGGATCCTGCATTAGCCTTTTATCTTTATAAAAGAGTCTTAATTTTGTAAAAAGTCAGCTGAAAATCCACCAAGAAATTTGACCAATAAAAAAATCTTGCTTGAGAGTATAAAAAACTGTCAATTTTTTTTGCACCAGAGAGGATATTTGGAAAGTTAGAATCATGCCAGATATACAATGTAGATATATTTTACTTACTATACAGAGTATATATTAATATGCAATGAAAGAGAGTTGAGAAATGAAAGCACAAGGTCCATGGGGAACTATTGGTCTATAACTGCCCTACTTCTTACTCTCTGCTGTAGCTCAGAGCTTCTATTCAGTCCTTTTTGACAGTCCCCAGCCTAGCAAGCTTGGGAGTTAGATCCTGGATTCAAAAAGAATCAAAATAAAGTGTTGATTCATTAGTTATCAGGTTATTTATTATGCTTCTCATTGTCCATACTTGATTGAATTTGGCATCTTGATGCCATCTCTTAATCTTTTACCCAGATGACTTTGCTTGGTTTCTCATGGCTACTCTGTGTCTTGACGCTGATTTTCAGTTTTCCTCCAATTCTGACCTTTCCTGATGCCTCCATTTTGTAAGTTTTCCATTTCTCTGATTCAAATAATAATCCAGATGGATATCCAGAAGCACTGTGCTCTGGCCTCAGGCATACCTGATCCTGCATCCATCAGTTAGTACTGAATTTCTTTGTTCTACTTATCTTTCATCTGTACTCTCACTTTGGATGATCTCATAGTGTGGACATGTTTACTATCTGTAGCCAAATACTATAGTGATGAAAGACATGTACCCAGTGTTACTAGGCCCAGGTCTGGCTTCTCACCACTTGAAAGCCAATACTCAAGAGATGAGAGTCAGAGGAAGGAAGTCAATTTTATTCAAGGGCCAGGACCCTGGAAGATGAAGGGGGCTATCATCCTCAAAGCTCCATTTAGGGAACTCAAAGGTACAAAGGGCCTTTACAGGAAGAGAAAGAAGAATTAGGGTGGCAATGGGCAGAAAGATTAGGTGCTGAGCAAGGTCTTTGTCTTCCAGGAAGTGTGTCTCTTTTTTCTCTCCTCTGGTCACAATATCTCAATCCACCTTGACCTCCTGAAGTTAGTTCATGTAGTTGTTTAGACAGACATACTATTTTTCTACAAGCTAAATATCACAGCAATTTACATGCTTTGTGTTTTTTATACAGAAAATTAAAGAATAAGAAGTGACATTACAATTCTGATGTTATCTGAAGGTCAACAGATGTTGTGGTTTCTGAAAATGTAAAGAAAGATTATTTAGCAGTTAAGATCTTAAACATTAAGATGTAGCCTCTCTTTAGAATTTGGAATGCCAGGCAAAGGGATGGGATGTTAACTTGTAAAGGGCAATTGGAAGAGAAGTAACCTGGCAAAAGACAACTTGCAAAGGAGCAGCCATGGTTACATTGGGAGCAAGGCTGACTGTGCTCAAGACCAAACTCTTCTTATTAGCTGTGCTATCTTGGGAAAACCATTCCATCTCTGTGAGCCTCAGATTTCTCTTCCATAAAATGGGAGTAATAAGAAGTCTTATCACAAAGAGCAGCTGTGAGTTTAAATGAACTCATATATGTCAATACTTATCACAGTGACTGACATACTTAGCATCCAATAAATGTTAAGAAGCTATTATAAGATTTCTGTGCTACGTGATATTCTGGGTATTGAAGATGCATCAATTGTGTTTTCCATTAAAAATTCCCTGAATTCTAATTTATCTTTGATTAAAATGGTCAGTTTTAGCTCTAGCAATTTTGTTTCAACAATTCTAAATTTGAATTTATCATATATATACTTTGATTTGAATATGCTGTCATATAGGAAAGCTTCATTCATTTATTCATACATTTAATGACTATTAAGAACATACTATATGACTGGCATTGTGCTAACCACTCATAAAATTAAATGAATAGAAAATGAAGACCAGTATCATTTGGAATGCCATCAACTACATTTCAAATTACACTGATATCAAGCATTTTTAATATAGAATCATGCTTCCTAGTGAATGTTTGACTTTGAAATTGTCACACCAAGGATTTCATTAACAATTCTGCTGTGAATGATTTTGTTATTTTTATTGATTACAATAATATGGCAATTCATCACAAAGTAGTTTAGGAAATGGCAATGTAACTATCTTTGAGACTTATCTCTAGTTAATAATTGTAAGCATCTAGATTTTCTCCATTCCCCTCAAAACCATTTTACTTCTTGTATGCACTCTCTTTTTCTCTACAAAGAATGCAATCAATAAACTCCATTGTCCTCAAAATATCTTTAGTAATATAATTAACATATATATCACTTAAGATGCATTGTTTTAAAACTGGATGAATTTAAACCCAGTGGACTCCTTATCTCTTCTTGTAATGAATCACCTTTTTAATACGTGCCTCATCCTTGTTTTTAATTTGTCTAGTACATTTATTTATTGAGTAATTCAGTAAAATCATAAAATTTTGCAAACCTCTCTTTGATGCTGGCCATTTGACATCTTTCACCACTAATTTAAGAATATTTAAAAGCCAAACCTTGAAAACACGAATGGTTTGACTCTACTTTGTATTCAACCAGAGACATGAAAAAATTGTGTTCTATTTGTATTATATGAATTGAATTGCATTCTGCTGTCATATATAACAAATTAGAATAAATAAAATCAATATATTTTTTAAAAAGCCAAACCTGGCTCAGATATCAAAATATCCTACCTTGTATATGGGAACATCTCCCTAAAAAGGCAATGATCCACTAAGGGCTGAATTGGTGTCCATGAAAAAGTTAACTTGTAATGAGTGTTAGCTTATGCAGTGTCAAAATGTTATGTTGCTGTAGCATCTCTGAATCAGAACTTTGACATTTTGCAGTCAGTTTTTTCTTCCATCCTATAACATTTTTCTTGATTCTCTGCTCCTCAATTATGTGAAACAACTAAACAGCAAGCATCAGCTTCATATTATTTTTGGTAACTAATGCTGAAACAAATAAACGTGCACAGAGGCTATGATAAATGTCAGTTGCACAAATTGTCTACATTATTCAATAAAAAATCTTGTACCCTTGAGCTTCTTGATAAGGGACATTCCAATGAAGCTATTTGATTACCACCAAACTTAGTTTTGCCTTTCAGTCAATTTGGTCACTCAATTTTCTTCCCTGTGAACAATTTCCAAGAGGCATATTTGTTGGGAAAAAAAGAACTACTGTCTGTGATGATTAGCTTATTTCTCATTTAATAAAAATAACAAGGGTATGATTCTGGACAAAAACAATATCAGGCCATAAGAATTAATAAACTCAGGGCTGGGGGTGGGGTTTAGTGGTAGAGTGCTTGCCTCACACATGTGAGGCACTAGGTTCGATCCTCTGCACCACATAAAAACAAATAATCAAAATAAAGGTATTTGTCCATCTACAAGTAAAAAAAACATGGAAAAAGAAAAACAGTATTAATAAACTCAAAGTTTTATCATTCATGTTGACCAAAGCCTTTAAGTATTTACTTATACATAGTCATAGTTACTGTAAGTTCCTCATTTGCTTTATTATTTTTCTAACTAAATGTTAAATTATTGATAAAGATCTTTTACTTCTCTGTTATTTTCAGTTACTAAATGTGATGAATGAATTGATTAAATGTTTTCTGAGTAATCTACATACAGTAGGGTTTCTCAATCTTGTTTCTATTGTCTACATGATTCTTTGTTGTGATGGGTGCTGTCCTGTACATTGTACATTGTTTAGTAGCATCCCTGGCTCCTACCCATCAGGTGTTTATAGTACCTTCATAGTTGTGACAACCAAAATTGTCTCTAGACATTGTCAAATATCCAGGGACAGGGGCCATACAATTGTTCCCAGTTGAGAACTATTGCTATACATTATGGATATCAGAAACTCAATTCCTTCCTTGAAATGGTTTTAGCACCTAAGCTACTGAAATCAGGGAAATTCAAAATAGATGCACAAATATTTTCACCTTGAAAACCCTACAAAATCACACCAAATTCGATTAAATGTTCAACATAATAAGAGTTTATACTGCAGGAATAGACAAGTCAGATTGTTTGGGTTTCCACTCTTGGAGCATCAGCTAGAAATCCCTATACTAGTGGTTTGCAAACTTTATGGTACACCCAAATCACCTAGGGAGCTTGTTAAAACGTAATTCACATTCATTAATCTGGGGTGAAACTCGAGAGTTGAATTTCAATACAGTTTCTTATTGATGCTGCTTCTACTGGTCTGTGGACCACAACTGGCATACTAAGGCCCTTGCCAAGACAACAGATTCTTCTAAAAAACATAGTAGCATCTAATACATAATGAGAAATTAGCTTTCTTAAGTTCACTGTTTCTATGAGAAAGGAATGAATACAAGTATAGTCAGTGGGACTATTTCCATCTAATTGCCTCATTCTTTTTACATGGTCAACACCTTTGAACTTTTTTAAACATTGGTACATTGTTCTCACTCTCTACTCTTAATGAGGTTACTTGCCTCACATATTCAATGAAATTGTGCCTTATAGAATGCATTCACTACTCAGAGAGATGTTTGAGAGGCCACTCTCTTCAAGTATTAAAATAATTAACCTCTTAAATAAAGAGGGACCAAGTTCCTACATTCCCTGTTTTAAAAATACACTTAGGAATTTTGCAACATACATATGGAGATATATATATATATATATATATATATATATATATATATATATATATATATATATTCAGCCTATTAGCATAGGCTGTATATTATATTCAACCTATACAAATAGGAATTACCAAGGAGCAAAAAGATATTTGGTAAACAGTCTATATTACTAATTTCCCATTTTACATTCCACTAAATTTCATTTACATTTAATGAGAAAGGATGGTCATAGTATGGGGACTGAATGATCATATATTATTGGTTGCCCATATAGCTGCAAACCAGGCAAAAGAAAAAAGAAAAAAAAATAGCACAAGATAAACTCTGCCAACATATCCTAAAGTTTAATTCATTTTAACAGGTATCTGTCTAGCATCTAAATGAGGCTATAAAACAAAAATAAGTGTGAAGTGAGGTCCAAGGGACTCCATTGGAACTTACATCCTTGTATCAGAAAATAACAAACAGGTTATTTAGAAAAAAAATAATTCAGTTTAAAACATTTGCAGGAAGCCCACCCAAATCAACTAGTACATACATAGCAGAATTTGACATGTGTGATCAGAGAGCATATTTTGGGCTACCACCTGTCAAAAATCACTCATTCTTCCTTCTCAGATCCACCTTTATATTCTCATTATTTCTAGGTCAAATAAACCATTTATTGATGATGTGTCATATCTCACTTGAAATCTCACTTCACTGCAGACTATTCAAAGGAGATAATTCATAAAATGCTGTTTCATGAAAAGCAACAAGTCATTCCCATTCAACAAAATATGCACTGAGTGCCAGCTATGGGTATAGCATCTGGTTAAGTATCCTTTGGAGTTAAGTCACTACTTCCCAAGTGATATCTCTCACTATTCTGGTGCTTTAAAGCAACATTGTTTGGGAAAGGGAGATGGTTATGCATTTATAGGACTATGAATTCCAGCATTTGGTTGAGAAGTGGCACAACTGGGTCATAAAATGCAAGATATAACTTTTAATAAGCAGTTCCTGTATGTCGAACTTTGACAACCAGGTCAGTAAAGTGAGAAATTAGACGTGACACATAAAAAATGCTAACTACTCTCTCAGGTCATATAGCAGGAAAAAAAATGTGTTGATTTTCAATAGATTACCATGGTAACTTGTATTAGATTTCAGTGTTGAGAATTACATTTGCCATCTGTAAAAAATATGTTAGCTATTTGTCTCTACTTTTAGGGCACATGTTCTATTTTTAGCACATGCTTTATGATGAGTAATTTTTCTAGAGGTCAAGTTCTTTAAATTACAAGTGGACATTTAAAAGATATTGAAGTGGTTTTATTTTTAATTCAAAAAGAAAATCCTTTGGTACATTTAGGAAAGCATAGGAAGGTCATTTTATAAACCATTAATTGAACTGTGACATGAATAAAGACTGACTAAATAGGAGAGGAATTATGAACTGTGGTGAAAAAATAGGACAATTTCTTGAGAATGTTTTATTTTTGCCTATTCAGTTGTGTGTGACCTAAAGCAAGTCTTTTTGCTTCATTGTTCTTTTATTTTATCATTTTTCAACTAATCGCTTCTAATCTCCAGTGTAGGAAACTTGAAAGAACTTATTAAACACTGATTGACTAATCATATATATTAGGCCATTTGTCAGATTTTACAGATTCTTGGAGCTTTGAGACATTGTACCCCATTTTGCCAATCTTGAAATTAAATGAAAGTGGCTCTCTTCTCAGGGATTTCTTATGTTTAAAGTGTTTTTAAAGTTGCGTCAGATCTTTAGTTCCTATAACTGCAAAATAGAAATTACAATTTCTTATGATATGTGACCTCAGTTCAAAGTACTGACTTGTAATGGTTTCCAAATTCATGCAAACTAAAATGGAAGAGGTCATTATCAAAGCCTGAAAGAATAAAACATAAATTGCCTGCTTAAATCAGTTTGAAATTCTAATTCTAGTATGTAATATAAAATGAGTACAACTTGAAAATTCATTTATACTATCCCACAGATCAAGGTAATGACTCACAACTCCTTGAGTGCATTTCTAATTCTCCCCAAATGAACAAATCTGTCTATATTATTTAAATACCTGAATATTAAAAGTAGCTTAAAAGAATACATTAAAGATATCACAATAAAATTCTATTCAATTGTCTTCTTGATAGATTGCTGTCAGTGGCAACTTAGTAGTTACATAAAACTTGATAATAATGAAATATATTTTCAACTGTTTAGTCAGTCACATACCAGTTTGTTTCCCCACCATTAAAACAATGTAATTAGTCTCAATAAAAATTGAAATGCACACTTTCTCTAAAATCAGATTGTTTTAACCTACTTATTGTGTGAGTATTTATAAAATGTTGCCAAAAATGATTAAGAAAAGCTCATTAGTGGTGCTAAAATGTTTCTTATATACTTTCCTTGCTGAACTGGACATCTTTAAGTGATGCTTAGATAAATATACAAGTAAATAAATAATTAGGATAAAGTGGTTATCAAGAAACCTCTTAGCAGAACACATCTTGCAAACCATGTTGGATATCTCCATTCCAAACTGTTCAGAGTAAAAGGCAAAAATAAGCTTTTTTGTAGTGTTAATATTTAAAGTCATAAAAAACATAATACATTGGAAAGTGATAGAAGGTGATAGAAAGTGATGGAAAGTGATAGAAGAAATTTGCTGACTTAATGGCAATTGTTATCTGAGGTGGTATGATTCCTATGACTTTCAATTTTTCTTATCATCCCTATACCTTTTTCAAATTATACAATAAGCATATTTTATAGTCAGAAAAAAATGATGAGAAAAATAAGTCTGTTTGATATAGCTAATGAATATTTTTAAATGCTTATAGGAAAATTCTATCATTTTTGCTATAAGATACAGGAATTTAAGTTATAAAATTATACTGAAACCTATTCACTTGAATGTCTACTCATTTTGTTGTTGTTGTTGTTGTTGTTGATATCAGCGATTAAACCCAGGGGCACTTGACCACTGAACCACATCCCCAGCCATACTTTGTATTTTATTTAGAGACAGGGTCTCACTGAACTGCTTAGCACCTTAGGCTGGCTTTGAACTTACGATCCTCCTGCCTCAACCTCCACAGTCCCTGGCATTATAGGCATGTACCACCACACCTGGCCTGCATGTCCACTCTTAATCCCACTTTCTAGCTGTGTTAGAAAACATTACATTTTAAGGGACACCTTGCTTCTACAAAGTTTTCACAAACCACTGCTGATATTTATGGACCAAAAATCAATGCACAGAGTGAAATGATAAGATAATGACCTATTATTTGTGAACAATGGCCATTAATTAAGAGAATTAATTATCAAGAATAGGCCTTTCATTAATCCCAACTACGGACACCATTAAACTATATGAGCAAACAAATTTGTTCTTAGCTTTGGCATAAGGAACTCTTTCTTTAGGGGGAATTAAGTACTATTAGGTTCTGCTACTGGTTATCTCCAAACATGCCCCTTTCATCTTAGTTTTTTATTTTATTTTATTTTATTTGGTGCTGAGGATCTAACCTAGTGCCTCACATGTGCTAGTCAAGTGCTCTACAACAGAGCCACAACCCCCACTGCTCATCATAGATTTTTTTTATTTGTTTTAATTAGTTACACATGACAATACAATGACCTTGACATACATTTGAATCACACGTGATACAATATCTCATTTTCCTGAGTATATAGGTTGCAGAATCACATTGGTCATGCATTCACATATATACACACAGTAGATTTTTATAGGAGAAAAAATTAATAAACTCTTGCATCTCTTTACAAAATGAGAAAGCAAGACCAATTTTCTACCATTTTCCCAAACATATTTATGTATTCAGAAAATGGAGTGATCAAAAGCATTCAAGAGAGAGAAAAAATAGATTTTTTTTCTGTTGGTCTCATTGGGAGAAATGATTCAGCATATGGTTTGATTATTGTGTTTGCCTTAATAGTTTCTGACTCTGGAATCACCAAGATTTTGAATGAAACTTATCTCAAGAGAGAAACTATTACTAATGTTTTTGCTGAACACATTTTATTCTAATGCTTTCAATAATTAGGAAATACATTAAATCCTTTAAAGGAAGAAAATTAAAATAATAACATGAAATTCTGAAGTTTATTAATGCTTTCCATTTTGTATACTTCAGTGCATTAAGGTTTTACTTGTCCACAATATTTATAAATTTATTTCCATTAGTTGAATATTCTACAAATCATCATACCATGTTTTTTAAAAGTGCTTAATATTTCTGTAGACAACATGTCTCCTATTGGTTATCTAAACATTGCAGATGTTCTGGGTTCTATGGGAAACCTAAAACATTCCCAATGGAAGAAAGAATTATTCTAACTGTGACAATATATCCTCTGGTGGAGGATGGCTTTCAGAAAAAACACTGCATTCCCTTAACAAAAAGGAGTGAAATGGCAATGCTACCTTCATACTGACAGTTTTCTCTCAAGAGATGTTTTGTAACATTCCAATCTGTGCCTGTCTATTTGTATGACATGTTAAGAAGGAAATTCCTAGTAGAGGGAAAGCAAATACTTTTTCTTTTAAGATATTTTCTTTTAGATATCAGTGAAGTTTGACACCTTGATATACAATAGCCCTGTCTTCCAAGCTGGTCACCCAAGGCCCTTTTTATTCTTTACTATAGCAGTATCTTCTTTCTTTGTCTGAATTCTCTCCATCATACTTAGTCATATAAGATCTAAGATTAAGGAACACCATCTTAATCTGTTGTATGGTTACATGTATACATAAATACATAATGATATGCATATGGCCCATGCTATACTCTTTAAATACATTTCAACACTGTTTTTACATTCTAAAGGGGAAAGTTTTCAGCAATAAAGCTCTGTCTGTATTAATAACTCCACAGTGTACATTTGGAAAATATATGCCAAATTTCTCCAAGGGATAATCATGGTCCCACTGTTCTGACCGAATTTTGGAAACTGGCTTAACTGGTACTTGAATTGCCCAAACAGATATTTAGTGAAAAGGTGCATGTTATCTGATTTAAAAAGGAAAAAAGACAAATAACCTCTATTAATAGAGAAATCAAAACATGAATTTGTCTACCATCATCCATCACACCACATATTTGCTTTCCTAGTACTACAGACCAAAGTACTTGCCAAAAACATTTGTAGGCATTCCTGTACTGTGCCACTTAGTGCCTGATTCCTATTCTTGAAACACCCCAATGAAACCACACAAGCATAAACAAAACATATTCCAAATGAGTTCCTCCACCTGGCTCATGATAATGATGCATGTGGCATTTCTTAGACACATACAAAAGAGGTCTAGCACAGTGCCAATTTAAAGCTCAATAAATACTTTTATTATTTTGTTATTAAATATCTGCTTACATGCCTGACTGTACCTAGACATGAGCTCTTTTAAAGCACTGATCACATTACATCCAAAACTTTATCTCTAGAATTTTATTATTAAAACTTATTATATAAAGATAAAATGAATGAATGAATGAATCAATCAATCAATCTTTGAAAATAAAAGTTGGGTGTCTAGGATATAACTCAGTGGTAGAGTGCTTGCTTAGAATCTGCTAGGTCCTGGGTTCCATCCTCAGTGTGCACAAGCACGTGCATGTGTGTGCGTGCATACACCCCCCCCCACACACACACAAGTTGTATAGTAATATCAAAGATGTGAAGAAGTACCTGATTTATATCCAAATGTCAACTGAATACAAACTTTCTTAGTTCTGTATGTCTATACAAGAATATACCATCATTGGATTTATGAATGAAAGACAATTTTTAAATTTATAATAAATTGACCATTTTTCTATATAATGAAGTTTTATTACCAACTTAATAGAGTGAATATAAATAATTATGTCTCATCAATTGCTTGAACCTTGTGTCACATCTACTAGAAAAATGGCTCACAGAAATATTGGAATTTCAGAATGAAATTCTGAAATTGGAAAATTGTTCTTAATCATCTAGTCTTTTGTTTACTCAACAAAAAATCATTCGGTAACTACAGTGTGTCAGATAATTTTCAAGGCACTTGAGTTAATCAGTGAAAAATTTAAAAATATAGACAAAAAACAAATAGAAAACAATGATAACAACAACAAAACACCCTCACTCTTATAGAATTTAAATACCAATAGGAGAAGACAGATGATAATCATTAATTAGCTTCATAATATGCAAATTAAATATCATGTTCTATGGTGATAAATACTATCAGAAGAAATAGAGAGAAGTGGGTGCAAAGTGCAACCATGGGTTTGTGCTTTGGAATGAATAGACAGTGAGCCACATTGAAAAGGTGCTGTATGAACAATGACTTAAGAAGCAAAGAGAAGGGCATACAGAAATCTGAGGATGAGAGGACACTCCTAGTGAGAAGGAAGGACCAGAGCAAAGATGCTAAGATAAAGCAATTGTTTATAATGTAAAACCATAGCTAAAACTAGCTCTGCTAATATGAAATTGGGAAAGTCATGAAAAAAGCAACCAGAAATACATGTTTTAAGGAAGGCAAATTACTTTAGCAAGGAAAGAGCCATTTAAAGTATAGATTTTAGCCTTCCCTTTCAAGATGGGTAGGGTTTTAAGAAATGGAAAGGAA
The DNA here is from genome assembly GCF_048772815.1 of Callospermophilus lateralis. Classification (NCBI taxonomy): domain Eukaryota; kingdom Metazoa; phylum Chordata; class Mammalia; order Rodentia; family Sciuridae; genus Callospermophilus; species Callospermophilus lateralis. Next base: position 17,524,048 of record NC_135325.1, read on the forward strand.
AGGTTCTAGATTGGTACAGAATCAGGAAAACACATTGAAATCAATTCATTCCTGGTGGCATGCCTGAACCCCAGTGATTTGGGAGGATGAGGCAGGAGGATTGAAAGTTTGAAGCCAGCCTCAGTAATTTAGTGAGACCCTGTCTCATATTCAAAAATAAATAAATAAAATAAAAAGGGTAGGGCATGTGGCCCAGTGGTTAAACACCCCTGGGGTTCAATCACTGGAATCAAAAAAAGAAAAAAATCAATTCACAGTAGAGCAATGATTTGGGTTGGAGGTTAGTTAGTTGCTTCAATTAAAAGAGTAAAAAAAAACATAAATGTCAATATAAAGTGTTCTAACTTTCTTTCATGGGCAATGTAAATCAGATAATAGTTACTGAAGAAAATCCCAAGGTGAATATATATTTGGTGAAGATTAAATTGAAGGCTTTGTATAGAACAGATTAAAATAGCTATTAAATGATACAATTTTAATCTAAAGGTAATCAACCCAAAATGCATTTTATTTGTAATAACAATTATTATGCTGTGATCTTATCGTTTGACCTCTCTTTTATATTTTATGTTTTTGCTTTGGAATGAAAACTACAAATGCTCTTGTAAAATTATAAGACTGCTACAATAAATTTCCATACATTGCAACTGTTTCCCCTTTAACCTATAAACATAGGTTATAGACATTCCTATATATAGGTAGATAAAAATATAGACCTACTATGTATTCAAATTTATAGTACATATTATTGTTGAACCAATTGACAGTAAATTGTAGACATTATGACTGACTAAATACTTCAGTGCAAATCTAAAAAACAAGGATATTTTCTTTCGTAATTGGAATACATCTGTCAAAATCAGGAATGTTGAAAATGATGAAATGTCATTTTCTAATATGCAGTCTATATTCAAATTTCAGAAATTGTTTCAATAGATGTTCTTCATATAATAGTTCCCATCCAGAATTATTCATTACATTTAGTTGTCAAGTCTCTTTAATCTCCTTTTAACCTGGGATGGCTCCTCAAATTGTCTCTGTCTGTTAAAACACGTTTTGTTTTTTTTTGTTTTTTTTTTTTTTTAGAGAGAGAGAGAGAGAGAGAGAGAGAGAGAGAAAGAAAGAGAGAGAGAGAGAGAATATCCCAATATTTATTTTTTTAGTTTTGGCGGACACAACATCTTTGTTTGTATGTGGTGCTGAGGATCGAACCCGGGCCACACGCATGCCAGGCGAGCACGCTACCGCCTGAGCCACATCCCCAGCCCTCAAAACACGTTTTTAAAGAGTAGAAGCCAAGTAATTTGAATTTTATAGTTGTCCCTCAGTTTAGGTTGGTCTGACATTGCCTAATTTTTCAAATGTTTAGGTATATCCAGCTAGAATACTACACAAGTAATGTGGCTTCTTCTTGCATTACAGCAGACAACAAATAATATCATTTTGTCTGATTACTGTTGATGTTAACTTTGGACACTTCTGTAAGATGGTGCCCACTTTCACCTATTCATTAATAAATAATCAGAAGAGAGGTTTGTTGAGACAGTGCTAATATTCTGCCTCGCCAAACTTTCATCCAATAATTTTAACATTGGTTTACCAGTCTGGTGTGAATCCATTGTTGTTATTATGGCTTAAAAATGATGATTTCTAACTATCATTTCTTATGTATTTACTACTCAGCATTCTAGAGAGAGCTTTTGTTTGTTTATAACTAATAAGAACTCATGGATTAATGTTTTTTCAAATACTGCCATTATTCATTTTAATTCATTTTTTTAAACATACCACATATGAAAGTTTCTTCCTTCGAGGGAATAAATTCCCAGCTTAATACACTTCTTATCTGGTTGGAAAGAGGAATAGCATATTCCCGCTCTAGATAATAGTACATTTTTTCTCTAGTCTTTTGTTTTTAATTTTTGTAATGGTTCAATAACATGTAACAATTAAGTTGCTAAGGTTTCTGGGACCTTAGTCTAACTAGGCCCTAATCATGGGTCCTATCTAGTGACCATATTTGCACTCTTGATTGGCAGAAAGTAAAAAGTTAATTTGATGATTTGGCTGAAAAGTTTCCAAAATGGCAAAATATACTACTTTGAAGGTAATCTTTTTCCAAATGTTTGGTTATAGATCAAGCTGTTTCATTCAGGGCTATTTTCAGTTTCATTGTTCTACTTTTTCCTTGCCTTGTTCTAAAAAAGACTTTTGCAAGAGCAAAACTGCTATCCTTATATACTGGTTTATATCTTCTCCAAACATTTTCCTGATATTATGTGAACAGCAATTCAGTTTCTTAATGTGTTACCCCCCCCAAAAAAAATTATAACTGCTTCTAAATTGCACTGATGTATTGTAGAATTGAGTTGAATATCTTTGTAGGCTGAGCATAATTATCCTCCTGCCAGGAACAAATAAGTTATACTGCTCCAGTGAAATAAATATGCATATGAATTTATGTGGATGGATAAATCCTTATAAACTTTAGCTCTTTATAACACAATGAGAGAAGAAAAAATGTACTTGGTGAGGCTAATGAATAAACTGGGATCATTATAATGTCTATCATGCATTTCCTCCACTAAGTTGAGTTTTACTGCATATAAATCAGGGCAGAATATTTCAAAGGACTTTATATAAGGAATGAACCAATTTTTGGATGAACTATTTAAGAATAAGCCACCTAAAATCTTCAATTATACTTTGGACTAGATAGATAGATAGATAGATAGATAGATAGATAGATGGAGAGAGAGAGAGAGAGAGAGAGAGAGAGAGAGAGAGAGAGAGAGAGAGAACATTCAAAGACTAGAGATACAAAATGAAAACTCCAGCCAGGAACTGTGGCACAGGCCTGTAATCCCAGCAACTCATGAGGCTGAGGCAGGCAGATCACAAGTTCAATACCAGCCTCAGCAAGTTAGCAAGCCCCTTAGCAACTTAGGGAGACCCTGTCTCAAAATAAAAAAAGAAAAAAGAAAAAGAATTGCAGATGTGGCTCAGGGATAAAGTGCTCCTGGGTTCAAACCTTGATACAATAAAATTAAAAAAAAAAAAAAACAACTTTGAGTTCAAAAACACCCATGAAGTTTTATTTACTTTGTCAAAAATCTTTGCTTCTTCAAACATTTCTAGCAGAAAAGTTTACAAACAATAACACCAGGTCCAGGCCAATAAAAAATAGGATCCAAAACTATACTAGGTAATTGCAGCCGGATTAGTGTAAACCAAATAAATGCATTTATTATTTGCAATGTAATCCAATATACTAAGAGATGGCATGTACTTTATTTTAATTAGCTGTTTCTTTTAAAGGGTTGCTTGCTCCAACTGTCTTGATAAGAAAAAAATTGTAGTCATTGCTCAAAATGCTTGTAGCAAATCTAGTTTTAAATTGAAGCAATTTATTCCGAAAGTAGTCTACCACTGCAGCAATAATCAATGTGTTTTCCCTTAGCCTATACTGGAGCTTTCCAAGGACTATTGTTAATTGCCTGTAACTAAATGACTACTGGTGCCCTTAAATGTAACTCTTTGGCACTTGTTCATTTGTTGTGTTTAACCAAATGCCAGTTTCCCTTAGGTTTTGCTTAGTGATTTTTGCTTTACAATTTTCAATATTCAGTCTCAGTCCCTTAAAGGGGGTAGAGTCTATCATTTTAACAAAATAACACAAAGGGTAAACAGATTTTAAAAGGTCTGCACTTTCTCTTTCCATCCTCAGATGTTGAATTGTGCTGAAATGGAATCTTTTTATTTTTTAAATGCTGCCACTCCAGGCAACTTGAACTAGAGCTGAAAAACAGATCCCATTTCAAAGGGAAAATGACATTTGCTGGGGCAACACTATTCACATGCACATTGTAACGTAAAGATAAAATGTAGCATTGGGCACAAATAATTTCTCTTAACTGTGACAGAATTTAACCCCTAATAATTTTGTCCTGACCTAAGGATAAATAATAATATTTTGTACTCTTATTAATGAATATATCCAGCTTGGAGCAGAAGAATGTAGAGACCAAATCTAATGCACCACTTTCCTTGTGATAGTCAACACTTAACACAAACTGTATAAGTCAATGTTACTAACTTAGATCAAATGGAAAATGCATTAACCTGCACACATTTATAATATGTGTACATGAATACTATACTCACATAAAAATATGAAATAACTGAGGAGCAGGCACTGTTGTATGCACTGTGGGAAATGACAAAGTTTCCTTCCTGACCTTTTTATAAGGATAGTAGATGAATACCATGTTTCTGTATGGGGTGGGAGTAGGGAATCTGTGATTCTCTCATGATCTCAGATAAGTTAAGTCCTTTTAAATGCTTTTTCTTTGTACCACTTTTTAGAATTCCTATTATTAGTAAATTACTATCTGTGGCTCAGAAGGGTTATTTTTGCTTATTGCTCATTCTCTAAGTAACACAGGACTGTTTTTGTAATTGCTAAGCTACAGTAACCTTGTTCTCTTATTACATTTCTGGCAATATTATTGATGGGCTAAATAAATAGAATATTTATGGTAGTAGGTATAATTTTTTTGAATGGCTGATGACAGCTAGCAAAATAGGAATAGCTCATGTATGAGAAATTCTATAAAAATAAGGACTTACATTCATACTTTTTTCTCTAATTTATACATATTCAGTTACTAAAAATTAAAAAAAAAGTGTGTGGAGACCATTATTATGAACTCCATCTGAAGAAAATGAGAGTTCTGTTTATTGGGTTGTTAGGATTATGTTTTGGGCATAGTTTTTGATTGTCTCCAAGGCTATATAACTAGATATGGGCACTTAAGGCATACTTCATACTCAGGCCTTGTTCCACACCTCCAGATGCAAAGGGTATGCTTAGGGGCACTACAGAGGAATCATTCTCTGCCTAGGCAATTATCTACAGTACAGCAGCTGTTCTGATACCATTCTTTCTTGTGAGTTTCTCCCCACATAGACTTTGGGTCAGAACTTATAATGAGTTTTTATTTTAAAAATGAAAATACTAAGAATTGAAGTATGATTTTTTAAAAAGAGATAAAATTCATAGATCAGCTCAATGAGTTGTGATAAATGCATAAAATTGTGTATCCACATGCAAAAAGGATACAGAATGTTCCTTTACCCCAAAAGTTCCCTCTTACCTCTTTCCAATAAATTTTCCCTTCACTCATCCTCAAACCATTAGATTCTGATTTATATCACCATGGATTATATTGTTATGTTCTGGAATTTGAAGTAAAATCATATAATGGACATCACTTTGTATCTGGATTCCTTCACCAAACAATTTTGCAGAAATTTACTTATATTTCTCTTGGGTTAATTCCATTGAGTGAAATTGATATGCATAGAGTAGATTCGTATTTTGCTAGAAACTTACCCCAAATATTCCAATGTAATAATACTATTGTGTATTCTCACTAGCAGTTTTTGGGGTGAAATTAAGAGTTCTTGATTATTTTTCCACTTTTATGCAAGTAATTTTAGAGTTTTTAATTGTGTTTAATATAGTAAATTAGAAAACAGAATGAATCTTTTAAAAAAAAGCTATAGTGTGGGCTGGGGGTATAACTCAGTGGTAAAGCAGTTGTCTAGCATGCAGGAGGCCCTGGGGTTGATCCCTAGCATTGCAAAGAAAGAAAAAGCCACAGTCTAAATGCTTATCTCTTCCATAATATCCAATGTATTTAAATCAGATTTTTTCTGGCATATAAGCCACCCTCTGGGTAAAAAAACTATACACCCTCTGTATAGTTTTATACAGGCTTCTGTGTATGGTAGAGTTTAACTCATATCCTAAGAGAGCCAGTTCATTCCACAGTATTATCTACCCACTTATCCTTTCTGTTCACATCACAGGAGTGAAACATCATTTGAAAGAGTGTTTTGTATTTCGTTCCTGGTACCTTTGCTGTAGGATCTTGTGTGTTCTTCATAAGGGTCAACAGATAAAGCTGCTAGAGTTACCTCATTCTTCCACACTTTATATTGATTTACTTAGACTCTTAAAATATTTAATTCCTCACTTTACTGTTTAATTCATAAAGTCCAGCCTTTTAATAAAATACTTTCTTCTAATTCCCATTTAATTTTTCTAAATAGAGAAAAATACACTCAATTAAACAGTAATTATATGCATTTACTTTATTAAACTGTTGAATTAGGAATAAAGGCCAAAATGATAAGAAATATGGCTAATTTTTTTCTGTAATTGTAATAGGAAAAGTGATATCACATGTAAACACACACATACAATGTTCTTATGAGAATATGATGTGCACACTTTTAAAACTAGTTTTCACTGATGTTACTCTAATGTTCCAATCATGATTTCATCCCATTTGTAAGAGCTCAGGAGTGATCTTGTAACCTAAGAATACATGTTAGCATAGATTTAGTTTTCAGTCTAAGCTTATGTTGACTATTCTGATGAAATTACATAACTCATCCAATGGTGGTTTCTCTCAGAATCTAAAATATCATTATTTTAATGCTTTCATTTCAGAAATATTAGTACTTAATGGCAGTTAAGGAAACTAGTGGTTTTTGAAGTAATAGTCAGCCTCAGGAAAGAATAGCTACCCCTCAGTAATAACATTTGGAATAGAATGATCAAGGACAACATGCATACACACTTAGGTAATGTGAATTTCAACATACGTGTATGGTGACTTACAAGTAATCTTAACTTTTTTATAATGTTCATAAATGCTAAAGGAGAAAAAAAGAAAATTTTACCCCCTAATTTTTCTGATAAGTATTTATGTAATACACACAATTAATATAGAAGATGTCAAGAAACCCCCCCCCCTTTTTGGATAGAATGTAGTAACATCCCTGGTATAATGGGAAGCAAAGAAATAGAAAAAATTAAGCTTACCAAAAGGAAAATATTAACAATATATTTTGCTTTGGTATCCACTAAGGAGCCTACTTCTTAAATACAAGTAAGCATTCAGCCTCCAAGATTATGGTCCACCTCCGGGACACCCATCTAGAAAGATGTAGTTGGGAAGTCATTGCTCCTGGCAGAAGTCAGCAAGTAGCATTGATTAGGCAGTCCTCTGGACACTCTATGCAATAGTCCACAGTGCCTTCTAGGCACTGACACCTCACTTTCCTTTGGTTCCAACTCCCAAGTGAGAGAGATCAAGATTCATATTTGGTGAGTGCAGAAACTACCCAGGCTTAAAAGCTTCACATCCACAGGAACCAATATTGTTCTTATCATCTCCAAAAGCATAGTTTATAGGATCTGCAAAGAGATATGTTTATATAAAATTTCACTGCACTCAGGCAATCCCAATATTATAGTTTTCAATCAGATAGTTATATTGTTCTCAGTCCAAATGCAATCAACCAAACAAGGTTCATTTTTACCATAAGCAATGTTACTTAGCAACACAGTTACCACATACCACCTTATCAAGTTACCAAGGAAACGTAGCTTAAAGTTATGGAGAGGTCAAATTCTCATGCAAAAAAGGGAAAGATAATGGTAACCCATAACCCACATCAAGTCTCATCCAGAAAAATGTGAAATTAAATTGAATTCATGATTTTCAGATGTGAAAATTGTATCATTCTCTATTGCTATTTTTTCCAGAGCTAATGTACACAGTTGAACTTGCTGGAGGGCTTGGTGCTATTCTCCTGCTGCTTGTTTGTTTGGTGACCATCTATAAGTGTTACAAGATAGAAATCATGCTCTTCTACAGGAATCATTTTGGAGCTGAGGAGCTGGATGGAGGTAAGATGAGTTTCCCCTTTTATTGTTGTTTCTGAATATTTTTATTATTTTTCCCTGCCTTTATTTTATTGAAGGGAAAGAAAAGTTACTTGCAAAATCACTAGCAGCAGGTCTTATAATCTTTCCATGTTCAGTTGTAAGTTCATAATTTGTACTGAAATGTGTGTATGATACATTGGAGCCAATAGGTATTTTCCTCTGAAAGTTGTAAAACAACACCTACCCTTTTTAGAATTCTATTCTAAACAGCACTTACAAATTACAAACACTGATTGCAATGCCATCAGAGTGTTCATTTTCTCTCACCTTGTAATCAGTACTGAAAGGCCAGCTTTACTTTTCTATAGGTAAGGAGTGTCTCTTTTAATTGTGTTCCCTAGCCCAGGAGTTTGAAGTGAATCTTAATTTGTTCCTGTTTAAAATGATCAGTATAATAAACTGTACTGAATCTTTCAGCATTCATCCAGTAGTCTTTTCAATCTTGTTTATTTTGCTATATTTAGATAGGCTAATTTTTATTCTAAGTGTGGACCAACAGATAAAAAAGTGCACAAGCACATTGTTTTCATAATAACACATCTAACATTTTTACTCAATTGAAGAAGTAAATATTGTTTTGTGGAAATCATAATTATTCTTTGCTTTTGGTCAGCCAGGTATATGTGTACATTCTGTTAGAAATATCAAAGTACCACAAGAAATCAAACACATGCTCAAAAGTGGGTAGGCAAGGTGATCTATATTTCTGCCAGAGGGCATGCCACCAGAACCAGGCTAGCAAGCAAGCAAGCAAGAGTACCTGGGTGTTGGGCTGGGGATGTGGCTGAAGCGGTAGTGCGCTTGCCTGGCATGCGTGCGGCCCGGGGTTTGATCCTCAGCACCACATACAAACAAAGATGTTGTGTCCACTGAAAACTAAAAAATAAATAAATAAATAATATTAAAATTCTCTCTCTCTCTCTCTCTCTCTCTCTCTCTCTCCTCTCTTAAAAAAAAAAAAGAGTACCTAGGTGGGCAGTCCACCTGCATATATCCCTAATGCAGTGCTGTCTCTCACCCTGATTGGAGGAGCTCAGGGGTATAATCTATGAGACTGGCTAATTTTAAAATTAGGGCAGGCAAAAGGAAGGCCTATAATCAAAATGGTTACAGTTGGATCCAATTAAGGCTATATTCTGAAAATTGACCACTGGACTTTCTATTTCTCAAAATTCAAAAGAAGAATTTGGGGCTCTTACAGTTGAACTCCCTAAACCACTCATTAGAGAAATATCAGTCTTTCCACCCCCTCTTTTGTATCATTTGAGAAACATAAGATAAATATGCACTATAGGAAGCATATACCAGTTGGAAATGAATAGTGCAAATTATAAAGCTATTTCTATCATATTTATAAACTTTTTTCACTGTCAATTTTGCATTAAAAAGTACAAAGTAAAAATTAAGCAATTTCCCTTGTTGCCACCTGTGCAGGGCCCTCTGGAAGAAATACATAGGCAGAACAGGAGGTTGTCAGTTTTATAAAGGGAGCAAACTATAGTTCTCCCTTTCCCATTAGGATGAAGTCTGGGCTGAAGCAAAACTGTGGTTTTGTTTGTTTGTTTTAAGTGATGGCTTGCCTAGTTGTTCTCTGTTTCTAACTGTCTTGGCTATTCACATAGATTATTAGTTTTCTTTGCTACTGCTTCAAAGAGATGTGAGAAAATTGTCAATGTCAGAGCTATTGTTGGATGAGCATACCAAGCAGGGTGTTAGACATTCTTCAAATCATCCTTCCTAAGCCTCACATAAATTCTAAGGTCAATATTATAATCTCCATTTTACTGATAAGGCAACTGAGTCTTCCAGAGGTTAAATAACTTACTCAAGATGATAATACAAGTATTACTGTAAGTGGCCAGGGTGGGATTTGAAAATAAGTCTGTTTTCAAATCCTTTATTTTATTGAATACTGAATCCCCATCTTATTTTTTTTTCTTGTCAAATTTGGTGTGTTCCGCATCATCTAAAGATCTCTTGTCATTTGAACAATTTGCACAATAGAAGATATTGGAAAAAAGAAGATTTTGTAGAGAAATTTTACTTTATCTATTAACCCTATTTTGAATACCCAATTCATTAATTTTCGATGTAGCTTTTATATATCATTTTTTGAATGTAGAAAATAATGGAATAAAATAAAAATTATGAATTATATACAGTTGAACTTTCAGCAATTTGAACATTCCTCTGGGGATACTGCTTATTGGATTTCACTGTTATTCTGAAGCTGTTGAGTTCTCAGACTTTCTTGTGTTTTAAACAAAAAAATAAAGCAAGGATACATTAACAAATAATATTCTAGTAGATGAAAAGGATCTCCCAGAAAGCTAATTTTGCTAATAAATGCCTTAGAATTTGTTAGAACCTTCTCCCTAGGGTCATGTTGAATGCACTATCAGGGATCTAACTAGAAGGGTTTTCCTTGACATGCTACTGTGAATGCACTAGACTCAAAGAAAACTAAGATAATTAAATTAATTATCATATAGATAAGGTTAATGCACAAATAATCCCCTAAAAAGGAAGGGGGGGAAGCAAAGATTGTCAAGGCAGTGCTTGTTCTTTTTTTTTTTCTTTTTTTGGACCAGGGATTGAACCCAAGGGTACTTAACCATTGAGATACATGCCTAGCCCCTTTATATGTTTTTTGTTTGTTTGTTTGTTTTTTATTTTGAGATAGGGTCCCATTAAGTTGTTTAGCCCCTGGATAAGTTGTGCTCCTCCTGCCTTAGCCTCCTGAGTTGTTGGGATTACAGGTGTACACCACCACACTCACCTTCAAATGCCTTTTAGAGGAGGAAGTCTTACTACAAGTGCAATGATATGAGCACCCTCCTTGTATTAAAAGTAGACATTCTCCAGCTGAAATGAACAGAACTTCATTCTTAACTCTATCCTGCTGCATCTCATCTGACCTGTAGAACTTTCAGAAACATTGTTCCTTCAGAACCATAATACCATAATAACCATAATGTGTAAGTTCAAAATCTACATCTTAGCAAAAGTTAGGCATACATAATTTCATATTTCTAGAGTTCAGGATATAGTTCAGTCGGTAAAGTGCTTGCCTCACTTGCACAAGTTCCTGGGTTCAATCTCCAGCACCACGTACACACACACACACACACACACACACACACACACACACAAAATCTCATTTCTCTAATTCTTTAGTCATCTAAATGTATCCAACTTGGCTCTCAAATTCTCATTTCCAGCAATAGCAAAATAAATAAACAAACAAATAAAATCTTATCACCTTGCAACCCCAAGATAACTGTCAGTTCTGATTTGGAATTCAACTTCTTATGTGTTAACATTGAGTTTTAAATTGAGATTTTCCATTTCCCTTCTCCTTCCCTTTTCCCTCAAGAAACCCATTTCTAGGGAACTCACATACAGCTTTCTGGTAAAGGGGAAAGGCCTCTGGTGCCTACACCATCTGTTTTATTTGAGATACTCCCACCAGTTCTTTGGACTGGGCCCTGGTTACTCAAGACCAAAATCTTTGCTGTAGTTTCCAGACACAAGCTTCACACACTTGTTCAGACTTTATTCCATTGGAAATTTCAGACATGCTTACATGTATTTCTAGCACCATAAACTCTGCTACATTTCAAACCCATATCCCTGTTAAAAAAAAACACACACACACAATCATCCCCTTAAGCATAGCCTCATTAACATGCAGATCCATGTTGTGTGCAGAATTTCTCTAAAAAGTAGTTTCCCAAGACAATCCCTGGGGAAAAGATCACAAATCCTTTCTACTTACAGATTCTGCCTCAGACTATAGGAGATTCTATTAGCCCCTTGCCCTCCCTGGGACCTTGAGTCCTTCTCAGAAACCCAGGCAACCTCTATACCTTAATCACAGCCCCTTATATCCGTCTACCCATACTATTATGATTTAATAATGGCATATGCTTCCAGTGGTGGAAAGCTTCTCTGACATCATCAAATCCACATGGTTCCTAGCTCTCCTACAAGTCTTTTTCTCTTCCAAAGAGGGGAGAACTATTAAGAAGAACAGACTGTTCAGATTATTATCTCACCTTTTAAATATGTAATTCAGAGGTCAAAGCTCTTTATTCTTGGCCATTCTACCAGTTTTACCTCTCCTGAAAGGGGAATTTCATAAAATTTTCTTGGAAATAACGAAAAACAAAGGGTATGAAGAAGAACAAGGAAACAAAGTTTAGCTAATAGGAAGCTGGGGTGTAGCTCTGTGTTGGCAGAGCACTTTTGTAGGTAACACAAGGTTCTTGGGACAATCCCCAGAACCAGACACACACACACACACACACACACACACACACACACACACGTGTACACACATACATACAATCTTTAGCTAATAATTTGAAGTGATGGCCTAATGCAGTGATTGATTATAATAACAGATCCATTGAATATTTATTGAATAACAAATGTTATGTTTATCACTAATAATCATACAACTAGAAATGACTCTTAATCCCAAGAATTGCTGCCATTGTATCAGATGGAAAATGGAGTATTTGGTATTTGGGGCACATTCAGTCAGTTGCTATCAAGTTGTTCTAATGAGTATTAATTGATTATATCAGTTCTTTATCAGAAAGATTTTGATATAGAAGAATTTTGACATGTTTCTGAGATGGAATATGCTTTGATTTCTTGGTTTATTCACATATCTGCTTGCTCCTCCTCTATATAACCTTACATTTTATTGTTTCCCCTGGATTCAGGCCTTACCAGTTCTCTTCTAACGTGACAACACTCAACTTTTCGGATCACATTAACATTCTATCTTTTTTAAATATTTATTTTTAGTTATATGTGGACACAATAACTTTATTTTATGTGGTGCTAAGGATAGAACCCAGTGCCCCATGCACACCAGGCAAGCGCTTTGCCTCTGAGCCACAACCCCAGCCCAACATTCTATCTTTAATTACCTTTGTAAACCCATAATTCCTAAATCTAAAAGTCCTGCTTCCAGTTCTGCTATTTCAGTTTAATTTTTTTCTAGTTACTGGTTATTTCTACCAAGAAAGATCCCAAACCCTGCTTTTATATTACCTACTCCCCTCCCATAACTCATTTCTCATCGTCCTGAATTTCATTGCTTAGTTTTTTCACCATCTATTACCTCACTGGCCATACTTTCTCCTCACCTGCCATTTCCAATTAGTTTCAAGGTCAGTAAATTGCACCTCTTGAAGCTGCACCCCCTTTTTTCCTCACCCTTAATTATAACTCTGACTAAGCCTCCTACAACCTCTTCTTGCTATCATTCTTGAACCCCTACTTACCCTTCACATTCTGATAGAATTTTTTAAATGCCCCACAAAATTTTTAAAAAAAGGGCCCATTTTGCCTTCCAGAGTAAATCCAGTCTTCTTAGCTCAAAAGCAGTTGCTAAGGGTGGCCAAACTTCCCTGTGCATCATTGCCACTCCCATGGGATCTGAACACACACCATTCCAATTACAGTGAGATGTTGGTTTTTGGACAAACACAGCTGTTGAGAACTAACTTAAGACAATGTAATTATGCATAATTCTCGAATTCTTATAGCTAAATGAGGTAACTATAATCATTAAGGATTAAGAAAAGGTTAGCTACTCTGTCATCATCTTGATTCCATAATAAAATGAAAAATTAATTGAACAAGTTCTGCTACATATATACTTATTAGCAAATAGGCATATAACCAATCCTTAAAGTTGAAGAAGTTCCTATCCTGTAGTGTGTGTGTGTGTGTGGCGGGGCGGGGGGGGGGTGTCATGCAAACCTTGCAAGAAATTTTCTGTGGCAAATGTGGCAGTACTCCAGGGGTAGGATTAGGCATTCCATCTAATGTCATCCAAAAATATTCCTCATCAAGTAACAGGACCATTGTGGACTTAAAACTAAGAGAGTTTCCCCAAGAGGCAGGCTACTGACCCTGGTAGATTCTTATAGATGAGGTGTGTGTTTCTAAATTAAGTAATCCATGTCTTGATTAGCACTGATTTCACCCTGGAGAGACTATTTCAAAGATCCTATGCTTAATAAAAAAGCCACTAATTTTAACAATGAAACCCAATTTCTAATGTATATTATGCTAATTACCAAAATATCTATTTTTTTAAATCAGAAATAAAGATAGTTTAAATGCTTGTAGGTGCTGCCTTTTTCTAATTAAATACTAGCTGACCATCCTGATAAAGGCAACCTATTGTCTCTAGAATAGAACTTATAAAAACACAGTACCACAGTCTGTGCTGGAATAATTAAAAAGAAAATACAAACATCAAAAAAACATGAGCTTCTTTGGCTCCTCCATGCCTCTGCCTGGAGTATCCCTTCCAGCTTTATTTAAAAGCTTGTAACCCTGCTTTATGTTTGTTTTTCCCAGAGTATAGTATGGGGATATTTTTTTGGTTGTTGTTGTTTTTCTCCTTCTGCCTGTGGGGTATCCAGGGCATGCTTACTCATAATGACAGCAGGGCAAACTTATAAGAACATTATAATAACTAACACGATTTCTATTTTAAAGATGAAGGAAAAGATCTCCTAGCCTGACATTGGGAGTTATTACAAGTATTGAACAAAATGAGTTAGAGCAATCTTTTATAATCTACACCCCCACCCTCAGAAAATGTGAACATCTGTTTCATTTCAGGTATATGAAACAAACTGGCATTGATACAATCTTAGGCTGTACAGTTTATTTTTATTTCTTTTTCCATTACAAGGTTACTCTTTATTCATCGATTCAGAAATTATTGTCCTCATGTCCATCAGCGAAACACAGCATTTCCGTAAATCATGTAGAAACTATAGGGCTTGGGGTTTTATTTCTCTGGATTTAAAAAAAAATATTGGTGGTGGTGATTAAATAAATTGCATACACAGGAACAACCTAGATGAGTTTTTGAATTCCAAAAGGAGTGACATATAGTTCTTTTTGGTATATGATTATTATTAAATGGTAAGAATCTAGCCTTTTTTTTTTTAATCGCAAATCCTCTGCTTCCTGTACTATTCTGCTACCTCTTACCCTCTTAAGGATTCTAATCTGTTACCTACTCCCCTCTTAAGGAAGCAAGGGAAGGAAATTAATATCTAACAAATGACTCTTTGGGGCTAGGAATTTTGTTGTTATAAGGATTCATTTTCCCCTGGATAGCTTCAGGAAGATATGCTGTTTTCTTTTATTTTTGGAATAATTGGGGATTGAACCAAGGACCTCTAGCATGGTGGACAAGTGCACTACCACTAAGCTGTACTCTTAGCCCCCCAAGGTACTATTTTAAATATAAAGAAATATGACATCAAGTCAGAATTTGAGCTTTGCTACTTTTTTTCCATTATGTCACACCATATATTTTTTTATTACCAGGGATTGAACCCAGGGGTGCTCAACCACTAAGCTATATCCCTCCCTTATTTTCTATTTTGAGACAGAGTCTCCCCAAGTTGCTTAGGGCCTCACTAGTTGCTGAGGCTGGTCTAGAACCTGTGATCCTTCTGTGAATCTCTGGGATAACAGGTGTGTGCCACCATACCCAGCCATAAATATTTTAATTAGTGTCATATTCAAGTGTTTGATTCCTTATGAATTAAAATAGTCCAGAAAAGTACCAAATGGCACAACATGTAAACTGAACTTTATTTTATAGCTTTAAAATGTGCAATTCAAGCACCTTTATTTTAGAATACAATTGTCAGTGATTGTCATGATACAAGTGAAATTAAAAGCAAGTGAAAGTACGAGTGCTTGCATGTGTGAGGTTCTATGTTCAAATACCAGCACTGAAAAAATGAATGAAATTTTTTCACTCTTTCAATAATCGCATCCAATAATCATAAAATCGAAATATAAAGAATATATATTTAATGCATGTTCATTAAAATAAATATGATTTAGCTATGCAAAGTTTTTTTATTTGAAAAACTATGTCTTAGAAATGTGAGAAAGTATATGAAAGCAAACCTGAGACATGAGAAAGAATGAGGCTTACTTTCCTAAAAGTCTTATTTATTCAAATTATATAAATGATAATTTCTAATTATCACAGTTTTTTAAGCTAACATGCTATGCCTAAACATACACAATAAGCTTTCAAGATAAAATACACAATATATCTTTGAGTCCTCCATTCTCATTTGGTAACCCATTTGCTGAATGTTGGCTTTTGTCACTAGTCAATTTCACTTATGTGACTTATAAATATTTGAGAATAAAAAAGATATGGCCAGCTGCCAATAACATCTGACAACTATTCAATAGGTGTTTAAAGGTTAAAAGCTACTGAAGACCTGGATGTCAATCTCAAACTATTTCTATTGTCAGTAAATCTCTTCTGTACCCCAGATCCAATATAACCACCACTCTCATCTTGAAAAGGGAGCTGTCAAATTACATTTTCTGATATTTTTAAATGCTATGTTATTCTAAAACATGCATGAATCCCTTGACTTCTCAATCCTCCTAAAGAGCATTGAGGATAATATCTTTTCATATGTTAAAAAGAAATATGTCTTTATTTATAACCTTTCTCAATTCTTTTTTGAATTCCTAAAACAGTTTCAATTTGCCTACCCCCATTAAGATTTCTTAATAAGATTTTCTTTTTTTGAGATGGAGTCTTGCTGTGTCTCTAAGTCTGGTCTTGAACTCCTGGGCCCAAGTGATCCTTCTGCCTCAGCCTTCTGAGTAGCTGGGACTAAAATGTATGCCATCACCCCTAGCCTTCTTAATAATATTTTAAATTTGTTGTTTTATTTATTAACTCCATACAGTCTAAACTTCCTTTTCTCCCCTCAAAAACATTTTCTTATGAAACAGTGACAAAAGCCAGTAGTCATTTCAGTCAATGTAATGAATAAAATCTGAAGGACCTGTTTGACTTTAGATAGATAGATAGATAGATAGATAGATAGAAATTGATTGATTTTGATCTCAAGTATTTTGTGTATTTTCTGGTTTTTATTTGTTTGTTTTGACTTTTTGAGGGGTGAGACAACTCAGTCAGAATCACTTGAAAATCATGAAGAGTTAACTTAATAACTATATTTGAGATTATGAAAAATTATTTCAAAGAATTATCTACCAGCTGCTGTTTTTCTACCTCTTCAGTGAACCAAATTATATTTGTTGGCTGAAATTAAAAAATAAGAAAAAAAAACTTGTCCACTATATGATAACTTTTAAGTTGTTTATAAACCAAAGCTTAATTTAAATGATCATAGCACTGTCCCTTAAAAATATTAGTATAATTTTTTTGGTGGTTTTTTTTTTTGGTGTGGGGGAACTAGAGATTGAACTCAGGGACACTCAACCACTGAGCCACATCCCCAGCCCTATTTTATATTTTATTTAGAGACAGGGTCTCACTGAGTTGTTTGGCACTTCGTCATTGCTGAGGCTGGCATGAACGCATGATCCTCCTGCCTCAGCCTCCAGAGCTGCTGGGATTACAAACATGCACCACCATACCTGGTTAATTTTGGTTTTTATAGTAATGAAACTGCCAACTTTTTCAAAGTTTCACTAGATACTTGAAGCTCATACACATTAAGATTTGTCAAAATATGCCCATACAGATGTCAAAAACAACCTCAAAAATATTATCCATGATGCATATTCAGATGCCAATTGTGAAAATAGATGAGACCTTGGAATCCATATGATTTTGAGTCAGAAAACATTGCTGAATTTAGTATGGTATCTGGCACTGTATTTCCCGTCTGACAACTTACAAATCAGGGTTTTGCTTCTGGTGGTAAATAAACGCCTAACCCATTACTACACTGACATAGACTCTAGAGAAAGATAGAAATTAGATATCAATCAAGCATCCCATTTATTTGAAGATGGTGCCATGGATGCTTGCAAAGGGGATTTCTGCCAGCATGATAATGCTTGCAAATAACTTCTTTCTATCTAGGAGTTATAAGCTTAAATACTGTAAATTCATCTAGATGACATGAAGTGATAGCAAACTGACTGAGGCCATAGCATCAATTCCCAAAGTTCATTTAACGTTAATGTAGTCACTTTATATATTAGTCTAGACAAGAATCTATTCCCCTCCCCCTTTTTGAGATAGGGTTTCACTATGTTGCCTGGTCTGGCCTCAAACTCCTGGGAAGTATTCTTCTGCCTCAGTCTCCCAAGACACTGTGATTGCAGGTATGCCCCCACCACATCTGGCTCCCTTTTTGAACAAAATGTGGATTTTTTATCTATTTTGTTTTTATTGTATGCCATCTGTATTAAAAACATTTCAAACATTACCACTAAATAGGGAAGAGGGGTGAGAGGGAAAAGGAGGGAGAAGGGGAATTGCACGGAAGATGGTAGGAGACCCTCATCATTATACAGAATATATGTATGATGTTGTGAGAAGGAAAAAAAAAGTGTGTCACATTAGATTGGGTAGAGAGAAGTGATAGGAGGGGAGGGGAAGGGGGGATAGGAAGGGCAGCAGAATAAAATAGACATTGTTATTGCTGTAGGTATATAGGTGACTGTATGACCAATGTGATTCTGCAACCTGTACAATCAGAAAAATGAGAAATTATACCCCATTTGATTCAAATGTATGAATTGTCAAGATCATTGTACTGTCATGTGTAACTAATAGAGAGAGAGAGAGAGAGAGAGAGAGAGAAACATACATCTTTGTGTACACATAAGGTAAGATACCTAGATGGCAAGAGAAACCTAACCTATCTTATGCCAGTTAAAATAGTCTCTGAAGATAAAAAGATCTCTCCAAATTTATTTCTTGGCTGAATTGTGCTTTTCCTAGTAAGAGATTAAAAGTATGGTAAAGATCTATGTTTAAGCCTTTTATTCATTTAGTCAGTGAAATTAAAATACTAGTGGATGGTAATTAAATTAAAAAAAGCATTTCTAATGGAGCTAAGAGGGCAAGGTTCATTGTTTATGGTGCTCTGCTCAATTACCTTAAGGCTGACTGCAGTTGCTTGATGTCATCAAGATCTCTGCATGTCTATACTCTGTTCTACAACAAAGATCCTCAAAGTATAATCGTTGGAACAGCAGAAGCATCTCTTGGGAGCTTTTTATAAATGCAGTTTCTCAGGACTTACAAATACTGAATGAGAAACACTGGAAGGGGTACACAGAAATCTATGTTTTATCAAGTCTTCCAAATGTTTGTCATTTGTGCTCCAGTCTAAAAAACACATTCCTAGTGGCATTGACATGGGCCATAGGTCTTTTGGATTTTTTGGAACCATATTGAGCCATACTTCAAGACTACTCTGAAAGGTCCAAAGGAACCTCTAACCCCCACAGCTCTTAGCAATTTCTTGAAAAGTCTGGGCACCATGGAATCTACATATCCAAAGCCATATGTCCTGAGAAATGGCCAGGCATTTAAAAATTCTTGAAACTAGTATGTGTCACATATGGCCCAAATGAAAGACAATTCATTCATTTTTTCCAACAAGTATATTTGAGCATCTTATCTATCCCTACTTACATGTCTGAGACAAGAGTCATAAAGTCTAAAGGAGAAAATAAGATAAAGAACACAATGATATACTAAATTTGAAAAGAGATCACCTCTGACTGAGGGAAATCAGGCTCAATTTAAAGGAAACCAAACTACAGATTTAGTTGTTAAATATTTATACAATCAATGGGTAGCCATAGAGATTTTGAGCTTCCTAAGTTTTGATTAGTTTGGAAAGATAAATTTGGTGGCTGAAATTGAAACTGAAGTTTTGAGATGAAACTAGATTCTCTGCTTCACCAATTTATTTCTGGGTTCTTGTCTCAAAAATTTCAAGAATAAAATCCATGGACAATAACAGAAGGGAAGAGTAAATAGAATAGTATTTATTTCAGTGAGAAGAAAAATGAATGCAAGAGGGCACCTGAGAGCAGGAAAATCCATTTTAGCATGCTAGCTCAAGGGCTTATATAGTTTTTTTGGGTATGAGCATTGATCAAAATCTATGTTAAACAGGCATTGAAAAAGTACCAAAATCATGGACTGTGTTCTTTAGCCTTGAGTTTTAATCTTTCCTGTAACTAGATTCATCCCACCTAGCATTTTTGTAGACTCTGAGACAAAGGAGTCTTTGCATATGAAAAAGGTCTTGATGGGTCCATTAATGTTTTTACCAGGTAGTCCAGGAAGGTCTTTGCAGGTAGTCCAGGAAGGTCCCCTTAATTGGGGACCATTGCCCTGATTGGCTGACCATTTTCTATTCTTATTATCCATACAGAGAAAGAAAGTGAAAATTGGGTAAAATATAACAGCTGACAAATGAACTGAGCTTAACCTAGGAAGGAAATTGAACCTAGACTCTTTGTACTAATGAATAGTTTGAAATGACTAGCAAAAAAAGAAAGTAAATAGAACTTGCACCTTAGGTTTAAACACTAAAGCAGTGAGATGTTTTATTATTAAAATGAAAATTAAATAAAAGGTGAAGAACAGAACTTGGGATAGGAAGCTTGTTATGTTGTAAGCATGTTATTTTTAATCCTAGGGAAGACAAAGGGCAAAGAATAAGAACCTAGCTAGAACACACCCCAGATTTAGAAGAGCTTCAACACTTTGTAGTGTTTAGGGGGCAAGCTTAAAAAAAAGAAACTTCCCACAAAAAAAGTATCATATGCACAAAATAATATTATTCTGGCTTACAAAGTACTCTCTTTGGCCTGTGATACCTGTACTACTCCTAGTAAAACATTTATCCCATAGAAATAGACTATTGATTTATCTATTTTCTACTAGACTGGAATCACCTGACCTATATTGCAAAGAAAAATTAATATTTTATAGGAAATGCATGGGAATAGCTATAGAATGAGTGTTTTAACTAAATATTAATCCCAAATGATATATTTCTTTATTATGTGCTATGATTGCTTACTCAACTAAAGTATTTGCATCAGCACATGGTGCCATTTTAGACTGACTCTGGCCTATAGACAAAGCCTTCCTATGCCAAACATAATATTTTCTGGTGAAAATTGAATGTAATCTATCACATGTGCAATTATATCCAAACAAAGAATAGAGGAAATACCAAAATATAACACATTTTGGATGGTTACTATTTTCTAAAACTTTTTTTCCCTAAAAGCTGCTTTAAAAAAAGAAATCTTCAATAGTTTAAAGTTTTCTACCAGGGTTCCTATAGTGGCATTGTTAGCTTCTTAGATACCTGTTTAACTTTCAGTGTATTAATCAGTTTTCTCAGTTTGGCCTGAAAATTGTAATCATAGAATGATTTCTAGACAGCTGTTAGAAATACCAGGGTGCCAGAGAATCAAACACTGCTTCAAACTAGCTCAGCAAGGAAAACCTGACTTCTGTTAGAAGGGTGTGCTACTGAACAAAGTCTGGCAAGCAAGAACACTTGGGTGGGCAGTCCACTTATTTTTATCCCTAAGCCATCACTGTCCTCTGCTCTGATAGGAGGAATTTGGGATTACAATCTACACAACTGGCTAACTTTAAAATTGGGGCAGGCAAAAGGAAGGGCTACAGTTAAAATGGCTATGATAGGATAAAGATTGGGAAGCTCAAAACACCTATGATCGGATCTTAATATCCCACTTAAGGCTAAATGCTATATTCTGAAAATGGACCACTGAACTTTCCACTTCTCACATGACTCAAGATTATCTGACTATAAGAATTAAATTTATATAAATCTCAGAAAGTGAGTGTTAGTGCCCCTGAAGTCTGAAGGAGTATCCCCAAGTCACTGGGAACAATGGTAAAAAATGTTATACAATATTGGATATCTTACACTCACAGATTTTAAATTCTATGCCTAACTCAAAGTTCATTTTATTCTAAAATTTATGATAATTTCAATCCAATTTGATCTAATAATTGATTAATACACTGGAGCTAAAGATACTTATATTGATAGACTAACTAATCAGATTAACGGTATTTAGAATTGAGATGAATTATAAATCCTGACATCATATTCTAAAACCAAAATTGATAAACAAGAGATTATCTAGAAGTTAAGTGATTTCTTATTCTAGAAATAACCAATGAGAAATTGAGATGCAAAATTAGAAAAAAATAAGATAAAGAGAACACATGATAATAGTACTCAAATGTTTAAAGTTGTCATATAAGAAGGGGGAAGATTGAGGAGAGAAATCAGATTTTAGTGCTAACTTTCATTTAGTTTATTTTGTACTTTTTTATTCTTGTGGCCAAACTGAATAGAATGATGACAAACAATTTGGCATTACTTTATGTGTAAAATAAATGGATACCAGTAAAAAAAAATGTTTTATATAATCATTCAATTTAATAATATTCTCAGTCTGCAACCCAAGAAATGAGTCTCAGTGAGAAATTAATCAATAATTCCAAAATTGGTGCTATGTGCACAGCACATAGAATCTAAAAATCATTGCTCAAACCAGGCATGGTATACCTACAATCCCAGCTACCCAAAAGACTGAGACAAGAGGCTCACTTGAGCCCAGGAGTTCTAGGTCAGCCTGGGTGACATAGTGAGACCTTTTCATCTCAAAAATGAAAAGAAAAAAGATAGGATCATAGCTATCTGAGAACATGAAAGGTTATGACTTAGCTACCTATTAATCAAAGTGATGATATTATAAGAGACGAGAACTTCATAGAGTGGCACACACCTATAATCCTAGCTACTAAGACAGGAGGACCTTTTGAGACCAGAGTTTGAGGCCAGCCTGGACAACACAGCAAGTACCCCTCTCAAAAAAAAAAAAACACTTTTTCACAATCAAGCAAGGTACAGTTTCTCTCTCTCTCTCTCTCTCTCTCTCTCTCTCTCTCTCTCTCTCTCTCTTTCTCTCTCTCTCTTCCAACAGGGTTAAATAACCAAAGGCAGGATTGGTTGAATGTAAGAATGTAATATCTACAATAAGAGCATACTACTATTCAAACATCCAGTTTTTATAAACAGTAAAGATTTCTTATACTCTATGCATCAAAAATGATAGAAGGCAGCATCTCATTATATATATTTTTTTCTTTTTTGCATTTGCTGGGAATGAAACCCAGGGTTTGTGCATGTTACATACTTGCTTTACCACTGAGTTACACCTCCAGTCCTCATTACTCTTTTCACTGATTTTCCTCCTACTATTTTCATAACAACAACAAAAATCAAAATATGACCCCTTCTACTTCCAAGCTAGTCCCATAATATTTGGTTTTATTGAACACTTAATAAACTTAATGAAGGCTTCCCATTTTGTTTTCCAGGAATGAGACATTTGAAGGTGTTTATGAAAAAAAATGATTGTTTTTTATGTTCTAATGTTTTCTTTGTACTGAATTCAACTTTACTCTGTATCTGTATTTTTAACAGATAATAAAGATTATGATGCTTACCTATCATATACCAAAGTGGATCCTGACCAGTGGAATCAAGAGACTGGGGAAGAAGAACGTTTTGCCCTTGAAATTCTACCTGATATGCTTGAAAAACATTATGGATATAAGTTGTTTATACCAGATAGAGATTTAATCCCAACTGGAAGTAAGTTAGTGTTTTCATTTGCATAATTTGTTTGCATCATTACTTTTTGCATGGAGTTTTAATTTGGGGTTCTTGACTTCAAAAATTGTATCTACTAGTTTCTGAAAAAGGAAATGTCTTTGTGCATTCATACAAAATTTAAGTTTTGATACCCCAGAGAAGATGCTTAGTTATTCTCTAAAGCATCTCCTTCTATGAGCCTTGATGAAATCAAATGAAATATTTGTATCTGGGAGAAATACTTCAAACATTACAAGATGTAAGGCCCAAGCTCTCTTCAAAGTGATGATTGGCTATTTTCATCTTCTCAAAGTGTTTCCCAACATATGACAATCCTCATGTAACTAGAGAATTTACCAGGGTTTTCTGGACCAAATGATTAGCTTGTTCATTCTTATACATTCTTTTCTCTTTATAGCATACATTGAAGATGTGGCAAGATGTGTAGATCAAAGCAAGAGGCTGATCATTGTCATGACCCCAAATTACGTAGTTAGAAGGGGCTGGAGCATCTTTGAACTGGAGACCAGACTTCGAAATATGCTTGTGACTGGAGAAATTAAAGTGATACTAATTGAATGCAGTGAGCTACGAGGAATTATGAACTACCAGGAGGTGGAGGCCCTCAAGCACACCATCAAGCTCCTGACAGTTATTAAATGGCATGGACCAAAATGCAACAAATTGAACTCTAAGTTCTGGAAACGTTTACAGTATGAGATGCCTTTTAAGAGGATAGAACCCATTACACACGAGCAGGCTTTAGATGTCAGTGAGCAGGGGCCTTTTGGGGAGCTGCAGACTGTCTCGGCCATTTCCATGGCCGCGGCCACTTCCACAGCTCTAGCCACTGCCCATCCAGATCTCCGTTCTACCTTTCACAACACGTACCATTCGCAAATGCGTCAGAAACACTACTACCGAAGCTATGAGTACGACGTACCTCCTACTGGCACCCTGCCTCTTACCTCCATAGGAAATCAGCATACCTACTGTAACATCCCTATGACACTCATCAACGGGCAGCGGCCACAGACAAAATCAAGCAGGGAGCAGAATCCAGATGAGGCCCACACAAACAGTGCCATCCTGCCGCTGTTGCCAAGGGAGACCAGTATATCCAGTGTAATTTGGTGACAGAAAAGCAAGGGACATCCCATTCCTGGGAGTTTGAGCGGAATCTGCAGTCCAGTGCCTGGAACTAAATCCTCGACTGCTGCTGTTAAAAACATGCATTACAATCTCTAGAACACGAGGAAAAACAGGGTCTTGTACATATGTTTTTTGGAATTTCTTTGTAGCATCAGTGTCTTCCTGTTTTACCATGTCTCTTACCATTACATTTTTTGACTTTGTTTTATATGTCATTGGAATTTGTAAATTTACATTTTTTTTTAAAGAAGAGACTGATGTATAGGTAGAAAACCCTTTTTTTGCTTCATTAGTTTAGTTTTAGAATGGGTTTTTATTTCCTTTTTTAAATTTTTATTTTGCTTTTAACATTTCCTTGGGGTGCTTGGACAAATCTATCTGATGGGACAAGGAGCACCGGATCCTCTCTCGAGTTCTGCCTAGGATCAGCTGGGCCACGTCGGCCTTCAGAGAGCAGTGCAACGAACGCCAGCATTGCCATTTGTGAAAAACAAGAGAGAGAGAGAGAGAGAGAAGAACACTTGTTCATAGGAGGGCCTGCCTGTCAGGGCCCTGAATCTCTTCCTTGTCCCACCTCATTCCCCACCTCTACCCTTCTAATGGCAGCATGATGTGTAAACTCTGCAGAGGGGTGGGGGTGGGTCTAACTGTCTTAACATTTAATTCACTGCTCTTCAGAATACACTCTAGACCCAAAGGCGTGCTAGTCACTTGACAGTGACCACTACAGAGTGCTAAGAAGAGAAGATCGAGGGCATGAAAATGAGGGAGAGTGTTGTTTCCGTTTTTTAAATGAGTTGATGTACCCTTATATATATATATAAATATAAATATAAATATATATGAAACAGCAAAACAAAACAAAACAAACAAAAAAACACAAAAAAACACACAAAAAACAAAAAACAAAAAAATCAAGCCCTATATTTGATCACTTCCTGGAAAGGCATGAATGTGTTTGTGGCTGTTTTTGTTTAATATTCTACTTCCTCTTTTCCCGCTATAATTTTTCTGCAAATGAGATTATGTGCAAATGCCAGGCAAGTTAACTCAAAAGGGTGAATCAAGGCAAGTCAAAATGAAATTTACATTGAAGGCTTTCAAACCAAAGGGAAGAACAGGATGTGTCATCAAATGTTTTGTCACCTTGTATTATACAAAATGTTATTTTCTAAAGAGTCAGAGAAAATCTGTGAACTTATTGTGGGTCCCCTTGTATTTAAATGTTAACTCACTTGTGTTTAATATTTAAGGCTACATTCAGGATAAGTGTTTGGTTTCAGTTTGTGAATAAGCAACACATATTAATATAAGGTGTTTAAATAAGAACTCAGGAGGTCAAACATATGAATAACAACAGAGATCAGTATTTTCAAAGTAAACATTATTTACAAAAGATAGTTTTTAAATTAGATCAGAAAGTATTTAAAATAATTAATTTTACTGTATAAAGAATTAATTTTATTTTAGCTATATGATTATATCATTCAGAAATAGAAAGCTGATGCTCCCAGGAAATTCATCACTTACCACTTAGCTTTATGTTTGAAATTGATGATATAAGCAGCTAATTCATATTCATGTTAAGAATGATGTAAAATCAATCACAAAGGAACCTACAGAGAACAGAATTGTTAAAAGGAAATATTACCTATGTAGCTTTTAGTTTTACAAAAATCAATGTGACAGAAACAGATAATAGAACTTAAACATTACTTTAGTGATTCATCAAAGGAACTTCCATCCCAGTCATCATCTGTGGACTCGTGTAGTGACTATTGTACATCTGCTTTATTCCTACCACCAATATAATGAGAAAACAATTCTACAGTTTGGTGTGAGTTGTGAGTTGGCCACAAAAAAAAAGAATAAGTGTAAACTGCAATAGAGTTCATTGGGGAGGGTAAGATAGAACTGCAAACGTGTGAGAGATGAGTATAAGCATTTTATAACAGTGCAAAGGTCCCAGTATCTGTTTGACAAGGTAAAGGAGTCTTAGGATGTGCATTGATTTTTATTTGCTTAAAAAATGTTTACTTCCCTGACAACTTGCCTGGGTCCTTCTCTACAAATCTGTCTTTATTCCTGTGCTCCCTTGGATCCGTGTCACATTTTCACAAACCAGAACTGAAGCTACAAGGACACATAAAACTTTAAGGTCAGCTTTGCACATTGGGTTATGTTCAGAATCGGAGAAGGCCATTGTTTACTTTGTATTATGGACACCTGTCAGGGACTGGTGGCAGTGAACCTCATTGGACTGGATTCCAAACTCTCCCACTGCTCAGAAAACTGTAAATGTGGCAATGGCCTGGTTTAATTCTTTGGGGGTTTTTTTGAAACTTTTTATTTTTTAATTTTTTTATGTGCACGATGGAAGTGTGGAATAAATGTAGAGGAAGTAATCAGACCACAGTCATATTTTAGGCATCCATAGGTGTTAATTTAGCTGCATTGGGAGTACATTTTTTGTTCTATTTTTAGCGTAGATTTAAGCACTTTGAATAGCATGATTCAGGGATTGATGGGTAATATTTGATATTCTCACAACTTAAGGAACTTTTTTTTCCTCTAATGCTTTGTCATATTTAAAAAATGAAATAAATGCAAAAGAAGCTATCTATGGATTTAGAAACATTCCTCCCAAGTATTCTTCTATCAGCTCCGTATGAGAACAAATGAAGGAAACTGTCATGTGTTCACGTGCTCTATGTTTAACAAAAGTTCTGTTAGAACTCACAATAAAATGAGAAAAAATGTATTTCCCCTAGTGCTTAGGTTTCATCCTTCTCTTTTTTTGGTGGGTTTCTGGGGGATAAGAATATTCTAGTTGTAAAAACACAATTGCAAATGTGAATATGTTAGCCAAGCTGGGGGAGAGAATGGACTTCCAGACTTGGTCATGTGTGACGTTTGGTATTGCCTGTTTTTCATCAATCGCCGCTTGGGCTCTGAATGATACGTACGGATTCAAAAGTCCATCTGGTTCTTTAGTGTAACCTCAACTTGCTGCTTATGAGCGTCCAACCCTTTATTCTGGTGCTCAAATCTTTGATTATTTAATTTGTACCCCATTTCTTAGGTCTTCTGTGGGCAGAGAAGATATTTGTATCTTGTGTAGCCAGCTGATTTAAGTTTAGAACAATTCTATGAAATAAATCCAAGACATAGTTAAGAGTCACGAACCTACTACATTTCTATAGCTAAACACCTGATTGTTCAAATAGTTAATGATTTTGTGTTTATTATTTTGTTCATACTATATGTATTGGACCCTACTGACTTAATCTTAAATATATAGATGCTGGTTTCTTCCATATTTCAATATTATTAATCATTTTTTAACAAGAGCAAATATTAACTGACAGCCAGCTCCTAAACTCTAAGTTTTGATTATCCTAGAATAGTCCTTTTCAGATACAATTTATGTAAATTGATATCACCATTTCTAGGAAAACATTCATTCATAAATTTGTGAAGTATTTTCTGATTCTGGAACGATACACAAGTTCTCCCTATTTTAGGGGTATTTTTTATCTTGTGCTTAATGTCTTTTTTTAAAAAAAATTAGTTTTAGTTTATAATCATTAGTCCCAGAAAAAAATCTTATTAAAATTCAAAGGATAGTATTGACATTGTACCAGCAACGTGACTTAATAGAACTAAAAGAATACACAGACATGAAAGAAGAAAATCCTTTATTGTCTGAACTAGCTTGGCCCTTAATACCACTATTGATGTAGTTAATTAATATAGGTAAAATATTATTAAATAGGTTAGAAATCCCACCTACAGACCTATATTCCCTTTTGTTGAAAAAAAAAATTTCTAACAGCATATGCAGTCATTACAAAAAGATGCTGATGCAATTGGGCTCCTTAAAAGGAGAAACTCGTCAATGGAAGCAGAGGCTATTCCTTGCCTTCTCTTGAATCCTGCCCCTTGATTATTCTGAACAAAGAAAGTAACCTACAAATTTTGGATGTCCTTAATAATAGACCTTAACCTTGAGGATACCTTGGATCTACAAAAGGATTATAAGAAATAAGCCCTTGGAATTCCAGATAAAATCAATAAACCTGTTTTTCTGGGTGTGAATCTGAAGACACTTATCACCTAAAAAGCTACTACTATTTGAGTTTAGAGGAGAGTCTCACACAGGAAAATTCATATAAACCCACATATCGTGTAGACATGTTATATCTATCATTTATTACTTTCATGAAAATTCAGGGGATGCCTATTATTCTTCTAATAGAGGCAATTCCTCTTCCGGTGTAGCCTTTCTTTGTGGGAGAATTACTACATAGTAAACTAAAATTTCATGATGAATATTTATGCCCAGATAAATGAGAATTGACTACTATTATTGGGATAGTTATTAATTTCTTCACCTATTCAAAGTGTAGTTTGGGGTAAAATTGTGCAATTGGCAATGATACCATATTTATTAATCTTCTTTATGGTTTGTGTTTACTCATCTTTCCTTCAACAAAACTGA
Source organism: Callospermophilus lateralis (assembly GCF_048772815.1). Taxonomy (NCBI): domain Eukaryota; kingdom Metazoa; phylum Chordata; class Mammalia; order Rodentia; family Sciuridae; genus Callospermophilus; species Callospermophilus lateralis. The sequence goes on from NC_135325.1 coordinate 17,553,029, forward strand.
AATTCACATAATATACAAAGAGAATAAATAACCTTTTGATGTGTTTTTCCAAAAAGACCCAGCTCTTTTATGCAAAGATTTAGAACAGGTAAATTGACTTTCAACAATTAAACCTTGACCAGTTTCATTAATTATGATATGAATTTGGGGCAATATAGAAAATTTTGAGAATAAACTGAAGTAAGGTGGTGCTTATTTAAAGTTTTAATTTTTACTTGTAATCCATAGCAAAGTGAAAGTTTATGCTGTTATAAATTGAGGTGGTGCCATAAGGAGCTATAAGAACTGACTAAATTTGAATAAAATAAGGACAAAGATGTGATGAGTTAATTCTAATATTAATCTTATGTGCCTTGTCATCATCAAATTTCAGTCACATCTGTAGAAAATGAAGACTAAAAAGGTAGTCACTCCAATCTTCTATTCAGTATCATTTCTTCACTCCAGGCTCAGAACACAAAGAATTTCTCCATTACAGATGTGTAAGATTATATATATATATATAATATATAGGTGTATATATATATTATATATATCTTATAAATATGTATATGTGTGTGTGTGTGTGTGTGTGTGTGTGTGTGTGTATAAATTCCTTCTGCTCACTAGTAAATTTACCTCTAAATAGCCTCTGGGTCCACTGACAAATTCATGTTTCTCAATTCTTCATTAAAGTAAGTAAAGTATGGTACTATTTTTTTCTACCATTTACTACCTTCATTGATATATCTCCCAGAGTCCATAAGCCTGAAAACTATTCTCTTTCTAACAAAAGCAATCACTCTAAAAATAATCATCACACTGTGTTCCCTCCACTACTAAATGAGTAGAATCTGAAAAACTGCACATGAACTTCAGAGTACCATGTAATATTGATGTCGTGTAAATTTCAATCTTCATAACCCAGATAATGTTAAGTTTCAAAGGGCATGCTGTGTCATTTAAAAAAAAGATTTAATGTGAAATGACATTATTACATAGTGCATGAATATGTGGCAAAGTAATTTGGATCTATCTTTACTAGTCAATGACAAATTAAATTTGGGGAGATCAGATGTGAGTGTTTTAGGTTTATTCTCAACTGGGAGGAAGACATCTTAATATTAGGATACATGGGCAGTTGTCCATATTCCTTGCAGTATATGTTCCTGTTAACTAGAATCTGTAGTGTATTCTTTCCACCAAAGTAGTGGAGGTATGTTCATATAATCTGCTATTGAATTACAAAAACTTTTACATTTTCAGAGTTTGAAGGAACCCAATAGGAAAGTGGTTTAGTCATTTTCCTCTGCTGGTGTTCAAGTCATATTTTGAACTCAGACACTCTCAGATCTGTTCAACAGTCAGTAAAAAGTGCATTTTACATAGTGTTTCCCTTTAGTTTTGCTTATCCCCTTTTGATTTTGTACAATCTAGAATGTATGTAACTCATGCGTAGGTGATGAAGGCACTCCTTTTTTTCTTAGAATATTTAACAATTATATATTTGGTTTTGCTTTGACTAGCAATAGGAAAATAGACAAATACAAGTGTAAAAATGAAAAATTTTAAACTCGAATTATAATTTGTGTTTTATAGTCGTTTCATAAGTCTGTTGCTCTCTATGAGTATGCTCTCTATATATCCTGTAAAAATAAATTTATATGTTACATAGAAATTCAAGAAATTAAATTATTTATTAAGCTACAAATGTTTCTTCTGATTTCTACGTGATCATAGATGAAAATAAATTAAATAATGTGTTGTTGGAACATATGTAAGTATGTTTGTTAATTTGATAACTCTTGTAATACTTTTCCTTCCCTCTCTATTTAAGATTATAACACTTAGGCCTAATTCTTGTTGTGGTTTTGAGAAAGAGACATAAGAAATGTCCAGTTGGCAGAGGGAAAAAAAAAGGAAAGAGAAGCCTACACTTCCTCTTTTTTCTTGCTACTGGAATATGGAGAGGTTCAAATCACTGATTCAATCACTTAAAAGTCATTATCACATTAATGGTCTCTTCAAGGTTAAATTCCACATTTTTCCTTCATAAACTTTAAGAAACAGAAATGAAAGGAATGATAACTTAAGTCTTTCTTTGTTGTTTCCCTTTCTTACTTTTTCTCCCCAGGTATTTTATTCCTTTCTTCTTAAGGTACTATTCACATAACAACCTTAAAATATAGTCCCCTCAGGTAATATTTTAAAGTGACCAAATCTTTAATCATCTTGTTATTCTACTCTGTTTGCATCTACTTGTAGTGCACATTCATTCCTAGAGGGAAATGTTTTTGGCCTTACTTTTCATTTTAAGTTTAAGATTAATAACCTTATGATTTATTTATTTGGGGGAAGGGAATGGTGGTAAATCTTTCCATCACAAGCATAACAAGGGAAAAACCATAAGCCTCTTAGAATGAATTGGTGTTTAAGCAGAATCATATCTTATGAGGACAGCTATTTAAGAAACACTTATCAAAGATGAAGCAGAGATAAATCATGAAAATTTAAAGTAATAGTTTTAAAAACCCTGTAAGGTTATTTTAGGCTGAATTTTGAAGTAATTAACATACTTAAAATTTCATAAAGTCATTTCTACCTCAGTAGGGTTTTTTAATGAAAGAAAATAACCTCTGTTGAACAAGCAAAATGATATAAGGATTATGACTCAGTGTATAATTTCCATGGTGTATTTTAAATTGTGAATCATAGAATATGACACATGATTCAAAATATCTAGAGAAAATTCTCAAGTTAAAAAAAAATGTTTGGTATTACTTGTGTACTTCAAACACACACATAAATTCTCAGGAATTTTCAATTATCTTCATATTAATGACAGGTTGTTTAAAAAAAACTAGCACTAATAGAACACCTTACAAATTTCTAGAAAATTTCTAATTAATATCATATGTACATTAATTTCCAAAATAGAGAATGAGGCAAATATTCAGAGGATTGTAATAATAGTGGCCCAATCACTTATTGCTGTGGGATTTGGGGCATTTATATATGGCCTATAAGAGTAATTCAAACAAACTCTTTGATTAATTTTGCATTTTCAAATCAATGCTTTATGTCTACTGGTATTTGTTTAAGGTAATTTAGTTAACTCAGAATCCCAGTTTTTTTGTAAGAAGGCAGGTAAGGTTCTAGAGGATAGAGAATATCTCATTTTGACCAATTATTTAGCCAATTGCTTACCCAAATTAGCAATTTTCATATGTCAATTGCTTTTTGATTGCATGCAGAGTGAAACACTTATTAAACAGTTATGCAGTTGATTTAAAATTTATCAGGCCTTTAAAATATAAGTACTATTTCATGGATACTCTATAGTTTTTCTTATATGGTAGAATGATATATAATTACAATACTTAAATTGAAACATAGGTAAATAGTAATCTAGGAATGATAACATATGGCAAAAGTCCTCAAGACTGTGAATGACTGGTTTCTGGAATAAAAGCTGCTAATACAATGAATTTTCTAAACTTTGGGGGAGGGGAAGGAAAAGAAAAACACTGATTAAAGGTAAAACACTCCAAAAACAAAGCAGAAGAACATGCCAACCGCCTACATAAACAATAAAAAGAACTACAAGATTATGAAAATCAAGAATTGGTTTAAACAACAAAATATTCAAGTTCTATTGTTTTTGTCAATAAAGAGCTGTTGAGAAATATGAATTTGAAAAGTAACCTGGGCTGTGAATGTGAGTTCCTTCTTAGGTGGCTTTAGGCTAATCAGAGAACTACTTCTCAGCATAATTTTCCCTAAATAAAATAGGAAATCAATTATTAAATATTATATGAATAGAAATTATGATTTTGGCATGCTTGATATTATGACAAAGATTTGTGAGGGGTAAAATAGCTCTTTCATAGCATCCTTCTAAGGGGTCTATTAGTAACAGTTTGAAGTTCTGGGTACACTTAGATTCACCTGAGAAGATTTTACAAGTTCCCAAATTCTGCAGGTTCATATATAAATATCTGGCCTAATGTTTGTACCTAATGTTAGTATTTTCTTAGTAAACTCCATATGATTCTAGAGGATGACTACGATGAAAACTATAGGAACCAAACAAATGGGTCTGAAGTTTTAGGCTTCAGAAGAATTGCCTGGAAACCTTGTTAAAAATGAAAATTTAGGGTTGGGAATGGTAGAGTGCATGCTTAGCATGCACAAGGCCCTAGGTTCAATCCCCATCACCATTTTTAAAAAAGGAATAGTCATATTGGACCCCAATAGCATGGGGGCAGTACCCCAAAATTATTTATATGATAAGCTTCCCAGGTGAGCCTAATGTGGAGGCCCAGTTTTTGAGAATCACAGGTGAGGATTTGTTGTTTTTGTCATTACAACTGCTGTTGCTCTTTGGAATGAAAATTTAATGATTACAGCTGATGAATCTCACCATAAGCTGGGACTTCCTTTTTAAGTACTTGCAAATTATCATAAGATACTACAATAAAAAAGTCATGATTTAAGATGGGTGCAGTGGCACATATTTACAATCCCAGGGATTCAGGGACTCCTGAGGCTGAGTCTTAGAATAGATGGCTTCAAAATGTGCACTCTCTCTCTCTCTCTCTCTCTCTCTTTTTTTTTTTTTTTTTTTTTGATTATAAAAACTTTTATACAGAAAAGGGTGAGCAAGTAGTCAATAGACAAATAACACTTAGGATAACAGTTGCAATGCAGATTACTGACAAAGAGTCACTATCTATAAAAGAACTGTTACATATTAGCAAGAAAAAGAAAAATATTCCAAAGGAAAAATAGGCAACATGCAGAAAATTCTGAAGACCAACTGACATAAGAAAAGATGCTTAAGAAATCCAGTACGAGGTAAAATACAAAATAAACTAACAGAAATTTTCTACCTAATAGACTGGCAAAAAAATTTAATTAGTTGTTCTTCAGTATCATCAGGACAAATTGGTTCCAGGAATCCCCTCAAATGCTAAAATCTGAGGATGCTCATTGTTTCTTATACTATAAAATAATGTAGTATTTGCACAAAACCTGCATACATCATATTTTCTCTCTTCCTCTTTTTCTTTTTTTGGCGCCAGGGGTTGAACTCTTAAGCACTGAGCCACATCCCCAGCCATATATAAATGCCTAGATACAGGGTCTCACTAAGTTGGTAGGGCCTGCTAGGTTGCTGAGGTTGGGTTTGAACTTGAAATTCTCCTGCCTCAGCCTCCCCAGCCACTGGGATTACAGGTGTGTCCCATTACTCCTGGCCTTTCATATGTTTTAAATCATCTATAGATTACTTATAATACCTAATACAATGTAAATACAATTACAAATCATTGTTAGAGTTTGTTGTTTAGGGAATAATGACCAAAAAAAGTCTGTACTTGTTCAGTACAGATGCTTTTGGATTTTCAATGTTTTGTTCCATCTTGTAGAATAAAAAATGTGCATTCTTTAATATAAAAAATCACCTATTAACAGTAAATTAAAAACATACTTTCCTTACAAAAGAATGCATATCTACTGACCATTTGTTTTTTATTTGTGCAGGAAAAATAATAAAATTAGAGATACCAAAGAACCTAGTTGTGAAAATAATTTTGTTCATTACAATTAATTAACAATTGTTTCCCACAAGTTAACAATTAATTTCATCAAAAGATTAATGAAGATTCTTCAGTGTGTTATTAGTATATGAATAATTTGTAGCATTTGTTAAAAAGAGGCACTGATTCCTGGCTCACTGTCCAAATAATTGAACCCCAGGAAATTTTTATAATCATATAATTTAGGGAACCACTCTTCTAGTGAATGGCATGAGGTATAAAACTGAATTCATACAGTGCCAATAAATTTAGTTAATTCTGCAAGAGATTATCAGTTAAATGAATCATTTTGCATCATTTCAGCAAACTAACAACCTACAAGACAATGTCAAACTAGTTGCTTTCTTTATTTTACCCTTCAACTATGTATTTTGAAAATGAAGTTCCAGTCACCTAGATTTATCTCACTTGTCTGATTTTGATTCTATTCCCTGTTTTGCCAAAATAATTACCAATGTTGAGGTTGTTAGTTTCTTAAGAAGAAGGTATTTTTTAATGTAAGATCCTCATGAACCAATCATGTCACTGATCCTAAGTGCATATTTCAAGGACATGGCCCTTGTTAGTTAAGAGGAAATATTCTTATACATTCCTCATGGAGTAGCCACATCAAAGAGTTTCTGGAGATTTGGTTTCAAGGTTATAAAGGTGTTGCTTATATTGCAGTGATTTCCACATTCACTGGAAGTCTTCTTACCATCTAAGGCTTTATATGACTAGAACATCTAAAAAATAATATCCAACAGTAAATTTTATTGAATGCAATAAATATAGCCTTTGACATTTCTGCACTTAACTGAAAAAGACAATAGACCAATTTAACTTCAGAACATATTCTTGATAACAGCAATTCAAAGTCATGTGACATTCAAAAACTGTGACAATGAGAAGACTTTACTGTGCTAAATATGTTCATATGCATGCATGTGAACATATGTGTACACATGTATAATGTGTACACACTCCAAAATTAAAACCACACATTACCAATATATTTAAATGAGCTCAATCAATATATGTGCTAACTTAAAAAGCTATGGGTTTCCAAGGTAATGCATTCCATCAGGAGATTAACCAGTGAATCATTTTTGTACAGGCTAAAAATAAATACCTAGGTTTCTGTTCAAATAACTTTTCTTTAAGGACATGCATTTTATCTTAAAAGAGAGAGTCAGCTCATTCTTAACTTTTCCCATAAAAATTCTGTGATTGTCTCTATTTCCTACTTTCTCCATAACATGGTAGCCCTGAATTATTTATTTATAAAGAATGAGGGGCATACTGCACTCAGCAACTATCACAAGAAAAGCCTGTGAAAGCACCAAAGTTATTACCATGGGTTTCCTATCTTTTGGTCGATTTTATTTTTCCAGGGCTGTGAAATAACTTATTTTCCAGATTCCATTTAAATTACGTCCTTAGCAAATAACATGTCCTCAGCAAAGTCTAACTTTAGAAATAGTTACTGATAAGAATTTTTTTAGTTTTCTCTTTACAGACTCTGTGCCATCACTGAAGTGAAATAGAAATACAATAGAATTAAGTAAATTTACAACTGGTGATCTTATGAGTACTGCATCTTAAGTATTCTGCACCAGGAGGTGACCTTGTATTCATAGTCATCTTCAAAACAGCCATCTGAATATTGCTGTGCATCTTCACAAGAATACTGGACATGGGATGAGAAATCACAGGAAAAGAAGAGCAGAGATTTCTGCTGGTTTAGCATTAGAGAAGCATAATTTTCTATTCATATCTCTAAAGATTACTAGGGCTTATAGGTAAGATTACATAGCTGATGATAGCAAGCATAACATGCTTAGAATTTGTACTTTTCTTTTTAAGAGGGAGGGAAATCGTCACTAAATATGAATGCTGTATATGTTAGCAATGGAGATAGTGATTTTGTAATTTTGATTGTACTTGCCTTAATTTTTTTCCAAACAATTATATATATATATATATAATTATAATAAATATATATAATTATATATAAACAAATATAGATGAAGATGGTTGAAGAACATCATTGAAGAACATCATTTAGAATAGGCAAGTTCTGCACTGACTCTACTTTTTTACAAAATTTAATGCATAATGGCAGTATATATTTGCCAGATTCGTGCAAAGAGTATATAAGCACATGGTAACAACAGTTTGTATAAGCACAAGGCATTTTATGTTTAGATTAAAAATAATAATTATAACTTTTGGTGTGATGGCTTTAAATTTCAAAATGTTGAATATTCAAAGATACATTTATTACTTGCATAAGAATATTTTTGTATGATATTGAGAAAGGTTTAAAAATGGACTTGCTTTATGGAGTGCAACTTTCAGAGAAAATAAACAGGGTATATTTCCAGTTTGTAAAATGTTTTCCTTCAAGATTATTCTTCCACTGGTTAAATGCAAGAATATGATGACTTGAAATTCTTTTTTCTTTTCTTTTTTTTTTTTTTGTGTGTGAATTGAACAATACCACCAACAATAACACAAAACAAAATAAAACAATGTGACTAAGTTTTGTATGCAAATGTCTTTTAATCAATGCCAGTATATTATGAAAACAAAAGAAGATCCATTTTGTGAGTATAATGTTAGAAATAATTATCTATGTGGTTTACCATCCAATGCATGAATATATATCCATATTCATTACAAGAAAAATATTAAAACGTTTTGTCTTTGGGAGAAATTTTATTCTTCACGCCCAGTCTAAAATTATATTTGTTTTCTAATATGAAAAACAATAAGACAAATTAATAGAATCTCATATATCTTAAATATTTATAACTTCAAAACTAATATATGAAGATAGTTCTTGAGTTTATAAGCAGTTCGGTGTGTTGGGTAAAAATATTAGAAAACTTGTGAAAAGAACATCTATGAAAATGGTGTGCTTATTAATATTTATTATGTATATGTTTAACTCCCATATAAAAACATGTATATATGTATTGCATATGGATATGTGCTTATATATACCATATATATATATATATATACATATATCATATACATACACACATGTCCTATACAATGTAAGCATTCTTAGTTTATATATCAGTTTTGAAACCTATAAAATTAAATGTGAGTTGGGATTTGGGTACTAAATAATATCTACAAGACTGCAAATGTGTCTTGAAGATTAATATGAGAGGCTGGATCATTTAAGAATAGTTCCAAATAAAAATATGGGACTATTATGTAAGTAGTTTTAAGTAGGTTCTTTAAATTCCTTCTAAATTAGAAAAAAAAATATAGAAACTGAAAAATAACATTGTTTATAGTAACAAGAAAACCAGAAAAAGAATCATGAATTTAAGACATGAAATGTTGTACTGCAGCCCTGTGGAGTGTGAAAAACTAATGGAATAACAGAGAGGTGGGTTTTTTTGTTTTGTTTTGTTTAAAGTTTATAAAACATTTCTTCCAAGAGGCCAAGGGTATTAAAATGAAAAGCTAGTTTCTGGTATATCACAGATGTTTCTATACCCAGGGTAAGTATTACCACTTCTTAATGATGCACAGTTATTCTACATTTTGAACATCTGTGTATAAGTTTGTAGTTATTACTGTATCAGGTTGTGCCCAGAGGAAATGCCAGAATCAAGAGTGGGTGAAAACAGTTGCTACAAAAGTATTATAGGCATTTATTTGAAAAAAAAATCAAGAATATTTAGATTAATAAAAATAATGAAAAATTAACCCATTAAATTGACCCTTTTGTGTTGCTCTTACCTATCACTAACTCTCCTATATAATATCACTAGATCAAATATACTGTTATAATTTTATTACCTTTCTTACAATTCAGCTAGGAATTTGGCTAAACTAATAACATAGGGTATTCTTCTTTGAGTCACCTCTGTCTTCAAAAGAAATAGAAAAATTAATCTCAATACCCAAACACACACACACACACACACACACACACACACACAGAGAGAGAGAGAGAGAGAGAGAGAGAGAGAGAAGAGAGAGAATTTTTTCCCTGTCTTGTAATGTTCTAAACTTTCCTGTTCCAGTGCTAGTAGATTGTTAAATATATAGTCTCAGGTCTCCTTTGTAGTTGAAGAAATCTTTTTGCGATGGTGTCAATGGAGTTAGTTAGTCATTTTATGGAAAACTATGGAGGTAGAATTTAAGTGATCTCTAGGTTAAAGGTCTAAAAGTGTAATATTGAGTTTTCTGAGCCCAAATTTGTTAACAGACTAGAATGATCATTCTAACACAGATGTATGCTAATCAGGAATTTAGGACTGTCTTCAAAACAAATGACAAATGTTTAATAGTGATTTTAAAAAACCAGAATGTTCTTACCTGATAGGAAAGCCACATCTTAATAAAAGTATGTTTAAAATATAAAATCATAAAGATTAGAATTAACAGAAAGTATTTAATGTCAAATGTCATGATGCATAATATGTTCAATATGGAGATATTGTTACTATTGTAAGCCTCCATTCTGGGAATTTTCTTTCTTACTCAGAATTAGAGAGACAGACAAATTCTGACTGCTGGTATTGCTTTATTCTGGATGCACGGATGCCCCTTGCTGTCCTATTAAATAGTGTATCTTTACATGTGACAATATGGCCATGTCTGTTTTTTTCCTGACTAAAATATGAGTGTTAACAAAATTTATTAAGTATCTATTTGTAAATTTCTGCCTATCACAGGTGCTCTTCTTAAATGCTTTGTATTCTTTTAGTCTTGGAAGACAACTGTCATCTTTAAATTTTGAGTCACATGTTTTGTTATGTAAGTTCAATATATCATTAAGATCTATTGATATCAGCTGATGATGTTTAACCCAGTTAAGTCCCATCATCTGATGTTGGGTACCTATAAAAACTTAAATTGAGCAATACATATATCACTTATGCTAACCTTTGTAATAGGTACTATGTTTTTAGAGTTCTGTTATTTTGACAAAAGTAATACATGAATAATCAGAGCATTTCAAAGATAGAATATATAAATATGTACATGAAAATATATGTAAAGGATATATATATAAGTTCTAAATTGTGATTTCCAGCCTGTTTTAATGCACTCTGTCAATCTTATTGAAATATTCACAGAATTGAAAACTTGGAAATTAATAGGTCAATAATCAGATTAAATGTTAGTAGACCCATTTATCGATTACAATGTTGGAATAAAGAGCACCAGGGCTGGAAATATAGCTCAGTTGGTAAGTAGAGTGCTTGCCTCACTCACATGCACAAGGCCCTGGGTTCAATCCCCAGCACCACCACAAAAAAAAAAAAAAAAGAGAGAAATGATCTTCTTAGGGCTTATTTGAGATTCTGGTTATGTTTACTAGATTAGTCCATCTGCTAACTTAACTATATAGAAGCTCTAGTATGGACAGTAAGCTGGGATATAAAGCAGACAAATAGCTTATTTAAAGTTCAGAGAACTTTTACATGGTATATGACCTCTTTTGTTCTTGAATTTGAAATCTGAAGAAAAAAAGGGTTTATGGTATTACCTTCCACTAAGGTAAGTTGTAAAAGTTCCTTTCTTGCTTGCTTCATTCATTCATTCATTAATATAGATATTGTTGTAGTGTTGAGGGCATACTGGAGAATCAGACAATATTCCTCATCCATGGTTCTTATTCTCTGGGAGATGGTGACAGAAAAAGCAGGACTCAGAATCAATGAGAAAATTTCAGGCAGTAGTGCATGCAGTGACAATATAAATAGAAAGAAATAACTACCTAGGGAGATTAATTTCCTTAGAATGATGATGGAAGGCTACTTGGAATAGCTAAAATTATAACTGAATCAAGAGAAGGGGATAGCCAGAGAGAATCTGGCATTAACAACTGTTCAATCAAGGAACCAATAAATTAAAAAACCCTGAGGGAAGAGTAAGGTTGGTGTAGTTGAGGAAGAAAATAAAGATTGTTGTTGAGTCATTGTAAATACAGATTAAGAATATATATCTGTATATATGTGTACATATATATAGACTCATACACACATACATATATATGTGTTCATGGATATGCATGAATATATATATAGATATTTCTTTACAGAATATCATATAGTAGATGCTAAATACATAAAATAACTTGGGGATTAAATTAAAATTTTTCATTTACTTAATGTTAAATGAAGTTATCTACAGTACCTTTCCTTTCCACATTTTTTACCAAAACATGTTTCAGTTGTAATTTATCACTGATGTCCAGGCAGATATTTAATAGGTTGCCATTAAGAGTATTCATCCTCATATCACTGTGTATTTCACCAAATCAACTGTAAGAAAAAACAAACCAAATCAAACTAAAACATACACTCAGATGAGAAATTTGATGTGCTACATCCAATCCATGGGCTAATTGGAGTCTATATCATTTGGTGGAAGTATATGAGCAGTAGAGGCCAAAGATGAGTGTGTAATGCCTCTTTGTAACCAAGAGACTCTCACCTCTTCTCTAAGATGTGTAAGGAAAGAATAGGAAAGGAGAGACTTTTGCAAAGAGTCTTTGTAACAAATTACCAGCAAAATGTGTGGCTTACAACAATCATCAGTTTATTAAATTTCATGTGAATTGACTGAATTCAGCTGCAGTTCTTCTGCTGACCTTGCTTAGTATCTCGTGTAGTTGTAGTCATATTGGAGATGGCAATGCAGTCCTATGGAGGCTAAACTGGGGTGCCAGGATGGCTGCACCTCTCTCCCTCTCCATGTTCAGGGTCTCTGCTCTCCACCTGGCTTCTGCACAAATTTTCTCCATGTCGTCTCTCCATCTGATTACTGGACTCCTTACATATAAGCTTGAGTTTTCCAAAAGTGCAACATTGGAGAGAGCCAGGCCTTATGGTTCAACATGACATGCCCCACAACTCATTGATTAAAGTGAATCAAGTCAGAAGGCCAGTCTAGATTCAGGATGGGAAGGGACCACACAAGTGCATGAACTCTGAAAAGCATAGTTCATGGTGACCATCTTTAAAGAGTGGCTACCACAGAATTAATGAGAGGGAGGAATCCTCTGCTAAGAATCTATTGAAGGGCCACATCTTGTAGGACCACTGCATGGTTGGTCTATTAAAGGCCAAAAGTCCACAGCTACCTTCAGCATCTCAGCAACACAGTTTAACCTAACATGTTCATTATCATCACCATTTAAAAAAAAAAGACACAGAAGCAGAAAATCATCTCTTCCTTCCCCCCTCCTTTTGAAAGTGTTCTTTCTATTTTTTATTTTTTATTTTTTTTTTATTGGTTGTTCAAAACATTACAAAGCTCATGACATATCATCTTCCATACATTTGATTCAAATGGGTCATGAACTCCCATTTTTACCCCAAATACAAGTTGCAGAATCACATCGGTTACACATCCACATTTTTACATAATACCATATTAATGACTGTTGTATTCTGCTACCCTTCCTATCCCCCACTAGCCCCCCTCCCCTTCCCTCTCATCTTCCCTCTCTACCCCATCTGCTGTGGGAAGCAGCTCTTTGGGGGAGACTTCATATCGAGGTTCAGTTTTGCTTGTAATGAACTAATGCTAAAACTTCATTACCAAATACCCTGAGGATCACTACTTGTTAAGTGAAGATTCAGAGACATGTACTGTTAAAATAGTTCCTACCTGAAGTCCTTGGAACTGGATAAAAATCACAAAGACACATTTCCTTAACTGAAAGGTCATACTAACCCTTTGAACAAGAATAGAAAAGTTGAGGCTATGTTAAATTCTCATTAGCATTTCTTTGATCAAATGTATATTTTCCTTCTTTTCACAACTTTTTTTTCAAATGCAAATATGTGCTTAAACATTAGCCACTGAGCTGCAACTGGGAGAGCATCCACAGAATGTTTAAAAATGCAAATCAGCACCTCAGAGAGGAAAAGATGAACCTTCTCTACTTGGCTCTTTTGTACACAGCAGCAAGCAGTGGAAAGTACAATTAAATAGAGTCTCTCTGAACTCCTCCATCAAGAAGTATGTATTATCAACTGAACTATAAGTGTCTGTGCAGTGAGAAGTCTTAGCAAAATGCCATGTGTGCCCCAGAGATTCCAAATGGAATACAATTGCAGTTAAATTGAGATGCGATTAAGGAAAGTGGCCCAAATCTGTGTTCATAAAGATCAAATACAAAGTTTTGTTTGAAATTCAGCTCAGTCATTTCATTCCATGGATGATTTTTAAAGTAAATATGAATTATGAATATAAAATGATGGAAGTAGAGGCTTGTAGGAGTAAATCACCCATGTTACTTTATTTAGAAGAAACTGCACAATTCAAGAAAGAATGACATACTAAAATGATGAATTTTTTTTCAAAAATATTAAGAAATGCAAGTAAGTCTACAGATACAATTAAGCACTATACCAAGAGTTGCTGAGGTCATAAAGAGATGAAATAGTTATGCTTACTAATGACAGGTAAAAGGGTAAATTGGTACAATGGTCTCTTAAAGTGAAAAGAGACTATTAATTCTCACCTACTTGGAACCTTTCTCTTCATTTTAGCCTCTTTAATTATCTATATTCTACTGAACATTCCACTGAGAATCTTATCCAGTCTTGAACACCATTACTGGAAATAGACATTTTAATTTGGCATCTTTGTTACCAGACTCAAAGGCCAGAAGCCTGACTCTGAGGCCTGAATCTAATCTGGCCACTTGCCCCCAAAAAACAAATGGAGAATGCAATCATGGAAAATGAATGGGAAGGGAACTTAAATTGGTATAGTAGTACTGGAAAGCAAAAGGGGACCAGTGTTTCCAGTCCTGACTTTAGGGGTACTGACCTGAGCTTCCAGACAAGGTGGACCAGAAATATGCATAGTCAGCAGTCATGGTCAAACTGTGGTCTGGTTGATCATTATGATTGGTAAGGTGAGGCCTTGTCAGTGATGATTAGAAAGTTGCTATTGCCTTGGGGATAGTTTTGACTCATCACATGATGTTTATGGATCAGACCTGTTGTTCCTGGAATCCAAGGTGACTCAGAGCAAAGAAGATAAATGCAAAATGAAGGCAGAGATATCATTTTTTTTTTTTTTACATTTGCAGGCCCAAGTGAAGGGTCAACTTTTTTTATGCAAAACAGCCTCTAAGTCCCTGTTAGAGAAGACCATATTTTTTTCTCCTAATTCCATTCTGGCTCCTTCTAATTGTACTTCTCCCACTTCCCCCTCCCCTTTCTTACCCTTTCAGGATATCAGGAAAATATAAACCATGAAGTTAGGAAAACATAGTTTTCAATCTTGGCTTTCAACTTGTTATGGACTTTTGCCCGGTTAGTTTTGATCTATTTGAGCCTCAGTTTTTTATGCATAGAACAGAGAAAACAATACCTATCCTCAGTATTTTGTGAATATTAAATTTATATACTGATGCGGCACAAGGCATCTAGGTTTTTTATATAATTCTAGTTGCTACAACAATTTTAAAAATATCCACTCACCTAACTTACTAGATTTTGTTTCTACAGGTGTTTCAGCCAGTCATCCTGAGTGTTGGGATTTTTCCATTTATATTTTCACTAACCCTTAGGCCTCAGACAGGTTATGAGGATAGAGGAGGCCACCTCATTTGACTGTGAAAGTGCCTTAACAAAAATGATATGACACTTCACTCTCTATTTAGAGTCAACACTAGTTATTTGATGACACCTAAAGTGAGTTATACAGAAAGGTATAGACTACAGCTGGACAATTCCTTTCAGTAACAACTCAACATTATAGAAGTCCCAGTATACGATGGACAACCATTGATCCACCATAGTCAACCTCTGATCTGTACATATCCCTGCATACCTTTCTCTCCTACCCCTATGTAGACAGTGCCTGTCTTCCCACAGGTGGCAAACTAAATTTCCATTTAATATCTGCATTGAGTTCAGTCTTAAATTGAAAACTAATGAATCCTCCTCCTCATTAGTATCCTCCAAATACTTATGGAATAAAGAAAAATGTGTATGCCCTATTATTACCTCCATGATACAACAATTGGGCAAATACAGGAAAATCCCAGTTTTCAAAAATTGCAGAATGGGAAACACAGAGGTTGCTGATCTACAGAAATTTTGAAATGCTGGAAGGCAAACCTGTAGAGATTCCAGCCCTCTACACTAGAAGTAAACAAAGTCTTATTAGTGAATAGACCTTCACTCTTCCATATAGAACTCTATTCTCCATTGTTTTTTATGTCTAAAGCCTCCACATTTGAGGAGGGGTTTCCTATCTGCTTTCCTCAATGGATTCTGTATCATAAGAAGCTAATGGTGCCCTCCTCAATAGCTGTACAACCTCTGTATTTCCCATTCTTGTCTTTACAAGTGCAATTTTTGAAAACTGGGATTTTCCTGTCTTTGCCCAATCATTGTATCCTGGAGGTAATAGTAGGGCATACAAATTTTTCTTTATTCCATAAGTATTATATATTATTATATATTATTCTCATGCTTGTATAAATTTAGATGTTGGGTTGGGGATATAGCTCAGTTGGTAGAATGCTTGCCTAGCATGTACAAGGCCCTGGGTTTAATCCCCAGCACCACACAAAAAAAATTATATGTCTGTGAGTAGTTTTAAATTTGGTTAGTCAAAAAGTTTTAACCCCTACATGAGCTCATCATCTCTGTGGCAATACAATTCCTTCAGCAATGTTATTGACCGTGGATTAATTAGCATTTAGTCAGTCCAATTCAGTTAGCTCCTAATCATATTCAAATTTCTTTCCCAGACACAATTCTCCCTTCTGACCTATCCCTTTATTTTCCTACCTTTTGTCATTCTCTCAATGTAATCATAATTATGTTGAGATAATCTGGAAAAAAAGTGGAAAGAAAAACATTCACAATCTGATCTTTGCTGCAGGGTTTAGTTCCTCCACTCTAATAAGAAGTTCAAATGGGCATTTGTTGCTCAAATTTTCTTGAATTTTATCGTTTACTATATAGCTTCAAAAGTAATTTGCTTTTCCAGCCCTGTAGGGAATTGAATTTCTTGAGTCTATTCATTTTTATTTCTATACTCCAGTTATTTTGTGCATGCACTCAATGTGTGTGTGTGTGTGTGTGTGTGTGTGTGTGTGTGTGAGAGAGAGAGAGAGAGAGAGAGAGAGAGAGAGAGAGAGAGAGAGAGACTGGTTAAACACAGAAAGTTATAGCCAACACATACTAACATTACTAACATTATGTTTTCCCACACCTTCACTTAGGGCCACTGACTCAGTAGGAATTTAATCTTCCTTCTGAGGTATGACTGGCAATACTTTCACCAAATGTTTTGCCACTGCACTATATGGGGCTTCATCTTTCTAGCCTTCTGATATAAGTTTCCACACTACCCTCAACTATATGTTATCCAATGACACATATTTGTGTTGGCAGTAGTACCTGACTTCAAGGAATTACTTTCTGTATTTTTAGAGTAATATAGATCATGCTCAATTATGAAATATACAAATCCTCAAATTTCAGTGGCTTACTCCAATAATTTGTTTCTCTCTCTTAACACTGTATTGCTAATGTCTCTGACATCCCATACACTTCCACAGGACAAAGTTTTCTTCCAACTTCTAGTTCCATCACCTTCTAAGGCTTCAGTGTGTCTCTGCATTCAACTGGCAAATGGAGAGAAAAAGCAGGTAGAAGACCCTCCCACTTCTTAAAGGAACAAAGATACTAACCTAGAAACAACATTCACTCCTTCTACTCAGATGCTCATGATAGATTTGATTCTGCAGGGGATAGATTCTGAAATGAATAGTATATTGTGGAAATTTTATTGGAGAATGTTCTTAGAATCAACACAGGTAGAAAGGAAGGGAACAAACCAGGATTGGGCAGAGGAAAATGTTTGTTTGTGATATAGTTCTAAAAAATACCTTGGGGAACTGTGAAGGGAAAATGGCCTTATAGAATCGTGCCATGTTGCAGCAAAGGTACCAGTCATTTGTTCTTCTGCATAGATTAATCATTGGATGCAGGCCACCTGTGTGAAATTGAGTGAAGTATGTTGTTGCAATTCAGGGAAGTTTTCTGAGAGTGATACATCCAAGAGCTAACATCTGGCAGTTGTCTAGGAAACTGCAGAAGAAAATACTAGACACCTTGCAGGGAATTCTAAGCAGTATATCACAGCTTTCACCACAACTGATCCCAATGCAACACTGAATTTCAGAAGGGCATGGGAAATGTCACCTGACTAGGGACAACTTCACATCATAGAATAGAGAGCACTAATATTTAGTGGCAATCTGCGATAGAGATCAAAACAAGCATTTATCTGATGCCCAATATGGTTTCTAAGAAATGATTTCATTTTTATAATAAGCTGTATAATGTGCCTTATACAAATATTAATATCACTCTGAGAATCAAATTTACTCATTACATTATGCATTTGCATTACTTGTGCAACTGCATGTATTTTTCAATTCATAAATTTTACAAAGTTCATTAAGTGTATTTATATTTTCAAACTATTCCCAAATGTGCATGGATATGGAAGAATATACTTTTGAGTCATTGTAGTGTCCCTTTTATATAAGTAATGTATATTGAACTCTTAAATTCTCAACTATACTTTTTGATATATGTAAAACATGATATAAAGTCACAGGCTTCTTATTATAAGAAAATATAAAATAGATTTCAATTAATTTTATGCTCTAACATGGGCGAACTATAAGATTTGGAATCTTCCTTTAAGTGGCTAAATTTTTTAAACCAATCATATAAAATTATGATAGTTTCTAATAAAAGTACATTTATTGAATTCAAGTGCATGGTTCTATGCATAGCATGATTTCAGAGGTGCCTAGAAGGCTCAAAACCTTGGGTTTGGGGGATGGGGTTGTGGCTCAGTGATAGAGTGCTTGCCTCGAATGTATGAGGCACTGAGTTTGATTCTCAGCACCATATATAAATAAAAAATAAAGGTCCATAACAACTAACATGAATAAAATAAATAAAATTTTTAAAAAGAGAACTTGGGTTGGTCAAGCCAAAATGATCTTACATTGTGATTTGTGCTCTGATATTTTGGGGGCTTCCAAATATATCATTGAAGTCTTCCAAGGAATTCATGTTTTGTAAATACTCCAATTTTGATGCATAAATTGCCCCTTGGCCTTTAGCCTATATTTGACTCATAGTCTTCAGTATTTCCAGTGGAACCAGTCCATGTAATCCCAATGATAGAGAATGGCATGGACTTCAATGACATTGTTTATGACATTAGAACAAGTAGCCCTTTATCCCTTAGAAAACCATTCCCTTTTGAGGCCTTAGCCATCCTGCTACATTTTGACTCTCATGCAGGAAAAGAGAAAATCTACTGCTCCCTTGACTAAGTAATGTCTAAAATTCTAACGGTGAAGAATCATCAATCCCTTAATCTAAAAGCCTATGTTCAATTAAAATACAAATATCTTGGGTGGAGTGTGACTTTTATCAGATAATAACCTTTATGTGAATAATTTGTCACATTGTTTTATGAAACACATTAATAAAAAAAAAGAAGAATCTGAAGACCAACTATGCTGAGTAGAGGGATAGTATTATTAACAAGTTTATGCACTAGAGCGTGTATTAGCTTTTAATTGCTTTGAAACAAATTACCCCAGATTACCAGTGGCTTAAAACAATACTCATCTAAGTATGTCACAGTTTCTGTGGAATCTGGGTAGAGCTTAACAGACCTCTGTTTCAGGGTCTATCACAGAATTACATCAATGTATATCAATGTGTTGACTCATCTATGGTCTAATTTGAAGGCTAAACTGGGAAAAAGATCTGTTTCTAAGATTACTTATGTAGTTGCTGGACAGTTTCAGTTCCTGCCTCAGTTTCTCATTGACTATTGAAAGAGAGGTTCCCCTCTGTTCCTTGCCACATTGGCCTTTTCAATGTGACAGCTTGTTTCATCAAAGTAAGGTAACTCTGAAGGCCGAAGACAGAGAAAAAGAAACTTCCAGAAAAGAAGAAGCCATAGCTCTTTGTAACTTAATTATGTAAATGACATTTTATCACCTTTACTATATTCTATTCATTAAAAGCAGGTCCCTATGTCCAGCCCAAACACAAGAGGGTTTACACAAGAGTATAAGTACCAGGAATTGGGAATCATTGAAGGACATCTTAGAAAACAGCATAGCACAAAATATTTGAATGCCAAGTAAGGAGAAAGGAAGTTCTAATAGCTAACTTTCCTAAAATTTCATATCTTGTCTTTGCTGGGATTTAGCTCAAGTAATTTCTCAAATGTCATGATTCTAGCACCATAATGCTGAATTCAATAGAAAGCAACCTGATTGAAACCCAGAACTTCTATGAATCTCAATTTTAATGACAAAATAAGAATGATAATGCTTACTTTAAAGGCTTGTCAACGCAGATTAACAGAGAACAGTTTGAGAGATAAGATTGTGGGTAATTTTGCTTCTCTGCATGTTTTTGAATGCCTGAACATTTTTCTTCAATCATATATGTGGTTTGAAAATTTTAAAGACATGCAAAAACACTCAGTATATCATTTAGGATATATTAGGCATTCAAGTAAATACTAGAATATTTTGGCTTTAAACCTGAACTACTAAATAGAGAATATATTTTAGCCATGGATTTGATTAGGGCCTTAATGTTCCTTTATTTAGAGATTAATTGCTGCAAAATAATCATTTTACAGCAATTAACCTCTAAATAAAGGAGAAATGAGGACAGAACAAATTCACTCCTCAATGCTTAATTCAAATTGGAATGTGCTCCATCAATGTTCAGTATACAAGAAGCTGGTAATTATATTTACATGGACGAGACCTGCCTTATCATGTACAAGATTCTTGCTAACATTTAAGAGGAGAAATCCACATACCCTAAAAGCAGGCAATTTATCATTGTCTTAGTTCACAGCAACTTAGTGACACTTCTTTATCTCATTTTCTACTTAACTTTATGCCAAACACACATTGAAAATGTTCTTTATTGTTACCCTGCACTGTTTTCTCTGTTCTGGCCCTTCTGATATAGTGACATTTTGATGTCTTTTAAAATTTCTGTTTGTTTATTTTACCATCATTGTTTTTATAGAAACCTCTCCTTTAAATGCATTGTGTGCTCATTCAATAAAACATTGTTCAGTTTTTAAAATAACAAAGACATTTTGAGAACTTAGTCTCATAAAAATATATACTCGCTGATTTTAAGGATCTTAGGATCTATGAGAGAAATTATATGACTACAAACAAGATAAATAATGTAAAAGTGATCACTTTATACTAGTCTGATGAAAAAAGGCAACATTAGGTGCCATTTGACACAGGACATAGAGGCTAGCTTTGAAATATGCATAGGGAATTGCAAACAGTGTGCCAAAGCATAATTCTCAAAATGTTAAAAACATGATGCTCATACAAATATGGAATGTGGCGCATGTATCAAAGATTTGACAATAATGAGAGAATCAGCAGGGTGATAAAAATGGTTCAAAGGAAAGCTTTTTTTAAAAAAAACAGAGATTTATATAATCAGTCAGTATGTCAAAAGGATGATAAAATGAATTTGCTAAAAGATGAAAAAAATTAACATCACACAGGACAATAAAGCTATCATTTGTAGTCTCTCTCTCTCTTATAAGTTAACAAATAACTTCAGAGATTGGACCCTAACCAATGATGAGTAAACAGTAACTGAAGCAAAGGTATAATCCTCCTGAGAATTAAATAATTCTTAAGTGGACCTGTCAGGCAGTGCTTCACTATGATGTTAAAATAACACACGGTCTTTCTCTAAGTCATTATAACCTCTAAGTTTTGGATACATTTTCTTAACAAGGACAGATGACATGAACATGGACACAGAGGTATATTTTAAGAAAGTGGCACACAGACAAGGAGCTGGCAATCCCTCTTTAAAGGGCCAGATGGTAAGTATTTTCTACTTTGGGGGCCATGATATCTCTTGTAGAACTAGTTGTCCCTCCATTAAAGTGCCAAAGCAGCAGCAGACATTATGTAAGCAAATGAATATGACTGTGATCACCTAAAACTTTTTAATGAGCACTACAATTTGAATTTCTCATAATTTTAATATGTGGTGAAATGCTATTCTTTTGATAAAATTTCAGTCATTTAGTCATGTAAAAACAACTCTGTATGCCATACAAAAATGGTTTGGCAAGTTAGATTTGATAATAGAATAATCCTACCAGAGAATAACTGGAACAACAAGTCGTTGTTTGGGATCAGTAGTAAATAAGGTAGCACTCAGACATGGAAAAAGGTAAGGTATCTATATAGGCATTGGTGACGGGGTTTTTTTTTGGGGGGGGGCGGTTACTGGAAACTGAACTCAGAGGCACTAGACTATTGAGCCACATCCCCAGTCCTATTTTGTAATTCATTTAGAGACAGGGTCGCACTGAGTTGCTTAGTGCCTCTCCATTGCTGAGGCTGGCTCTGAACTCGAAATTCTCCTATTTCAGCCTCCTGAGCTTCTGTGATTACAGGCATGCAGCACTGTGCCTAGCTGGTGGTGTCCCCCCTCCAACAATGACATGGTAATGTTTTCAGGAGATTAATACGGAAGAGATATTTTATAAGAGGTGAAGGAAGATGAGATCAGAGTTGCCAAAACTAGGTTAGAATTTTTCATTAATTAGGTGTGAGAAGATGAACATATGGTCCGGGTTATGGTGAAATTTTCCGTTCACCATTTTTAAGAGCTCATATTTAGAGGGCAGGAGAGAGCAATTATTCAAAATTTACAGATATTCAAGTAATAGGCATTTAGCAGAATGTTGGGAATGCCTGTATGAATTTTGGGAGATAGTATTTCCCCAGAGAGAAAGTTTTTGAGAAATTTCTTTAGAGAAGAGAGAATAGATGAAGTGTTCAAAGTAAATAAAAATGCATATAATGGCTACTCAAACTAAGGACAGAAGCTGGTATATTTGGTGACTGAAGGGATGAAAGCAGGGGGTGGTTAGTGTAATGCAAGAAGAAAAACAACCTATTTAAATTAAATCATCAGAAAATCTGGAAAATTAGACTGGTTTAGAATTATAGAGGTCAGATCTTTATTCTGAAAGGAAATGATGGTTGATGGTAGGTGATATGTAGTTCATGGGCACTTACTAATTTTACTTTTGCTTTTGAGTAAATAGAATTCTAAAGTGAAAGGATATCAACTAAAAGGCTTTAGAAAGAGCCTCAAGACCCACCTCTAGTGCTTCAAAAAGTGGCACTGTATAGTGGAAAGAAGTAGAGGACCTGTGTTATAATTTTACCTAATTCTCTTGCTAATGGTATAAACTTTCCAATGGCATGCAACAACTTAAGACCATAGTCTCTTTTTGTGTATGGTGTGGGTTCTCTAAAATTAATTCAATGGTTTTATTTTTTTCCTTTTCTTTTACATGTAAAAACATTCCTGAGCAATCCCAAAAGAGTGCAGTGAAAATTGCATCTATAGCTTTGGATCCAAAACTCTGAATCCCCAAGGAGTTATTTGAAGATAGGAATTAGATTTTTGAGGTATTTTCAAAAACTTTTCAATATATTTTGTTATTTGAAAATCTAATTGTAATGGTACCTCTATTCAAGATAGTGCACAAAAGACTAATGAAAACACTAATAGTCTTTGTTTGGTGCTGAAATCCTATTAATTTAGGAATGGGTTATTCTCATACAGACCAGAAGCTATGATTGGCAGTGTTCATTCTATGACATCCAAAAATAATAAAATGGGACCTTTATGAAACAAAGTTTGGAAAATATTGGTCAAAGTGGGTCCAGATGGAATTACTGCAAGAATACCAATGCCTAATGAGTAGATCATTATTCAAAGCCTGACATTGGCAATGATTCCAACATATGGTAAAACATCATTGATTGTGAGAAGATGGGAATACTCCACAGCTGTGACTTGCTTCTGCTGAAAGAATATACTTAGGCATATAATTTGCCACCTGTCAGAGAAGAGAAAGAGAACTGTTCTGGATGTGTACAAGGTATTAAGAGAAGCTTCTGATTGTGACTGGATAAATAGGAAGATAGGACCACATGGTTACCTTTATATAATAGAATGCATGATAATAAATTAAATTCAGTGCACACACACATATTTTCACATTCTCTAACTTGATCTACACAGCGCTAAATTGATGAGACAAGAGGGGAAATTATTTCTATTTTACAATTAGATAAACTGAGGCTCACCAAGGTAAAATATTCGCTCAGGATATCACAAGTAGTAATGTTGAAGCTGGATTGTATTGATAACCTATTGCCATACCAAAACCATATAACAACCAACCACAAAACCTACCACAGACACACACACACACACACACACACACACACACACACACACACACAAATATCTTTTCACCATACATCTAATTTGGTTACCTTAGAAGCTCTATTTATCAGTCTCAGTTGGACTCACATGTCTAGGGTCTAACTGATTGACAGGCTATCTAGGTTGACCTTGGAGAGATGTGGATCTGTAAGAGTTTCTTTTATCTTCTAGCTCATGATCCTGGGTATATTTTTTAGGGAATGGCAAAAGAACAAGGCAATGAAGAGAAACACATTTTTTTTTTTTGAGATTCTGATAACAATTCAGAATCTCAAACTCAAAACTCAGAGTCAAGCAGAATTTATAGATAAAAATTTAGGCCCACAAGTATCTACCACTTGGAACATGAACCTGTAATTGCTGATTCTAATCCAATCTCTTTTATCTTTATAATGTACATATAGTATACAGCCCAACCGAATCACAATTTCCAGGGAAATAGCTGGACCTTAAAGAATTAGTGTGATTTCTACTGAGATGTGCTGAATGACAATTAATGTAGTCGTCCTTTATTCTCATTCACTAAAAAATATTGTCTACACTATGCCAGGTGCTATGCTGAGAGGCTTACTGTTTAGAAATGAATAGAGTAGTCACTTAAGCCTTTTAAAAATAATCGTATATCAAGCCTTTGTGTTTAATCATGTTAGTATAAAAGTTCATCTATTTAGACTCCTAAAATTCAATATTCCAATAGCAGCACCTGAGAACTAAAAGGAAAAAACAGGTTGTAGTTCACTTGAATGGTTCTGCTCAATTATCCCACACAGCTCTTGCAGCAGCTGCCACATTCTTCACGGTCTCTCACACCAAATGCATCTTTAATTCTTTTCTCCCTTCTCCCAGACCTGACCCTACTTTAAAAAAAAAAAGAGCCTGCAGTCCTTTTCTGGCTGAAATGTGTCTACAACTGCATCAAATTCTAAAATTTGTTTCCCTTATTGAATGAGTCAGGTGGAAAAAGCAAGGGTTCTCAGAATGTTATATTATTGGCCTTTAGAGCTGGAAGAGATGAAGGATCTTCTCGTTCACCCATTTTCAAAATTTTTATTATGACTTTCATTGTAAAGCAGTGGAACTCCCTCTGAAATTTTCCAAATGAAATCTTTGTAGGGTTCACAAGTTAGATAAAAATAGGCTTTTTCTGTTTAAAACAGAACTACCATGGTCAGAGGCCGATCCTTTTAGCTTGGACCAAGCTAAAACTATTGGACGATTCTGAAAGAATGCAAATTTGCCTTAAATAAATTTTGTCAGTTTTGAAGATCCTGTTCTCCTGGACCCCAACTCCCTTAACACTCAGAGAAATATTAACAGAACTAATCAAGCACATTGCTGTTTCCCACCAGACCTGAATTTGGTATCAGAGTTCTTCTCAATATAGAATTAGGAAATTCAATATTTATCAGAATAAATTGGAGTTTTCATTCAAGATGAAGTCTATTTAAAATCTCTTTGAGAGCCTTTCTGCTCACACACATAGGCACACACTCACGTGAGTGTGCATCTTTCTTACAGAGGCATTACTTATTCTATATCAATTGCTAATGCTCCCTGGTTAGCCACTGAGGTGCACAAGCCATGAGCTCTGTAGGGAGTGAACTAGGGAATTACAGAATCAGCTCTTGGAATCTCAACTTCTCCCCTTACCCCAGCACAATTAATCTTGAGAAAACATCCTCTACCCACTCTGAAGAAATATATATTCATGGTTGTTTGAGGAGTCACTGGAAAGCAGACCCTAGAGAGACCTTCACTAGCTTATAGGGTACAAATAAAAGTGAAGGTCTTCCTATCTGCCTCAGCTTTTGACCTGAGGCTGAAAATCTTCCAGAAACCCCAACCAGTGACTTCATGTAGGGAATAACAGAGCCTGCCATTTTTTCCCAATGCAGTTTTCTCTTTTAATGGGTAGTTTTTAACCCAGAGTTTCCTGTAGATGGGTTAAGACTCTGTCAGAGACACACTATGATCTCTCCCTGCCCATTGCTTGTTTTCACTCCCTTCCTTTCTTAGGTGTCAGGTCTGAAATGCAGAATGAAAGCTTTTCCTACCCATTCTTCCTTCCTCCCAACAATTCACCATCTTTCACTTACATTATCCCTTTTCTCTCCCTAATGGAGCCCTTGCATCCCTGAAACCATTTTAAATTCTGCTTCTTGTTGGACCCAAACAACATCAGCACATGCAATAAGGTCTATTTCGCAGGTCAATGATCTTTTAATAAACGAGATCATATTAGAAGTGATTTCGCTTTTTCAGTCCTTAATGTTTAATATTTTAGTAGTAGATTAGAGATGGTTTGGATGTTTAAGAAGACCATGCATTCCAGGCAGACCATGGTTTGCCTGGAACAGTGCCAGTTGACACCTGCTTTCCACATGTCCCTTCTGACCTAACAATTGCTTTTATGAAAATTGTTTTGGAAACCATACATTACATGATCTCCCACATGATACAGGCTAATGTCTCCAATCCCTTCAATTTCTAAAATGTAAAATGCTCTAATATATTTCCAACACAGCTTAAAATATTCATCAATATAATGATGTTCTCATTCATGTATGCATTCATTTAGTTCTGGTAATATTTGTTGAGTTAAATTCAGCACAATATTATATGTTCAGGACCTGGATTAAAAAAACAATGTAGGGTGACATTTTAGGTCAATTTGCATTTTAGTGGCTAAAAGGCTAATTTGAAAGATCAATTTCTACTTGATTTTCTAGTTCACAAAGAGCATTCATAATAACTAGTACACTATGACAGATACTTCCTCCAGTGGGGATGACATGCCTCCCTTGAGAAAATCTCTCTGGGCAGCTGCAGCCACAGTGCAGGTTGCTGACTTCAGCTAGATTATATTCGACAGATTGAAAGCTCACAGGTGCCTGGAGTATACCAGAAAACATTTGTCTTTCTTAGTAGGAGAATTGGAAGGATTTCAGTTGAGTGTGCCAGTTATTTTTTCACTTTATACATGTTTTAAAGAAACATTTCTGTACTACAAAGTTAATTTACCAGGATATTTCCTGCTACTCATTAAATAATTACAGACTTTTCACTTTATTCTTAATTTTTAATACAAATTCTTTTCATAGAATATTTGCTAAGTTGAGACACTCCTTGATTTTACATGTTTCTCATGATTGAAAAAATGCTGCTTGCATCCATTTCTCCAAACTTCCCAACTTGCCCTTGCCATGGAATGTCTAATTAGCCAGGTTAAAATGGATTATGACAGGGGACACTCATTCGAAACACAATGGAACAATTGTTTCTGAAGTCAGTACCCATTTTGTATTCTGAGAGCTAGGCTGAATTCTATTTAAGTCAAAAGGGGTGTAAAAATGATACATGTCAAAAGATGAATAAATTGAAGTTTGGTCAATAAAAAGATTACTTCTCTGACTATTCCCTACAGTTAAATGCTCTCCTAAAATCATGAAGTGTGCAACTAAGATAATGGCAAGCATGATTTTATTTTGTTATTGTTGTTGTTGTCGCTACTTATTGGCCTAGATTACTCTGAATTTCTACTTATGGCACAAAATCTAGTTATTGCATAATAATACAAATGAAATTTTGAGAGCTTTTCAATATTAGAATATGCCATGGTTAGTTATCATATATCTTTCCAAAATTTGTCTTAATAAGTTTCTTATAATATTACTTTCCGTATGCAACAAGTATAAATTTCTCCACACAATAAGAGGTGTGGATAATGTCTTTTAATTTAATTACTTTCCTCAAGTTGACAAAATCAGGTTTGATCCCCATTTCTAAGGCCAATATGATCCATTTGGAAGGATATGCCTTTAAATCATGGTTAAAATAGTGGTTCAATTGGGAAAAATGGGAATCACTCTAGATATTTCTTGTTGAAAGAGATTTACTACCGGGAAACAGGGGTTACCACACATTTGCAAGGAGCTTATCATCAGGAAAACAAAATATGCAAGGATCAGAAGGGAATTCCACTGATGACCCCAACTGTCTGCAGGATGCATGAGGATCCTTTTGGAGGATGCTTAAAAATTGTTAAAACCCTACCTACTTCAACCCAGCTCTTACCCACAACTTTAGGAGGATAACAATGGCTTTTCTGCCCATTACATTTTAAAATCTCATTTAAGTCCCTTTCTGTGACATTATCTAGGCAAGGGACCTTGCAAGGGGATCCTGAAAATATATTTCTAGCTTTTCTGCTCCTAGGCAAGCATAGGAAGGTAGAAATGAATCAAAAGTAGGAAAGACAAGATTTAGCACAGGATCACAACCTAGAGAAACAGAAGTAGCCCCAAGAAGACTATCTCTCATATTTCTAATTCTTATAATAGGCCACAGTTACTTATTCTATGACCATTTTCATGGCTATTATGCATTATTACTACCACTTGTAAGCTACAAAAGGCCACTTTTATTTACATGGCCAATTTTTCTCTAGGATGGGAAACCCTGGCCTAGTGCCTTCCCCAGGTGAGCAAGATCATTCCACTGAAGACATTCCTTTCCCAAATTCTCTCCTTGGTAAGCTTAGAAACTGGTCCATGTTGCAGAATACCCAACTGTGGAGTTAGACTCCTCCTCATTAATATAACTAACTCCATTCTTGCCTGCTACACCAGAAAGTGTTCAAGTTGCACTCCATTCCTACCCTCCAGCACTGGAAACACTCTATTATTTTCCTCATGTACCAATCTTGGAGTTATGTCTGATACAGTTTCAAATTTTTTTAAGTACAAAGATTTGTTCTGACTGCTTTTTAGACAATAAAGCTTAATCGTATCTGTGGGCCTCTAAGTTTCTCAACACAAAAAAGTCTGTATTAAGGCAGACTTCTGTTACCACCCACATGAAAACATCTTTCAGAGCCTTGAAATTTAAAAGCTGATTAGTCTCTGGTAGGAGAAAGAAGACCCCAGACCTTAGGGAGATAAAAGCCTGGCTAGCCTCCTAGTGGGGTAAAAAGCAGTTTTCAGTCCTTCACAATGAATCTCCAGCAGCAGGAACACAATGCTGTTTTTCTGTAGGTCACCCCTTCACATCAAATTTGCAATAAACTAACGTGCCACACTTGCTAAAGGATTGTCTTTTCTGTAGATGTGAAAGTGAAAAACATTTCTCTAAGAAATTAATTGTGGATAGAGGGCTGTGTCTATCCTTATGGAACTAAATTTCCATTAAGTGAGGATAGATTCTTGCTCTATGATCACCTCATCAAGTAGGAATGAAAGCCCAGCAATCCCCATGTATGACCCATGAGAGGAGATAGTGATGTTTGGGGAGGTAGGTGGATGAGTGGGATGTTTAGGAAGACCATGCATTTATTTATTTATTTATTTATTTATTATTCTAACTTGTTATATATGATAGCAGAATGCATTACAATTCATATTGCACATATAGAGAACAATTTTTCATATCTCTGAAGACCATGCATTTTAGTTTACCCAAAATGGTGCTGTTAGGGTCTGTAAACAAGTCAGGATGGCGCCAGGTAAAATGCCAGAGGGAGTGGTTTGTGAAGTAACGCCAGCGAGCCATTAAGTGTGGAGATTCCTTTCCTTATTGATTGACTGATGTATCTAGTTTATGTTAATTAGATAAGCTGTGTGGAATGTATAAATACCACTCCTGTCCTACAATAAACGGCTCCCACTCCTGCTGTATCGATCTACACAAGTTCCTCATCACCCCCCGGTTAGTTTGCTGCAGCCGGACTGCGGCATGGTGCCAGTTGATTTTCTAGACCACCTAACAGATGGATCATTCTAAGTTTAAGTGATGGACTCTTAGAACATCAGGAGAATAGTTGTGGTTGTAGGACATGACAATGGCTGGAAAGAAAGAGAGGGTAGAGGAAAGCAAGGAAGCAAAGCAGCAAGAAGGAGTTGAGAGGTATGTAAAACAATATACTTAGGGGAGTTGAGTAAAATGCCCCAAAACATTGATGAATGAAGAATCAGAATCCTGAAAATCACATATTAGTAACTGACCCAAACTGTCCTACTACTTCCAACAGGATGAGAAAAAAATGAAAACAAAATTCTGGATCTAAAACTAAATTGGTTTATAAGGACTGGCCAGGTGCAAACTCTGGGAGCAAGTCCAGACTTAAAGTTTGGCAGTGGACCTCAGAGAGGTTAACCCAAACCTGTTGGGAGGTGTTCTGGTTTATGTAGTATAAACTACTGGGAAGAATCAAAGAACATGCCACGTGCAGAAATCTAAAGAGGTAGGTTGTAATGTTTTGAGCAACTAATAAAAATTTTTAAAAAAGAAATACATCTGATTAAAAAAAGAGGTAGATAGGTAGTGATCTCCATCCAGAAAATTCACTAATGAAAATAAAACTCCAATCCTTTGTTTGGAATTGAGACTGAGATTATAATATCTTGGACAAAGAGGCAGCCTAAACAAAGCAGGACATCATCCCAGAGAGTTAGAGTGTAGGGAAGATTGTTGGTTCTGAAACTTATGACCTAATTATTTTACTGTTAGAAGAATGCAAAAGATCCTGACAATAAAAAAGAGTTCCAGTCATGAGAGTCAGAAAAAAAGACAAGATTTAACTAACAAAACCAACAGTAATAGTAGCATTAGTTGTCACTTATAGACAGATTACCAGATTTCTGGCACTCTGCTATGTCTTG
This sequence comes from Callospermophilus lateralis, assembly GCF_048772815.1. NCBI lineage: Eukaryota > Metazoa > Chordata > Mammalia > Rodentia > Sciuridae > Callospermophilus > Callospermophilus lateralis. Next base: position 17,583,626 of record NC_135325.1, read on the forward strand.
TTAATATATTTTTCATTAGTTATTATAAATACTAATGAGGTTGATATTATTGTCTAATTTAAAAAATAAAGAGACTAAGCACCAGGTAGTTAAATTGCAAAAAAAAAAAAAAAAAAGACACATAGCAAGTAAAAGAATAGTATCATGAGCTGAACTCAAAGATCTTTTATTCCAATTAGAATTCATTGGTAAACATAGAATTGAGCTTGATTTTCTTTGTTCTTTACAGTGGCCAAGGGTAGTTTCCAAAGATGGCTTCAACATTATTTTATATTTCATATAGTATCCTTCAATGTGATTTTGCCACTCCTCCACAAAGAGGCAGAGTCTGATTTTCCAACTCTCCCCAAACTGGCATAGAATATGGCAGAAGTGATGTTGTTGCAGTTATGGATTCAGCCTGTAACTGGCATATAAGTTTTCACTTATAGACTCTTGGACCACATGTTCTTGGGATTCTCTATAATAGAACACATCCACCAGGATATGAGGAAAACCAAGGCAGGTACACATAAGAAAAGTCACGTGTAACTGCTCCAATTAACTGCTTCAAATGAGTTCCATGCCAATAGCCAGTATCAACTGTAAGTGAGTGAGTTATCTTGGATGTCTAGCTCAGTTGAGTATTTAGATGACTCCAGGCCCAGCCAACATATGACTGAAACCACATGAGAGCTGCACACCTGAGTCCAGAAACATGAAATCTAATAACGTAACATTGGTCCTCTGTGTGTATAGGTTTTACATCCATGGATTCAACCAACTGCAAACTGAAAATATATGGGGGAAAAATGCTATGTCTATATTGAATATGTAGTCATTATTCCCTAAACAATATACTAAAACAACTAATTGCATAGAGTTATAATGTTTGAATCTGAAAAGTCTGACAAATGTTCATGTTTTGAGGGCTTGATGCCCAATGTAGCAGTATGCAGAGGTGGGGCATTTGGGAAGTAACAGGAGCCTAAGACCTCTGGCCTCAAAATGGATCCATCCATTTATGGATTTATAGCTTAATGAGTTTTGAGGGAGGGGCTTATTATAAAAAAAAAATCTCTTGGCCTCCAAGCCATCATAAGGTGAGCAGTTTTGCTCTAGCACATGCTCCCCACCATGATGTTCTGCCTTTGCGAGTCCCAAAATGATTGGGCCAGGCAACTATGGACTGAAACCTCTCAAACCATGGATCAAAATAAGTATTTCCTCCTTTCAAGTTGTTTTTCTCATATATTTGGTCACGACAATGGAAAGCTGACTAATAAGACATAGCATTTATGTTGTATTGAATTTTATAAGTAATCCATAGATAATTTAAAGTATACTGGAGGATGACAACATTTTGTATAAAAGACTTGCACATCAAGGGATTTGGTATCTGAGAAGGGTGCTGGAACCAATCCCCCAAGGGATTATTGTACTTTTTTTTCAACGCAGTATGGTTTGGAATGGATTATTATATAGCAAAAGTTAACCACTCAAGGAGAAATGTGTTCTTAGCTATTGAACTGAGGTTTAGCTTGGACATAAGGTTTTAGTAGGTCTAGGAGTTGGGAGAGAGGGGAGGATACAGAAAAATAATTACACAGCACATTAGTTACTCTTAACTTTGGAATAGAAGATAGTTAAGATGGTTGTGTAACATGAGGTTTCATATCCATCACTTAGCTCAGTGGTATTCGTTATGCGAATTTTCTATTATGCATAAAAAAGTGCTATGGACTTAGTGACATGAAATAACAAACTTATTTCACAGTTGCTATGAATCAAGAATCTGAACACAACTGGATTCACTCTTCTCTGAGACTCACAAGGTTGAAATTAACATATCAAAGAAATCAGGATCTTCTTTCCACCTGACACATTTGACGGCAGAATTTAATTCCTTGTTGTAGGATTGTGACCCTCAGCTTCTGGAGGCTACCTATGGTTCCACACCACACAGCTCTCTCCACAGGCAGTTCATTTCACAGCAGTTTGCTTCTTCAGGGCCAGAAAGAGAGTCTCTCTAGTGCAGGCAGTCAGACAGAGCTATGTGTATAATGTGATCATGGAAGTGACATCCCATCACCATTGCCATATACTGTTTGTCAGGAGCAAGTTACAAATTTGGCCTACATTCAACAGAAGGAGATTATGAATGGTGTGAACACTGGGGGTCATTCTAGGGTTTACTAACTGTTTGGTAACGATTCATCTATTCAAAGTATTCATCTATTCATTCTTAAGATTCTTCCCCTCTCAGAAACTTGGCATTTATTCTTTTCCCCTACCTGGGATAGTTTTGCCCATATAATTACATATCTCCCTTTCCGCTTTCCTTCAGGTTTCTCCAAATGTTATCACATAAGTGAGGGAGTTCCTAGAACAGCCAGTCTTGAACCCCAGCATTCACTATCCCTTATCCTGCTCTATTTTTTCTTAATAGCTCTTATAAGTACTTTATACATGTATTTATTGCTTCATTTATTGGCTATCTCTCCCACCACAGTGTAAGTGCTGTGAGAGCAGGAAATTTGTTCTATTCACTGTTGAAATTCTTAAACCAAAACAGTACCTAGACATCGCTGGAATCCAACAAGTAATTCAACATATCTTGAGTACCTTCCATGTGTAAAGAATGATGGCAATTGTTCTGTGGAAAAACAGTTTTTCCCTAAATATTTTCAGCTGTGAGAAAAGGACTGCATGGGGAAAGTATAGAAACTTGAGTCTTAGAATGAAGATTTTAGGGCAAAGAATATGATACCTTAAAATCAAACTCAATCTGGAGCAATTTAAAGAAGGCATCAGAAATTTCAATAAATCTCAAATTAAAACAAAGGCAGCTGGAGTTAATGTTTAAGCCAAAACAAGCACTTAGAAAATCAAAATTATCTCAAAATAAAGATGGAAAATAAATTATTTCAAAAAACAGTGGTTTAAGAACTCACCCTTCCCAGAGACTGAGAGCTATATGGAAACAGCTAATTTGGGCAATATTAAGAAGCTATAGTTTAAATTGTTCCAGTACATAAACTATCTCATGTAGCTTAAACCTGAGGGATACTGGATTGTACTGGAGTGTTTTCAGTAGCCACATATGAGTTTGAAGATGTGATGAGTGGACACTGAAAAGAATGATTTCTAGATCCTGTTTAGAAGAACATACAAAGGTGCAAAATGCAAACAAATACTGGAATCAAACCAATAGCAGCTAAGATGAAGGTCATTGCTGGGAAATATGAGATATACTACCAGAAAAAAATTAGCTCTTAAAGCTAGTCTTATCAAGGTAAAATGAGGTTGCAAGTGATGGTGATAAATAGTTCAATCATAAATAAAAGTGAAAAATAAGAATATGAGGAGAAATGAGTTGAATTTTTTTCTGGTTCTGATCCTATTTTGTGATGTCAATGATCAAGCCCAAATGTTGAGAACACTCACAAATAAAATAAACAGAGCAGTTGCCGTTGTTAGCTGGGCGAAATAACTGGGAGATGACAAGCAACTTGAAGGTTGAAGCGGGAACTACTTTATTGCGAGTGAACTCAGCGGGAACTTAAAGTAGTGGGTACCCTAGGTAGCAGGCACCGCCTCTCTGCTGGACTGCAGAGGTACATATACCCAACTAATTACACACAGCTTAACTTAATTAACATAAACTAGATACAGCAGTCAGTCATTAAGGAATCCTTATCATCTTAATGGCTCGCTGGCATTGGCTCAGAAACCACTCCTCCTAGCAAACTGCCAGGAACCATCTTAACTTGGTTGTGGCCCTCATCAAGCAGTGATAATATGATGAAGAACACTACTGCAATTGTCTGTTCATCTATTAAAAAAAACCATGAATACAATTTCAAAGGGTGAATTTAACTTGAAATTTGGTTTTCATCTAACAACCTAGCTTCTATTATCTCAAGCCATTAATAAGAAGGAGTTGGTGGGGGCACTGATTGGAAGAGCAGTGCAAGAACTCTGAATTGGTGATGGTGAAGGGAGGAAATTAGTTTCATGATAGACACCAAATACATTGCCAAAGTACAGTGGGCAAGTATATTTATGCACTACTCTTGTCAGCCATTTGCAGCTTCTATCTAACAGAGAAATGCAGCAACTGAAAGGTTTTGAAGCCAGTCGGGCATCCCTGGCTGTATGACATCTGGGTGCCAAAATCTGTGGTGCAGTTAACTGTTAAATGATCATAGATTGAGAGCAATTATCATTTATGTTCGAAATTTTGAAATGCGAAATATTAAAGTAAAGGTTGTAAGTGAAAATGACATTTGGTCACGTGGAATCTCAGGGGGAAATGGATCATTGGAGGTGTTTTTGTCATAACGGCACTAGATCAGTGTTTCCTTTACTTACCTGTATGTCCATTTTGCCAAAGAAACATTTAAGTTACAGATTTTTGAGATTTCCCTTTTAGAGATTCTAGATTGATAGATCTGAAATTCAGAATCTGTTTTTTAAAATTCCAAATAAGAATTCAGATGACATGAAGGAGATTTATACACATAAATGACTGAAAGAGGGATGTTTAAAGAACAAAAATGTCCATTATATTTTAGAACAATATAGTATTATGTTATTTTATATGAGACTTGTGCATTCTCAGATTTGTGGACTTCCAGGGATTCTAGAACCAGACACCCACAGATACTGAAGGACAACTGTATAGACATATCCAGGTGAATTGTACCTTTTGGTGGCAGTGAATATCTTCTCATCACAGAATGTTATGTTCAACAGATGGTTCAACTTTTAACCCACTCCAACCAATCTTCTGCCTCCACTGTTCTGCTAACCCTACCTTTAAATCACTACCAGCCTACATATTGCCACATAAAAATACATTTTACTGATATCAAAAGTAAGGGTTGAGTGCTTAGTATTTACCAGGTAGTGATCTATTCAATTTAGGTGTTATATTTTTTCATATCATAAATATATTTTTTTATCTTGGAGGCAAATCTCTCAGAGGTTTCATAATTTAAAAAACTACAGTTACACTGTGTTTGAAGTACATAAAAACAGTGCTATCAAATAGAATGGCTTGACTTGGGCTGTACTTATTTCTGTAGGATTTATGAAATCTACACAAAGAAATATTTTCTTTTGCTCCAATTAATTCTTCTGGTGTATATCAGTTAATTAATATTCCAATATGTCCAGAGTAATGAAATAACAAGGCTATCCACTTAACTAAAGTTCACTCCAAGCATATAAGAGATGGTCCATAACCCTTAGTTAGAAACCCTTTTCTCCCTCCATAATTATATTCTGTCCGTTACAAGTTTGGTCCATTCAACCTCTACAATATTTCTATTCTGTTTACCTCTTTCTAACCCACTGACGCTAATGAGCACAAATTATTTTCTAATTGAAAAATGCAATAAGCACCAATTTACCTCTTGGTAAATTTACCTCTACTTATTATTTTCTCATCTAAGTAAGAAGACTTCCTTACAAGAAAGTTAGTTTTGAATGCTGTCCCCCTTTTCTTCTCAAATGTATTCCTTTAAATTAGGTTGGGGATGATTTTTTTCTCATAAACATTATTCTTATTATTGCATAATATTCCAACTTAAACATAATTTGACAATGTTCTTACTACAGATCCTTTAAGTTATTCCTATGTTTCAAAAATTAAGATATTTTGGCAGCAAATTTTGGAGACAGTGCTTACCTAGCATGCATGAGGCCCTGGAATTCAATACCCAGTGTTGCAAAAATAAATAAATAAATTAATTAATTAATTAAGATTTTATGTTTTAGAAAAATTTTAGGTTGATAAAAAATAGCAAATTAAGAGTTCCCATATTTACCTCTTCCTTCCTTCCACAGTTTCTCTTATTATTAATATCTTGTATCAGTGTGGCTATTTCTTACAATTGGTAAGCCAATATTGATACATTAGTAGTTGGTTAATAGATTTCATTAGGATTTGCTGTTTATGTTATACAGTTTTGTGGGTTTTAACAAATTTCTTGGGCCAGCTGGACATCAACTTGTGATTTCAGCATCCTCAATACAATGCATATTTGAAGTAGGAAAGAGTTAGAGGGCAAAGACAGTAAGTATTACATGGTGTTTTTAAAATTTTTTGTGCCAACTTGACTGGGCCACAGTACCCAGACATTTGGTCAAGTGTTATCCAGAATATGTTTGTGAATAGTTTTGGAGGATATTAATATTTAAATTGGTGGACTTTTGAGTAAAGCACACTGTCTTGTTCAATGTCTGTGGGCCTAATCCAGTCAGTCAAAGGCGTAAATGTAAAAAAAAAAGAGGGAATTTTGCCCACAGATAGCCTTCAGATGTGAACTGCAATATCAGCTTTTCCAAGGTCTCCATTTTGCTGTCTGTTATGCAAATTGTCAGCTTGTCAGTCCCATAATTGGATGAGCCAATTCCTTAAAATAAATCTCTCTACATATATGCACATCCTGTTCTCTCTCTCTTGAGAACCCACATACAGGTTGATTATTCCTTATCCAAGATGCTTATAAACAAAAGAGTTTCTGATTTTAGATTCTGTATAATTGAAATTTTGCACATGCATAAATATATATCTCATGGTTAAGACCTGGGTCTAAACATATAGCTCATTTATATTTTATATACACCTTATCCTGAAGGTAACTTCACAAAATATCTGCATTTTAACTGCTCTCAGCATGTGATGTGAAGTATGAGATTTTCCACTTATGATATCATATCATTGTTTAACAAGCTTTGGATTTTTAGAGGTCTTGTAAGGAAGTTGGTGCCTATACCAATATGTTAGAGTGTTGAGTCTATGTTTTCTTCTAGCAGTTGCAAAGTTTATGGTCTAATTCTTAGATTTTGTTTGTTTGTTCAAAAATATTTATTTTTTAGTTGTAGGTGACACACCATATTTTTATTTCATTTTTATGTGGTATTGAGGATCGAGCCTAGTGCCCCAGTGCTAGATGAGCACTCTACCACTGAGCCACAACCCCAGCCCTAATTCCTAGGTTTTCAATCCACTTTGATTTCATTCTTGTTCAGGGTGAAAGATAGATAAGGGTCTAGTTTCATTTTTCTACATATGGATATCCAGATTCCCAGCACCATTTGTTTAAAAGGTTATTTTTTCTCCAACATATATTTTGGAACCTTTGAGAGAACCTACACAATAGGAGAAAATATTTGCTAGCAACTCCTCTGACAGGAGATTAATATCCAGGATATACAAAGAACTGAAAAAACTTAACACCAAAAAACAAATAACCCAATCAATATATGGGCAAACAAACTAAAGATACAAAACAGACACTTCACAGCAGAAGAAATATGAATGGTAAACAAATATATGAAAAAAATGTTCAGCATCTCTAGCAGTTAGATAATGCAAATTAAAACTGCATTGAGATTTTATCCCACTTTAGTCAGAATGGCAATTATCAAGAATACAAATAACAATAAATGTTGCCAAGAATGTGGGCGAGGGGGAGGTACGTTCATACATTTTTGTTGGGACTGCAAATTAGGGCAACCCCTCTGGAAAGTAGCATGGAGATTCCTCAAAAGACTGGGAATAGAACCACCATATGACCAGTTAGCCCACTCCTTGGTATTGATCCAAAAGAGCTAAAATAAGCATATCAGTGTTTATAGCAGCACAATTCACAACAGCCAAGTTATGGAGCCAGCCCAGATTTCCATCAACAGATACATGGATAAAAAAAATGTGGTGTATATACACAAAGTAACACTACTCAGCCATGAAGAGGAATGAAATTATGGCATTTGCTGGTAGATGGATGGAATTGTAGAATAACATGCTAAGTGAAATAAGCCAGATTGAAAAAGTCAAGGGTTGAATGTCGTTTATTATATGGGGAAGCTAGAACAAAGTAAGAGAAAAAAGGGGGATGGATCACACAAAAACAGAAGGGAGATCAGTGAAGAAGAGGAAGGAGATAGAAGAAGTAGGGACAAGAAAATGGAGAAACTGTGGAGTAAATTTGCCCCAATTATACTATGTACATATAAAATATATCACAGTGAATTTCATTTTATATATAAAGTATCAATTGTTCTATAAACCACCAATTTAAAAAACAATAAATAAATAGACAAAAGATAAGTAAAATAGGGGAAGGGAGGAGGGTAGGGAAAGAGGAAGCACTAGGGATTGAAATTCCATTATTATGTTTAACTACAATACACTAATAGAAACATTATAAGTTTCAGATTTTGAATCACATCAGAGTTCAGATTTTTGGATTAGGGATGTTCAACCTATACACATGATGGTCAATGAGAAATAATGAGTCATATTTTGGGTAATCAGGATTGAGGGCATGTAAAATTTTGTCAGTTGTTTTTAAAACCTACTTTCTACTTGGACTATTTCTGATTCCCACTGTGGAGTCAAAAGGTAGAGAATGAAGAGCGTGCGAAGGATGTGAGATGATGAGGGTGAGTGCATATTTCCGTTTCAGCCTCCAAACTTCCAATTGAATGTAGCTCCCTGGATAATATATTCCCCCATAGCAAGCAGTGGCTTTCAAGATAATTACATAGCCTTCATGGCTCCTCAGAGTAATATGATTAATACTCCTGTGGTGTGTGTAACGATGATGCATCTTCCTCAGAAAAGGGTTTTTCAAAAATCAGTTCTGATGTACAGTTTCTCTCCTGCATTCCTTCTTGGCTCCTCAGCTTATAATAAGCACAGTATGACACTAAAGAAGTAGGAAACTATAGTTAAATCTGTCCTTCACTATTTTCAGTGCTCCAGAAAAGTGACATCTTTTCTTATTGACTTCTCTCTTCACAGGAAAAATATCAGCAAGGACTGTTCAAAGGAAACTTCAAAAGAATCACTTATAGAATTTCTAAGAGTGGTGGGAAGGAATGGGGCTGCTTTCATGTGTTAAGATAGAGGATGGAATGCATGAAAAATCGGCAATAATTATGTATGGATTTTATTAGGCAATATTCACATAACAAATGTTTGGGAATGCTTTACTGTGTGGAAGGTCTTGTGATTCAGGATCTGCCTAAGATCACTAACAAGACATTATCCCTAACTTCAGGAATTTCATCATTTGGAAGAAAAATAGCCAAAGAGACAACTATCTATACTACAAAATGATAAGCAATATATTATCTCAGAGGTACAGGAAGAAATCTGTAAAGAAATCACATTCAAGCGTTCTTTCAAGCTGAGTAAAAATATGAGTGAATGGCATGAGACAAAACTCTACAGATAAATGCAGTGTTTTTTTTGAATTACTCTTTCAAAAACACATTATTTTTTGAAGTAGTCATTTTGGAAAGGTTTTTATATAGGTTTACTTTGTTTGACTTTCTTTTTTCTTTCTGCTTTCTTTTCCTTTTGCAGTGCTAGAGTTAGAACCCAGGGCCTTAAACATGCTAGGCAATAGTTCTACCACTGAGCTAAATCCTCAGCCCTGTTTGACTTCCTTGAGTTTCAAAATTGGGATAGTATTATGTAGTAGCTTTTTATCTTTACAGAGATTACAGAAAACAACAAAAAAAAAATCAAAACAGCAAACCTATGTATTTAAGCGAGAGACCTGATAGATCCTTTTTTAAAACTATTAAATTGTTACATTTTAAATGATGCTAAATAAGCTTATAACAGAGTATTTGTTCAAATGTTCATACAAGAATTTTGAATAGATCTATACTTTTCAAGTTTTTTCAAGAAATGGAAAATCACATTTGTCTGAATGAGATATGCTCTGGTGATTTTTGCATAGAGTTTATGACTAACTTAAAGTATAAAATATTTTTTCTTAATCTAGTGAAATATCACCTTTCAGAAGAAAATACAATATGGGATAGCTCAGTTTCTGAGACAGTTTAGAACCATTTGAGCAAAAAAGAAAATAGATAATTTCTCTTGATCTAAAGCATCTATAGATTATAGAAATGTAAAAAGTGAAAGTATTAAGTGTATTATTTGACTTTAATTGAGTTTATTTCTTTCCTCTCCTTTATGTGTCCGTAAGCTACACTTGAAACATCTCTGGAAGTTTGGAAGGATAAAAAGGACATGACTGTTCTCTCTTTTCTGTACTGCACTGCAGGAAACCACTGTTTGTGCTAATGGGACTGCAATGAAAGCATAGGCATCCCTGTGAAATTAAAGTGATTGGACATTGTTCTAACAAGGATTAAAATTTTGTTTTGAATAAGAGTGTGCACATGGAAGATATGTGCATACATTATTTTATCTTAAAGTGTAACAAATTACGTAAATTAACTTCATGCTGAGAAGTAGAGATATTACTCAATTGTAGGAAACCTCATCCTGGGTGAGAATTATTGTACGATTTCCTCTGTGTTTTGAATGAGGCACTTCAATGTGAATAAAAAGATACACACATTGCATTCTAGAAAGGAAAATAACAACTTCACATGAGAAAGACTCATGCTATCATTTTTCTGTTATTTTATGCAATTCAAAAGTGGCCTGAGTGCAGATTGGAGAACTTTGTGCAAATCATAAGTTTTCATTTTCAAAACAATACACTTAACAATTGCATTAGCAGTAAAGAGGCTTCTTCTGAGTTATTGTTCATGATGACTATGACTCAATCTGGAATTTGAAAGGACTCTAATATCAGCAGTGTGGGAACAACGTGAAAATCACCACCTAAGTATATTTCAGGCACAATTCTTTTCCTTTTCATAAGACCTGTGAAACTGATTTAAGACCTGCAAAATAATAAGAGAAATAAGCTTTTGAAACATATTTGTCAAGCACTAGACTATATGCAGCAATGTGAAAGGAATAAACCAATTCTAAAGATGTGGGCAAGTTGACATTGTAAATATAAAACATGGACTCTAACACTCATCTTTTCTAATAGAGCATGAAAACTATCCCTACACAGGAATTGCATACTAGCTCATATAAGCATATAGAGTTGAGTGACTGGAATTGTATAGAATTTTTAGAAATCCAACTTACGTTTCAAAATATATAAAGGTTTAAATAAGCTTTATCCCCTTTATAGAATGTGAGAGCCTTCTTTTAATTATACTATGAGAGGTGCAATGAAATGAATGAAATAAAAACATAAATATGGTTGAATCCCCAAATTGAGAGACATTGTGCAATGGCAGATGCTTATTTATAGGCCTGAAGGAAGAAAACAAAGAGAAGAAGGAGAAACAAACAAGTTTTACTTACTTTAAGAGGACTTACTTTTTAAATAACTTCCCTGCACCCAGTGCTGTGATGGAAAAAACATGAGTATAAGGGCAAACAAACAGATTTCTCAGAGTAGAATATACAATATCAGGCTGGGGCTGGGGCTCAGTGGTAGAGCACTTGCCTAGCATGTGTGAGGCACTGGGTTTGATTCTCAGCACCACATATAAGTAAAATAAAAAATACATTGACAACTAAAAATAAATAAATAAATATTTTTTAAAAGAATATACAATATCTGCAAGGGTGGCCTAAAGCTAGAACAAATGCTCTTTCTGAGGCCCTTTCCCCAAACACAAAATTGTTCTTTTAAAAACTCTGCAAAAATATACATGTGAAATGTTTGTGCCTTGTATATTGTCTAAGGAGTTTTCATTAAATTAATAGCAATGAGCTTCTGTCCTTGAAAAGTTCATGAGAACAAACTTCCTTCCTACTGTAAACAACTAGAAAACTGTACAAAGTATATGAAATAGCAGCTTTGAAATCTATGATATCAGACAGTATATTACAGAAAACCAATACAGTGAGCCCTGGCATAGCCTCACCTTTCTGCCAAAGGCACTTTCTAGATTTTGATGCTTTCTGAGAGGAAGAACTCAATCAGAGAGTGATGGTTTGAGTTGAGGAGAAATTTGGGGAGGCTAGAATTTTGGAACAGAGTAGCTGAAAGAGGGAGCTACACAGAGAAAGTGCTCTGGAAAATGACCTTATGGATCCTTGAGCTTATGACTGGGTACCATGGATATGTGTAAGGTGAAGTTCTGCACAGACTGATCAAGGAATTGACAGAGCAATGTCCAGTAGATGAAGTATTTTACCTATTTATGTTGACCTTGAGCAATTTGAGGTTTTGATCCCTAATTTAGGGGAAAAGTAATGATTTTTAGTTTAAAATGTTATTGGAACATCTACGTAGACATTGGAAAAAGATGAAAGACACATTTTAAACATCCTGTTATAATAAACCATAAAATATACTTATTTAAGGTGTACAATTTGATGAATTTGGACATACACATACATCTGTGATGAAAACCTGAGAGAACTTGAGACACAGATCTGAGACTCAATATGTAGTTGAAGTCAATATCCACAACCCTCTCTTAGTGAAGGTGTATAAAGGGGAATGAAAATTAACAATTATTGAGCATGCTTCATGCTAGCACTAAGATTGGTACATCCATTTGCTATCTTAACTTAAAACATTCCAACAGTCCTCTCAACAAGGTAATTGAATCCAAATTGTAAAGATCAGAACACTGGAACTCAGGTAATTTGCTGAAGGTTCTGTAACTGGAACCAATTGTTCACTCAAGATCCACAATAGTTATGCAAATACGTGGTACTCCAAAATCCAATCATCCACCAAGATGAGCTAACAATTTTCCTGTACTGAATTTCAGAGAAGGAAAAGAAACTGGCTCTTGAGAACCTAACCTTGGGCTATAAGGTCAACCTAGTCTAGTCTCTGGTATTTAAATTTATCTCTTAATACTTGTCTCCTGCACTCTGGTTAACCATCATGGCTCCTGTTTGTTGCATGGAGGCACACAGTATGTTCCTACCTCAGGCAGTCACCCTCAACACTCTTTCCAGAAATGAACATTCCCAGACATTCTCCTGGTTTTCTTTCTCATTTCATTCAGGCTTCTGAATCAATTCCCTTTGAAGGGCTTCTGAATCAATTCCCTTTGAAGGGCTGCCTGGATATCCTACCTAAAATACAAATCACTTCTATTTTCTCTTTTTTATTCATTTGTCTCCATAACACTTCCACCTACCAAAAAATATGACAAACACTTGACTATGTTTTTTTAATCTTGTATCTCCCCATTTGACCACTCCATGTGGTCAAAAAATGTTATCTGTTTTAATTTCCCCAGTGACTAAAACAGACCCTGTCACATAGAACTGTCTAGGTAAACATAAATGAATGAATGAGTGATACTACTCTAGACTATACAGATCCTTTGAAAATATGATTAAATATATGTACTTCCCTAAATGCACACATGTACACTTTTGCTTCTTATGAGTGAAGTAACCAATCTATAAGGCTTACACAGAGCTCCATTTAAAAACTAAAGAAGAAGGTTCTAAAGTGAGATGACTTTTTTTAAAGTGAGGATAATTAAACATAAAATAATGACCAATGGTATAAATATCAGGCAGAGAAATGGGAATGAATGAGCTTGGTATGCTATGAGATTTTATAAAGAAAATAGTAGTGGCCTTCAGGATTTCAGTTTCCACAAAGATGAGAACAGATTCTGATGGACAAGGTATTAAGTAAAGTGTAGATGGATAATAGCTAGAGTCAGATTAAAGACTATTTGAGGATCATAGTAAAGGGTATCTTTATAGTCCCTTAAAGACACATAAAGCTGACTTGTCATCTCCTTATTAATATAGAAATTACTGGCAGAATTAAGACCAAATCCCCAGGTTTCTTGTTATCCATCCTTAAAATAAAGTGCAACAGTTCAGAGTAGTCTCCAGAGAAAGGGATAAATTCTACCACTTATTGTGATAGTTTTTACTTTTTTATTAGTGAATTATAGCTATACATAATAATATGGTTCATTTTGACATAATTATGCAAGCATGGAATAGAATTTGCTCCAATTCAGTACCCACTACTTCCCCTTCCCCTTCACTCCACCCTACTCCTGTTCCTTTTCCTCTACTCTAGTGGTCTTCCTTCTATTTTCAATATAAGAGAGATCAGTGGAGTTGAGGATGGGGACTGAGGGTGATGGAGAAGGGATGGAAAATGGGAAGAATGGTGGAATGAATCTCACCAAATTATCCTATGTACCTAAATTAATATATCACAGTGAATTTCACCTTTACTTTTATATATAAAGCACTTATTGTGATTTTAAACAAATCTCTTAAAATCCTCTGGGTCTCTTTTTCACTTTCTGTATAATAGGGTCAATAATAAGTTTATATTGCTTAACTAATATATGTTGAAAGACTAATGTGTTAGATGGCACATAGAAAGCACTCAATAAATTTTATTTATCCATTTTTTTCTTCAACAATAGCCCCCATGTATTTCATTGCTTGTTATTTTATACATTATTATTTAACATAGTCTCTGTCACATAGCCTGTTTATTTCATTTGGTGAATATTGTATAAGAGAATATTAAGTAGGAAATAGAATAGTTAACAATAAATGGAAGCAAGAGCTAGGAAGGTGATACAATTAAGTAAAGGTTTCTGTTTTCTAACAAATCATCACAAATTTGCTCATTATTCTGTGGGTTTTTCTTGATAGCACATGTCTGCATCACATAATGTTGTCTGAGTTCACTGATGAATCAGTATTCAACTGATAACCCATGGCCTCATTTACATTTCTGATTGTTAGCTATTTGTTAGGAGGGCAAATGTCATATCTGGTCCATGTGTCCTTTACTGTCCAGCAGGTTATCCTGAGCTTGTTCACATGGTAGTAGTCACAGAGTTTCCCAATAAAAACAAGAGAATAGAAGGAAAAAGTCAATATGGAAGCCCTTTTTAAGTCTCAGCTTACATCATATTTGCTATTATCCTATTGAGCAAAATAAGAACTGTGGACAGATCCAAAGTCAATGAAATCATCTGACCAAGGCGTGGATAACAAGAGGGTAATAATTGTGGCCATTTATGCGCAAGTTTATAACATACATGAGATAGATTTATAGTTGAGCTTATTTAACAGAGAGCATAAATACTGGTGAAGAAAGCCATAAAGACTCCAGAAATAAAAAGAAGAGTGAATATGACCAAGGATTCTTAGAAACCAGAAAGGGACATACATCTTCCTCTGTGATTAAACAGAGAGATGAAAAATAGGTACAAAGAAAAAAATGTTACTATAAGACTTCTTTATTCAGGAAAGTCTGATGTCTTGGTCATCTGGAATTCTCCCCTTCAGCTTCTCTTTATTCATGTTGATGCTCATTAAAATATCCACCCTAGGCCCTGCTCTATCTGCAAACTTTATGTTTGTATCATATAAGGAGACTCAATGTCTGGAAAGCATTTTCTTTTTAATTAACCATAACAAGAATTGGAAGAGAGATTTTGAGAAAAACTTCTTGCTGATTCTCCATAAATTCAAGATGATCTCAATTTGACTCTGTGGGCAATAGCAAATCCTAAAAACTAATTTTTGTACATAATTTCCTCCCAATGAAAAAAGGGGCCATTGGGGCTGTATCAAATGAACATCCTATAGCAATTGTCTTGAATTCAATCAATTTTTCTTGGTAAACACAAATGTCTCATTTTTTATTAATTTTTTAATTTATATGTGACAGCAGAATGCATTACAATTCATCTTACACATATAGAGAACATTTTTTCATATCTCTGGTTGTATACAAAGCATATTCATACAATTCATGTCTTCTTACATGTACTATGGATAATAATGTCCATTACATTCCACCATCATTTCTAACCCCATGCCCCCTCCCTTCCCTTCTAACATCTCTGTCCTATCTAGAGTTTTTCAAATCCTCCCAAGCTCCCCATCCCCACCCCACTATGAATCAGCCTCCTTATATCAAAGAAAACATTCGGCATTTGCTTTTTTGGGGGATTGGCTAACCGCACTTAGCATTATCTTCTCTAACTCCATCCATTTACCTGAAAATGCCATGATTTTATTTCCTTTTATTGCTGAGTAATATTTCATTGTGTATATATGCCACATTTTTAATCCATTCATCTATTGAAGGGCATCTAGCTTGGTTCCACAGTTTAGCTATTGTGAATTGTGCTGCTATAAATATTTATGTGGCTGTGTCCCTGTAGGATGATGTTTTTAAATCCTTTGTGTATAGACTAAAGAGAGGGATAGCTGGGTCAAATGGTGGTTCCAATCCCAATTTTCCAAGAAATCTCCATACTGCTTTCCATATTGACCACACCAATTTGCAGTCCCACCAGCAGTGTATGAGTGTACCTTTTTCCCCCACATCCTCACCAACAGTTATTGTTGTTTGTATTCATATTAGCTACCATTCTGTCTGAAATGAAATAAAATCTTAGAGGAGTTTTGATTTGTATTTCTCTAATTGCTAGTGATAATGAACATTTTTTCATATACTTGTTGATTCTGAGAAATATCAGTTCAGGTCCTTGGCCCATTTATTGATTGGGTTATTTAGGTATTTTGGTGCTTAGCTTTTTGAGTTCTTTATATACCCAAGCGATTAGTGCTCTTTCTGATGTGTGAGGGGTAAAGATTTGCTCCCATGATGTAGACTCTCTATTCACCTCACAGATTGTTTCTTTTGCTGAGAAGAAGCTATTTAGTTTGAATCCATCCTATTTATTGATTCTTGATTTTAATTCTTGCGCCAAAAAAGTCTTATTAAAGAAGTTGGGGCATAATCCCACATGATGGAGATTAGGGCCTAATTTTTCTTCTATTAGATGCAGGGCCTCTGGTTTTATTCCTAGGTTCTTGATGCATTTTGAGTTGAGTTTTGTGCATGGTGAGAGATAGGGGTTTAGTTTCATTTTGTTGCATATGGATTTCCAGTTTTCCTAGCACCATTTATTAAAGAGACTATCTTTTCTCCAATGTATGTTTTTGGCACTTTTGCCTAATATAAGATAATTGTAATTTTGTGGGTTAGTCTCTGTGTTCTCTATTCTGTACCATTGGTCTACTAGTCTGTTTTGGTGCCAATACCATGCTGTTTTTGTTACTATTGCTCTGTAGTATAGTTTAAGGTCTGGCATAATGATGCCACCTGCTTCACTCTTCCTACTAAGGATTGCTTTAACTATTTTGGGACTCTTATTTTTCCAAATAAATTTCATGACTTCTTTTTCTATTTTTATGAAGACTGTCATTGGGATTTTGATTGGAATTTGCATTAAATCTGTACAGTGCTTTTGGTAGTACGGTCATTTTGATAATATTAATTCTGCCTTTCCAAGAGCAAGGTAGATCTTTCCATCTTCTAAGGTCTTTGATTTGTTTGTCTTCATTATCTGATGTTCTTTCTTTGTTATACTTTCTATTGAGATTTTTATTTGGTTCATTGTATCCTTCATTTCAAGGATTTCTGACTCTTTTTTTTCAGAGTCTCTATCTCTCTCTTGAAGTAATCTTTTGCTACCTGTATTTGCTCTTTTATCTCTTTGTTGCAGTGATCAATTTTTGTCTGTATTTGCTCATTTAGGTCATTCTTTAATTCACAGATCATTTTAATTATGAATCTTCTGAACTCCTTCTCTGACATTTCATCAACTTTGCTGTCCATGGGTTCTGATATTATACCTTCCTGCTTTGTTTGGGGCACTTTCCTCCCTTGTTTTTTCATGTTGTCTATGTGTCTTTCTTTCTTGCAGTGTGGATCTGAGATATTATAGTTTCTATCCTATATTCTTGTAGTACCCATGCTGATTATCTGTACCTCACCTTGATGTTGGGCTTCCAGACCCTGCTGGTGTCCCTCAATGTATGCTACTGCTATGGCGGCAATAGCCGAGGTAACTCAAGATAATAGTTGAGGAGCCCCAAGATGGATTCAATGTCTTACAGAGAAGGAATTGAAAGGGTGGGCCTTACACTCTCTTTGGGATGCCTGTTCTGAAATGCAGCTGCTTCTAGGCCTTGTCTGTTATCAAAAAGGTAGGGGGCTACTGCATGGGAAAGGCTATGGCGATGACTGCAGTGTCCCAAAATGGAACTAGGTTTGGCTTAGGCTCCCAGGTAGGCAAACTCAGACCTACCCTGGACCTGGATCCCACGCAAGTCAGTGTGGGTGGATTTGGTCCAGGCCTCTCCTCCTGCAGTAGTATGCTGGTCATAATGGGCAGTCCTGTGCCAGAGACTGGGCTCCAGCAGGTGCATGCTGGTGGAGGGGATGGACCCGGGACTACCATGAGCCTGGTTTCTGCACAGGCCAGTGTGGGTGCATCTCCAAATACTTCATTTTTAAAAGAACAGTTATTATAGCTGGGCACAGTGGCACATACCTGTGATCCCAGTGGCTTGGGAGGCTGAGGCAGGAGGATTGTGAGTTCAAAGCCAGATTCAGCAAAAGTGAGGTGCTTTTCTCTAAATAAAATACAAAATAGGGCTGGGAATGTGGCTCAGTGGTCGAGTGTCCCTGAGTTCAATACCCAGTACCTCCCCCCAAAAAGAATTGTTAGTATAACAAAAAAACAACTTTATATTATCATTATTTTCTGAAAGTTTGTCGGGTTTTTAAATATATCACTTTTAAAATAGGTTGAAATTTGTTGAAAACTTATATGGTTATATGGTGTAAAAATCTAACAGTTCAAATATTGTTTAAATCTCAAGAATATTCCTTCTCTCACAGATAGGTTCAGTTAAAAGTTTGTGTATTTTAACTGAAATCTAATTTTCTATGTATTTTCAGGCAAACTCATGTACAACCATTCCTTATCTATTTTGTGCATCTGTAACAGAATACCACAGACTGAGTAATTTATGATGAAAAATATCAACTAGTGCATGATTTTGGAGGCTCAGAAATCCAAGATTGAGGACTGGCATCTTGTCAGGGCCTTGTTGAGTCATCAATCCATGGTGGAAGGCAAAAAAAGAGGGAGAAAGAATGAGAGGGAGCCAAAATCTCCATTTTATGAGGAACTACTCTGTAATAATAGCATTAATCTATTCACGAGGGCAGAGCCATTTTGGACTAATCATCTCTTAAAGGTCACATGTTTTAAAACTGTTGTGTTGGGATTAATTTTTCAAACATGGGCTTTGGGGGATACATTAAAATCATATCACCCTATATATATATAGTGTGTGTGTGTGTGTGTGTGTGTGTGTGTGTGTTTTAGTACTGGCAACTGGCATTAGCTTTGCGTTACCATATATTCAGTGAGTAATTTTGGCCGAGGTCACTTTATAGGACCAAATCATATTTACTGGAAATCAGTTTTCTTCATTTTCCTTTCTCCCATTACCAAGGACATTATCTGGGACTACATCCAAATAAGTCTTTTACTAGACACTCAACTTAATTGGTGTTTCTAAGTAATTTTGTGCATTTTAAAATAATTGCAAAGTTACCTGAAGGTATCTTAATATGTAAATATGGCAATAGAATTGAAATTATGAAGTCAAGAATCATGTTTTCATCCATAAACACATTTCTTTTTATTTTAATAGACATTGGATTATGATCAAGTAGGTAGGAAATGTGGCATTTGACAGTAATCAGTTCATTGACTGGTTGCTCTGGTTGTTTCATGTAGCTACATTTGTGGGATAAAATTCAAAGGCAAGGGTATTGGAAAGGTAATTAGTAAATTGATTTCATGGTTGTCTTTAAGAAAAAGTAAAGAAAAAGAAGTTCACAATAGTAAAGAAATTTAAGCAATTACTTTATTCATAAGGCAAGTTGAATTCTTCATACTGCTTTTATAAAAGACACTGGTGCTTTTTTAAAAAGAGGCTAATCCCTAGTGTAAGAAAATACAGAACAGCAAAATCTGTACTTAAAAATAACAATAAAAATATGAAGTGGTTATTCACATCTTAAAAGATCCTTTGTGTTATTAACAGATGATCACCAAATTCTTCAATGTGACTATTATATATGATTCTAATTTATAAAAGTGAAGCCTCATATAATCTCAACAATTTTGAAAGATTTGTTTTCCTTCCCCAAATGAGTACAATGAACAATCTTAAGGGTTGTGAAATCTCATGATTTTGAAGTAATTTATTCCTATGAGACTATGCCAACTGTGTCAGGAAAAGATGATAGTATAGCAAGATAAAAAGTAGTTTTAATCACTTTAGTTAGTGCATAAAGGTAGAGACAAAGATTACCCAAGTAGCTAATAATAAAAATATTGTTTTCAACTTAGGAATAATCCATCTGATCTTTTGCATCAATTATATATGTTGGATTTGAATTATGCAAATATTTTAAAAATCAAAACTTCTTATGTATTAATAAAGAAAAAAGACTAATTTTTTTTCTTTTCCATGTATACTTTTAAATATAGAATATTAAGCAATGTTAACAATTTAAAACATCAATTTGCATTTGTTATTTTATATTTTGAAACTGCAAATGACAAAGCAATTAACTCAATTTCATATACAAGAGGGTAGCCTCTTCATTTTCTTTGCCAAAGTATTCTTGAACTATGCTAGTAGTATTAATTTGTCAAAACCAAGATGATAGTGCCTGATGTCCAAACACTTTTATAATAATTACTGTTGAAAAGCAGAAGATATTGGACATAGATGAAACAATGAGACTGGACTAGAATGCCTTAAGACAACAGAATTGCATATGTAACTGTACTGTCAGAATTCTTCTGTATTTAGGGTCATAGAATATTTCACATTATTTCTACCCAGGCTTTTTTTTCTTATACTCTAGCATCTAAAAAATCTAAGAGAATGAGTAAAAAACAAACCAAAACAAAAGAGATAGACTCTTACAGTCCCTATGTCTATGGCAAATATTTTCTTGAAAAACTTAAATGTTCTATAAGTATATATTCAAATAGGTGAACATTTGGCATAACATGGAACTAGTATCATTTGAGACTAAGTGCTATAGGAACAATGGAAATTTACTCAAAAAATAATGTGGAAGAAAGTAAGTTTTATACTCATGCAGTATCCTGGTTCCATCATTTAGAGATAACATGACTGTAATAATTAGCATTAACTGAGCAGTTGTTTTATATTTTTATTCTTTTTTAATGATTTTTAGTTGCAGATGGACACAATACCATTATTTTATTTATTTTTTTGGGTTCTGAGGCTGAAACACAGTGCTTCACACATGATAGGTGAGCACTCTACCACTGAGGCACAACCCCAGCCCCTTATTTTTTTCTTTTTAGATATACATGATAGTAGAGTATATTTTGACATATTATACATACATGGAATATAACTTATTCCAATTAGGATACCATTCTTTGTGTTGTACATGATGTGGAATATCTTGAAACAATTATTTGAATGCTTGGAGTTTTAGTTTCCTCATCTGCAAAATAGAGGTAACATCTATCTTTGCTGTAAATGTGACTACATTGTCTGACAAAAGACAGGCTGCTAAAATTCATTTTCTTATCCTTTTGGCTCAAAATACATATGAACTTACCAAATATATGTCCATTCTTTCCAACCACAGATTCCCTATAAAAATGATCTTGCTGTGACACAGAATAAGCATATTTAATTTTGCCATAGCTATCTTCATAATTATATGTCTTGGAGTTGGTCTATTACGGTTTTGAATGTTTGGGGTCCTGTAGGCTTCCAGGATTTGGCAATCCATTCCATCTTTCATCTCTGGGAAGTTTTCTAGAATTATTTCATTTAATAAGTTGTCCATTCCTTTGGATTGAATCTCTATGCCTTCTTCTATCCCGATGACTCTCAAATTTGTTTTTTTTATGACATCCCATATCTCTTGAATAGATTGCTCATGGGATTCAAGCATCTTTTCTATGTTGACTATATTCTTTTCAAGTTGATAAACTTTGTCTTCATTATCTGATGTTCTGACTTCTACTTGATCTAGTCTATTTGTAATATTCTCGTTTGAGTTTTTAATTTGGTTTATAGTTACCTGCATTTCTAGGATTACTGTTTGATTTTTTTAAAGATCTCTATCTCCTGGTAAAGCTCATTCTTTGCCATTTGAATTTGTTTGTTTAATTAATTTTCAAAATATACTTGTATTGCTTGGACTTGCTGTCTCATGTCCTCTCTAATATACCTTTCCATCTGATTTAGGTATGCCTTGAGCTCTTTCCCTATCCCTGTTTCTGATGCTTCTAGGTCCTCCTGTAGAATTAAGTTGTCCTGCATTGTTTATACTCCTTTTTTCCCTTGTTTTTTCATGACGTTCACGCTACTTTCCAGCTCTATTTGATTGCTGTGTTTCTGCTCATTTCTATAGATTTGTTTTGGTTTTGTATATCTCTGTTGTCTCTCCTTTGTGTTGGTAGACTATGCCTGCTAAAGTGGATTCCGCTGGGAAGGAATTCCGACGGCCGAGCTCCAGTGACTTCACCTCTCTGCTATGGCAGGCCCCAGGATCCTTGCCAGGGTGTCTGAATGGGGGGGTGGGACTGGACTGTCTCTGGTTGGTATCAGCTCGCGGTCACTGGTGGGAGGGTGGTCTCCAGCCACCCAGTCCCGCAGGCAGCGGGTGGGCTGTCGCCGGCAGGCGGGCGATCTCTAGCCGCCCAGTTGCGCGGTCGGTCGCCGAAGTCATACGATCTGCCCAGATTGAGTCAGGAAGACACACACAATTTAAACAGACCAATAACAAAGGAAGAAATAGAAGAAACCATCAAAAGACTACCAACCAAAAAGAGC
Source organism: Callospermophilus lateralis (assembly GCF_048772815.1). Classification (NCBI taxonomy): domain Eukaryota; kingdom Metazoa; phylum Chordata; class Mammalia; order Rodentia; family Sciuridae; genus Callospermophilus; species Callospermophilus lateralis. The sequence continues at coordinate 17,606,190 of NC_135325.1, forward strand.
CCTAGACCGGATGGGTATACAGCGGGGTTCTACAAAACCTTCAAAGAAGAATTAATACAAATACTTTTCAAGCTGTTTCAAGAAATAGAAAAAGAAGGAGCTCTTCCAAATTCATTCTAAGAGGCCAACATCACCCTGATCCCGAAAACAGACAAAGACATTTCAAAGAAAGAAAACTACAGACCAAAATCTCTAATGAACTTTGATGCAAAAATTCTCAATAAAATCCTGGCGAATTGAATTCAAAAGCATATCAAAAAAATTTTGCACCATGATCAAGTAGGATTCATCCCTGGGATGCAAGGCTGGTTCAATATATGGAAATCAATAAATGTTATTCACCACATCAATAGACTTAAAGACAAGAACCATATGATCATCTCGATAGATGCAGAAAAAGCATTCGACAAAGTACAGCATCCCTTTATGTTCAAAACACTAGAAAAACTAGGGATAACAGGAACTTACCTCAACATTGTAAAAGCTATATATGCTAAGCCTCAGGATAGCATCATTCTAAATGGAGAAAAACTGAAGGCATTCCCTCTAAAATCTGGAACAAGACAGGGATGCCCTCTATCACCATTTCTATTCAATTTAGTTCTTGAAATACTAGCCAGAGCAATTATACAGACAAAAGAAATTAAAGGCATAAAAATAGGAAAAGAAGAATTTAAATTATCGCTATTTGTGGATGACATGATGATATATTTAACAGACCCTAAAGGGTCTACAAAGAAACTGCTAGAGCTAATAAATGAATTCAGCAAAGTGGCAGGATATAAAATCAACACGCATAAATCAAAGGCATTCCTATATATCAGCAACAAAACTTCTGAAATGGAAATGAGGAAAACCACTCCATTCACAATATCCTCAAAGAAAATAAGATACTTGGGAATCAACCTAACAAAAGAGGTGAAAGATTTATAGAATGAAAACTACAGAACCCTAAAGAGAGATATAGAAGAGGATCTCAGAAGGTGGAAAAATGTACCCTGTTCATGGATAGGCAGAACTAACATCATCAAAATGGCAATATTACCCAAAAGTTCTCTACAGGTTTAATGTGATGCCAATAGAAATACATAAAGCAATCATTAAATTCATATGGAAAAACAAAAGACCCAGAATAGCAAAAGCAATTCTAAGCAGGAAGTGTGAATCTGGAGGTATAGAGATACCAGAGTTCAAACTGTACTACAAAGCAATAGTAACAAAAACAGCATGGTACTAGTACCAAAACAGGCAGTTGGACCAATGGTACAGAATAGAGGACACAGAAACCAATCCACAAAAGTACAACTTTCTTATATTTGATAAAGGGGCTAAAAGCATGCAATGGAGGAAGTATAGCATCTTCAACAAATGGTGCTGGGAAAATTGGAAATCCATATGCAACAAAATGAAACTGAATCCCTTTCTCTCGCCATGCACAAAAGTTAACTCAAAATGGATCAAGGAGCTAGATATCAAATCAGAGACACTGCATCTGATAGAAGAAAAAGTTGGCTACGATCTACATACTGTGGAGTCGGGCTCCAAATTCCTTAATAGGACACCCATAGCCCAAGAGTTAATAACAAGAATAAACGAATGGGACTTACTTAAACTAAAAAGTTTTTTCTCAGCAAGAGAAAAATAAGAGAGGTAAATAGAAAGCCTACATCCTGGGAACAAATTTTTACCCCTCACACTTCAGATAGAGCCCTAATATCCAGAATATACAAAGAACTCAAAAAATTAAACAATAAGATAACAAATAACCCAATCAACAAATGGGCCAAGGACCTGAACAGACACTTTACAGAGGAGGACATACAATCAATCAACAAGTACATGAAAAAATGCTCACCATCTCTAGCAGTCAGAGAAATGCAAATCAAAACCACCCTAAGATACCATCTCACTCCAGTAAGATTGGCAGCCATTATGAAGTCAAACAACAATAAGTGTTGGCAAGGATGTGGGGAAAAGGGTACACTTGTACACTGCTGGTGGGACTGCAAATTGGTGAGGCCAATTTGGAAAGCAGTATGGAGATTCCTTGGAAAGCTGGGAATGGATCCACCATTTGCCCCAGCTATCGCCCTTCTCGGACTATTCCCTGAGGATCTTAAAAGAGCGTACTATAGGGATACTGCCACATCAATGATCATAGCGGCACAACTCACAATAGCTATTCTGTGGAACCAACCTAGATGCCCTTCAATAGATGAATGGATTAAAAAAATGTGGCATCTATATACAATGGAGTATTATGCAGCACTAAAAAATGACAAAAATCATAGAATTTGCAGGGAAATGGATGGCATTAGAGCAGATTATGCTAAGCGAAGCTAGCCAATCCTTAAAAAACAAATGCCAAATGTCTTCTTTGATATAAAGAGAGCGACTAAGAACAGAACAGGGAGGAAGAGCATGAGGAAAAGATTAACATTAAACAAAGACGAGTAGGGAGAGAGAAGGGAAAGCATATGGAAATAGTAGGAGACCCTCAATGTGACACAAAATTACATATAAGAGGTTGTAAGGGGAAAGGGGGGAACAAGGGAGAGAATTGAACAACAGCAGATGAGGTAGAGAGGGAAGATGGGAGGGGAGGGGAGGGGGGATAGTAGGGGATAGGAAAGGTAGCAGAATACAACAGTCACTAATAAGGCATTATGTAAAAATGTGAGTGTGTTACCGATGTGATTCTGCAATTTGTATTTGGTGTAAAAATGGGAATTCATAACCCAATTGAGTCAAATGTATGAAAGATGATATATCATGAGCTTTGTAATGTTTTGAACAACCAATAAAAAAAATGAATAAACAACAACAACAAAAAAGAGACCCAGAATAGCTAAAGCAATTCTAAGAAGGAATAGTGAAACAGGTGGTATCCCTATACCAGACCTTAAACTATACTACAAAGCAGTAGTAACAAAAACAGCATGGTACTGGCGCCAAAACATGTTGGTAGACCAACAGTACAGAATAGAGGACACAGAGAATAACCTACAAAATTACAATTATCTTATATTAGACAAAGGTGCCAAAAGCATGCACCGGAGAAAGAATAGCATCTTCAACAAATGGTGCTTGGAAAACTGGAAAATCCATATGCAACAAAATGAAATTGAATCCCTATCTCTCACCATGCACAAAAGTTAACTCAAAATGGATCAAGGATCTAGGAATCAGATGAGAGACTCTGTGTCTAATAGAAGAAAGAGTAGGCCCTAATCTTTACCACGTGGTATTAGGCCCCAGATTCCTTAATAAGACTCCTATAGCACAAGAATTAAAACCAAGAATCAACAAATGGGAAAAAAAAAAGTTTCTTCTCAGCAAAAGAAATAATTTGTGAGGTGAATAGAGAACCTACATCCTGGGAACAAATTTTTACCCCTCATAAATCAGATAGAGCTCTAATCTCTAGGGTATATAAAGAGCTCAAAAAGATAAGCACAAAAAAAACCCCCAAATGATCCAATCAATAAATGGGCCAAGGACCTGAACAGACACTTCTCAGAAGAGAACATAGAATCAATCAACAAATATACAAAAAAAAATGCTCATCATCTCTGGCAATCAGAGAAATGCAAATCAAAACTACTCTAAGATACCATCTAACCACAGTAAGAATGGCAGCCATTGTGAAGATAAACAAGTGTTGGTGAGGATGCAGGGAAAAAGGTACACTTGTACATTTCTAGTGGGACTGAAAATTAGTGCAGCCAATATGGAAAGCAGTATGGAGATTCCTTGGAAATCTGGGAATGGAGCCACTATTTTACCTAGCTATTCCTCTTCTCAGACTATACCCAAAGGACTTAAAAACAGCATACTACATGGGCACAGCCACATCAATGTTTATAGCAGCACAATTCACAATAGCTAAACTATGGAGCCAACCTAGATGTCCTTCAGTGAATGAATGGATTAAAAATGTGGTATTTATACACAATGGAGTATCACTCAGCACTAAAAATAATAAGATCATGGCATTTGCAGGGAATGGATGGCATTAGAGCAGATTATGCTAAGTGAAGTTAGCCAATCCCAAAAAATCTAATGCCCAATGTCTACTCTGATATAAGGAGGGTGACTCAAAATGGGATTGGGAGGGAGAGCAAGGGAGGAAGATTACCTCTAGATAGGGAATAGGGGTGGGAGAGAAAGGGAGGGAGAAGGGGAATAGCAAGGATGGTGAAAGGAGACAGTCATCATTATACAAAATACATGTATGAAGTTGTGAATTTGGTGTCAACATACCTTATATACAAACAGAGATATGATAAATGGTGGTATAAAGGTGTATTAAGAATTGTAATGCAAAAAATATGAATGTAATGCACTCCTCTATTGTGATGTAAGAAATAATAATAAAAAAACACAGTGAACAGAAAAAAATTTAAAAAAATAAAATGAGTATTAAAGAAAGCAAGCTAGATTCTTTCCTTTCTTCTTTCCTTCCTCTTTTTTTTTCTTTCCTTTATATATAATCTATTTAGACCACCTTAAATCACAGCAAAAAATGTATGACAAACATTTCTATAGACAGCTACAGATTCTTCTAGTTAATCTGTTTTTCTTTCACATTAATTCATTTAAGTACTTACTATGTAACAAATATTATCTAGTAAGGACTGAAACTTGAACTAAGGTTTATGTTTTCAAGAAGTTTAGGATCCAGTGACAGAGTGAAGATATCATCTACCAAAATATACTGTGAAAAGAGGGCTCAGAGTATGAACAACATGTAAATGAAGGAGGGCTTGGGGAGGAGTATGGAGTGACAATGGATATCTAATGATGTGGAGAATAATAATCAAATAAGTCTTGCTCTCAATTCAGGAAAAAACTCAAGTTCATCAAAACAATATTAGTAAGTTAAATCAAAAAGAGGAGACAGTTGAGAAAGTGTGAGTAACATTTGTGAAAACATAGGAGTGTGAACAAACAAATGCTTTTTCAAGAAAGATTTCTGTGACAGATTGCATTTTTATTTTTAAAGAAAAAATTCTTTACTTTTAAAAATGTTTTTATCAGTGCATTATAGTTATGCATAGTAGAGAAGTTAATTTTTATATAATCATACATGCATGGAATATACTTTGATCCATTTCATATCACATTTTTCAAAATATCTGCAACAATGTTATTAGGCCAAAATGCTTTTCCCCCCATCTAGATATATAGACTATGTTCCCTCATTCTGAACCTGGACAGGCTTTAGGTACTCCCTCATTAATGAATTATGGTAGATCTGACACTATATGACTTCTGAGTTATATTAGTCAGCTTCAAATTACTTAATGAAATAACTAAAGTAATTAACTTTTTAAAAAGGTAATTATAGTCCACAATTATGGAGCTTCAAGTCTAAGCTTGGATAGCCCCATTGATTTGAGCCTCTGGCAAGAACAACACATTATACCAGGAACGTGTAGCACAGCAAACTGCTTATATCATGGGCCAGGAAACAGAGAAAGAATGAGCCAGGATCCCCCTTCTGTGACATGGACACAAGGACCTCCTACAAGGTCTCACTCATAAAAGACCACAGCTCCTCTCAATAGTACTATCCTGGGGACTAAACCTTTAAGATATCAACTTTTGAGGGAAACTACCCATATTCACATGATAGCAAGAGGCAATATAATAAATATTCAGCTTCCTCCATTTCTCTCTTAAAACACATGCCTTTGTAGTCCTGAGCCACCAAGTAAAAGGTCTAGCCACCCTAAGGCTTTTACTATTAAACAAATAGATATGAGAAAGAGATATGAGAGCCCCCCTCTCCAACTATTTCAACTCCCAGCTGCTCAAGACTTCCCAGCCCAAATATGTGAGTAAGGAAGCCTTTTATATAACATCCAAACTTAGGCACTGAAATGACTAAAACTTCATGAGAAATCCTGCATGAGAACTGCCTAGGTGTGGTAGTCCCTATTCAGAGCCATGAGAGAGCATTGTATTAAGTGGTTATTGTTGTTTTAAACTAATCTTCTTGGATGATTTGTTGTTTTACAGGAAGTAATAAATACAACTTCCTTGACTAGCCTCCCTTCTTGTGTCTGATTTAGTAATGTTAACTATCATTTTGTTTATTTGATTAAAATTGTCTAAAATTTCCAAGCTGGCAGATCCCAGGTCTACAGTGACCGCTGTTGACTATCACAGAATATGGCACACAGTGTGTATTTAATATATAGCTATTTCATTAATGTATAAGTGAATGGAGAAACTTTGTATGTGTACAGAGTGAGAAAGGTGGGAAATGGGAGTTGAGCCTAGAGAGACAGGCAAGAGACAGATCATGAGCATCCTTGTGTAGTAAGCTGAAATATTTTATTTTATTTTGAAAGTTCCAGGGACCCATAGGAGAATTTAGGAAGTAGAGTGGCATGATCAGATTCATACTTAGGAAGATCACAGTAGCAGTAGAATGTGGATTTGGAATAAGATCAAAATAAGGAACACAGGAAGCATATATGGAAATAGTTTGCCAATGAGATTAAAAAAAAATGGATACCAATGCCGCAGTCTGGCTGGGCACAATTCAGGAACCACTTGTCAAAAGAAAATAACTTTATTTTTAGAACCACACATGCCAAACAAAACAGCTCCTCAGGAAAAAACCCTCAGAGCCCAACTGCCACCACTGGCTTCCCACTAGCCACTCTCACACCCACCAGCCTCTTCACCTCCCACAATCCTCCTGCTCTTGAGGCCGATTGGCTGGGTCATGTGGGCGGAGCCAAAAAAGTCCCCCAATGAGCAGCTCCGTGGCCTGAAAGGGAGCATCACTGCAGAGGAGCCAATCAGCTAGATGTTGCTGGGGCCACTGTGAGCCAATCATCAGCTGGCATTCTGAAAGTTTGCTGGGGCCCCTTCGGCTGTGGCTCTCAACATACCAAAATATTGAAGACAGAAAATTTACATAATTTATTTAATGATAGTCTTCTACCAAATGGGATTTCATTTATAGTAAAAAAAAAATGTTAATTACATCTCTTACATATGCCCCTTTAGGGCAATTTTTTTAAAGTTTTTTTATTTGATTTTGCATTGTCTTTAAAATTACCGATTATTTCTGACAGGCAGAAATCAGTCCCAATAGTACCATATCCCAGAGATAAGTAACTGTGCCTTATGTATTAATTTCTTGTGATCTCAAGCAGTTAATAGACTTGAGCTAACTTATCATGCTAATCTTTAGGGAAATGAATTTTTTAGCTATTTATACATCCTTTAAACTTAAATATCCTCTTTCTTTGAAAAACATGTTTTTCAACAAAGCTAATTATTATTATTATCAGCAACTCTGAATCTTAATATTGAAAAAGTACCTGTTTTCTACTAGACCAGTTAACCATAAAATACTCTTTTCTGTGCATATTGTCAGTTGCTTTGAATGGTCACTTCCATGGAATGGATATATTTGTAGTAGAGAGGTTATGGGAAGTGGGGATGGAGAAAAAATGATGCTAATCTTTGGAAATGAAGAAAAATCCTTGAACAGAGGAAGATCAAAACAATCTCTAAGAGGAGGCAGTAACGTTATAGCAATAAAAATTAAGATCAGTAGGACTGGGGGGAGGGGGGATAGTAGAGGATAGGAAAGGCAGCAGAATACAACAGTCACCAGAATGGCAATATGTAAATCAATGGTTGTGCAACTGATGTGATTCTGCAATCTGTATATGGGGTAAAAATGGGAGCTCATATCCCACTTGAATCAAAGTGTGAAATATGATATATCAAGAACTATGTAATGTTTTGAACAACCTACAATAAAAATTAATTTAAAAAAATCAGTAGGACTAAGTACCACTGCAGATTCAAGGACTATAGGGATGTGGCAAACACTGATGAGAATTTATTATCTCAGTATGTTGTGCTGCTATATTAAGATACCATAGATTCCATATTTTATAAATGACTGAATTTTTTTCCTTAGTATTCTGGAAGCTAGGAAAGATCAAGGTGCCAGCCGATTTGGAGTCTGGTGAAGGCCCATACCTCTGGCTGAGTGCTCACATAGTAGATGGGGCAAGGAGTCTCTTTCTAGTTGTTTTCATAAGGGCATTAATCCTATTCATGAAGGCTTTGCATCTATGACATAATCACTTCTCAAAGGCCCCACCTTCTAATACATTGGAATTTAGGATTTAAGCATATGAATTTGGGGAGGCCATAAATATTCAGACTATAGCACTTACCAAATACCTATTTCTCCTCTACACTTTTCTATTAGTTTCTCCTCTACACTTTTCTATTAGTTTAGAACTGCAACTGTTTAGGAAATGTGCTGAATTATAAGAACTACATTTCCCAGCTTCCCTTTCAGCTATGTATGGCCAGCCATGTGATATAGTTAAGGCTGACAAGATATAAACATGGGATTTTAGGAATTTTTTTTAAAAAGGTACACTCAACCAACTTACAATATTTTTAAAATTTTTTTATTTGTTGTTTTTAGTTATACATGACAGTAGAATGTATTTTGACATGTGATAAATAATGGGATACATGAACTATAACTTCCCATTCTAACCTGCACCAATTTGAGAGAGAGAGAGAGAGAGAGAGAGAAGAACAGAGCAAGAGTAAGAGCAAGAAAAAAAAGTGGGAGATTTTAAGGAAATGGCTATTGTAATTGTCAGAGTGGCAAATTTGAAATTTGCAGGACAGATCAGCAGGCTGGAAACTCAGGCAGAGTTTCTAAGTTTTAGTCTTAAGGCAGAATTCCTTCTTTGTGGTACATTTTTTACATGGACATAACATAATTTAGTATACTTTATATAATGAGTAGACTTTATATAATTTAGTGTATTTTTTTCTTGAAAGAAACTGTTCCTTTCTCCAAGCTGCAGAATCATAGTCACATTTAGAGCCTTGTTTGGAAGACCTGGTATGGTATTTTTGTTTCTTAAAGAGATTTCATTTAAAATATTAGCTCCTAGGATTGCATAGATCTATTTAGATTGCTTGTTTACAGTTTGGAGTATAACTAGGAGGATTATTTTGGAGCAATATATCCTACCTGGAGATTTTTGAACAAGTAATTCAATTTCTCTGAGTCTCAGTTTACTTACCTGTAAAATGAAGCATTGCCTATATTTCATTTAGATTTTTTATTATTGATGCTGCTGTACATGGTGTTTTTTCTTGGTTTCTTTTTTTGGATAGTTTCTTATTAGTGTACAAAAACACAACTGATTTTTATGTTAACTTTCTTAACCTGAATCTTCACTGAACTTGTTTATTAGTTGTAATAGGGTTTGTTTTGTTTTTTGTGTGTGTGTGTGTGTGTGTATGTGTGTGTGTTGCCTTACAGTTTTCTATGTAAAAATTTTACCATTTGAAAATAGAGATAATGGCCTGCCCTCTCAAAATTGCCTGCCTTGGTATTGGTTTTCAACATGGATTTCCAACCTCCTACCTAAATCCCAAAGTCCTCATAAAAATACCTCTCCAGAGACACCTGCATCATTCTTGTTGCGGGGGTGGGGGTGGGGTGGGGTGGTATATGAGTGCTTTATATGGATATTAAAGAAAGCCAACTGTTGGATGCACTATTCTCTTTTTTCACCACTCTTCCCTCTCTTTGTATCTCAAATTGGCTTCTTTATTTTTGTTATTATTTCTTTCCATTTTGAAAATCAAACTCTTTTTTGGACTAATTTAACATTTATAGAAAATTATAAATATGATACAGGGTTTACATATTTACATCACCCAGCTTCTCCTAATGTTAACATCAGACACAACCATGGTATTTTTGTCTAAATTAGAAAGTTAATATTGAGGCAACACTTTCAACTAAACTATAAGCTTTAATTAGATTTCAACAATCTTTTTGCTAATCTTTTATGGATTCACATTCAAAGCCAGGACATCACATTACAATTTGTCATCATGTCGCCCTAGTCTCCTCATGTCTATAATACATTCTTTTTAAAAAAAAAAATATTTAGTTTTTACTTATAGGTGGACACAATGTCTTTATTTTACTTTATGTGGTGCTGAGGATCCAACCCAGTGCCTCATGCATGCTATGTGAGCACTCTACCTCTGAGCCACAACACTAGCCCTATAACATTCTTAATCTTTCATTGTTTATTATTTCCATGACACTTTGAATGATCACTGGCCAGGCATTGTATAAAATGTCTCTCAGTTTAGATTTATTTGAAGTTTTCTACTGATTAGAGTGAGATTATGGGTTTTTATAAAGAATATCATAGAGGGGGCTGGAGCTGTATCTCAGTGGTAGAGTGCTTGCCTCCTATGTGTGAAGCACTGGGTTCAATGCTCAGCACCACATAAAAACAAATAAAGGTATTGTGTCCATCTACAACTAAATATGTGTGTGTGTGTGTGTGTGTGTATGTGTATGTGTGTGTGTGTGTATATTAAAAAATAATATCATACAGGTGAAAGGATCATCGAGAGGTACATGATATCAATACAGTACTACTTGTGCTGTTAACCTTGATCACATGGTTAAGGTGATGTTTTTCAGTTTTCTCCAATGCAAAGTTGTGTTTTTCCTTTGCTTCTTTGGAAGCAACTCACTAAGTCCAGTCCACATTCAAGGGGAAGAGGATTGGTATCCTTCCTGGAGGGAAAGGGAATATTCCATTTAGGTAGAATAATTTTATAAGGAATATTTGTTCTTTCTCTAATTATTATTCAATACATTCCTATAAGTATGGATTCATAAATACTCTATTCTTTGAGCTAATCCAATGAGATCATTATTTATTTAGTTGTTCAAATTACCTCAGCTTTGATCATTAGGAGCTCTTTCAAATTGTTTCTGTGTTCTTTTATTGCTTTTGTTTAATTTTAATTTTACATCATATTTATTTCTTTCAAACATTATTATTTCATGTTCTTTGATATTATCCTGTATCTATCACTACAGGGTACTTCAGGCAAGTCCAGGATTTTCTATTCCCCAGTCTTATAACTAACCATTTTTTGCAAGGAATCCTGTTTCCTTTCAATGGAGAAAGATATTTAGAAACCAAGGTCTAAATAGGCACTAGATGTGAAAATGTGAAAAACATTTTAATTTATCTTCAAATGAACTGCTCTGAACTCCGCTGATGACCCTGTGGAATAAGTTCTCCATCTCTCATATTGGGTTTTTCATTAACATTTCCATTTGATTATCTTTCATAGTTTCTAACTCTACTGAAATTCATCTGTTCGTGGATCTTTTCCACTATATCTTTCAGCTTATTAATGATAGTTTAAAATAGTAGCATATTTTAAAGTCACTTTCTTATACTTCTAATATATGAAGCATGTTTGGATATGATTCTGTTGGTTATTTTATCTTTTGACAAAGGTCTTCATTTTTCTTGCCTTTGACTTGTTGACTACTTTATCTCTGGATACTAAAACAGTTTTTCTTTCTTTGTGTCTGCATATTTGTGTGATTTTGATTGCATGTTCATCATGGTATATAAAAATATAGTAGACTATGGGTAAATAATATTTATACATAGAAATGACCATATCTCTTCTTTGTCAGGCTGTCAGTACAGAGAGCTGATTCTTTCTAGAAGTAGCTGAGTTAGGTCTGATTTTATTATTGCTACACTTACCTTCACTGCATTACACGACTTGAAGTTCCTCCAGTGAAGCATTGCATCTGCTATATTTTTAGTGTGATGCCTAGAGTGCTGGAGGGTTTCCTCTGTGTTCTTTCACCACCCTTATCTTTCATCTGGCTCTGCTTGCTTGTAATACAGGAGGATTTTTTTTTCTATATACTGTTGCCCCTCTCCCTGTGATAAGCTTTTACCTGCTGCAAGACTTTGGGGTACAGAAGAAATTTTCCTTTCTTCTATAGATTTAGTCTTAGACAGGCCTTATGCAATTCAGCCCCAAAAGTGAATATTTCTCCTCACACAAACCCTCCCCACAGAGGCAACAGCACACAATCTCATTTTCCCATTTAGTGCAATGTCTATATATCAGTCGGATATCTGTTGGAATCTTGAGCATTAGTGAATTTGTGCCTTTCTTTCAGCAATGGGAGAACTCTACTTTGTATCAGTGCAAGATCTTACATACCAGCAGATTTTATGTTCTTCCTTGAGTGGTAGATGACTTTTGAATATGGTAAATATAGGCTTGGGAGAGTGAACTTTCTTGTTGCTCACCTAGCAGCAGTCAGTCTTTGCCAAGAATGGACTGAATAGGACAGGGAACTTTGTCTTCCTTGGTGACAAGTAGATTTTCTATCAAAGTAGAGTTAAGTACCAGATGTGAGCAGATTTCTTGCCCATTTTCAAATGCCTTTAGTTTCATATCAGAGAAAATCAATGTGTGGGCATGTTTCTCAGGTTTTGTGTCTGTGGCTAAGTAGCAGCTGGTAACCATCTTATATACATGCAAGCCTTAGAGCACAGATGTGCTTTACCACATACCTTTTATTAAACTTCAAATATTGCTAGGTCCTGCATGCCTGTACTATTAAGAGATTGTCTCAGGTCTCCTGCCTGACCCCATGCCTTTCTTGTGAGCTCTAGGAGGAAGTTCAAAGAAAAGAATTGGCAGATGGGTACAGACTCATCTGTGTATGCCATTCTCAGGGTTTCCAAACACCTAGAATTTAATAACATATTAAAACTTCCTTTATTTTTTCTTACCTCTTCTTTCCATATTCTGACAGAGGTAAAAAAAAAATCTGTGTCCCATTCTTTCCTGAATGGTGCTTTTTATTCTTTGGAGATAAATTTATCTTGTCATAAAACCTCAGCTTTCTAAGGGGCCCCTGAATTTGTGATTTGTGAGTATCCATTTTCTTAATCATTATTGGAATTGGTTCATTATTCTTTCATAGCATTATACATGTTAAGCTGAAACAGAAATTTTGTGTTTCTTCATTATCAAACTAAACACATATCCCTAACCAAGACCTCTAGATTGGGATTAAATACTAAGGACAAAGTAACAAAAATTGTTAACTGTAGAGGATGGATCTGCATAAGTTTATGACACCTTCTGCCTGACACAAATTCTGAAAAGTAAATGGCTGCCCCAGGTAGTAATCAGAAATACTTCCTGTCATCACAGGGCATCCTCCATGGGAATCCTGAGGATTTTTAGATGTTAATGCATTTGAAATTGAGATGAGGGCTGTAACCTGTAGAATAACTCTCAGAGATGATTTCATAACTCCTTTTTTACATACAGAACACAACTGTTACTTTATTGTTTTATTTAACAAATATGTATTGGAAACCTATTATGTGCCAAGAATTCTTTTTGGTTCTATGGATTTATCCATGAAAAAAAACACAGAATAGATTTCATAAGCTATATTTACAACAACCAATAGAAAACTGAGAAACACAAATGCTGATATTTGGCTTCGAGTAGATTAAGAAATCTAGTTATTTTTACCTAATTTGACCAATTTGAGTAATTATTTTTTTACATATTTCAGCAAATCATTTGTGAGTTTTCCTAGGCACTGAAAGAATGTTTTGCCATTATATACTCAATGGGAGACAATTTTTCTAAGCAGATCTCAGTAATTTCTTCTTTGTTAGAGTGGATGCCAATTCAATATGCAGATAACTTACTCTGAAACATGTCTAATTACACATAGTTGGGCAAATCCCAGTAATATTATAATGTTTCATTTGGAAATATGGCATCTGTATTTTTCCCATATTCACTCTACATCTTCTAAAAGTATGAGACAAGAGGTAATTACAAATAATATAAAATATAAAAAGGACAGTTCAGGTGTAATATAAAAGGAATTAGTTTAGTAAGAGAAAAGGATGCCTCAAGTATAATTGCCTAAATAGAAATCAGTTATTTTAAGACAGGTTCCTTTTATATGTGTAAAGTATTAAACTTTTAGTTCTTATTGTACACTATCAAATGTTAATAATCTAAACATCACCAGTACACCCTGTTAATAGGACACATCTAAACTTATTACTTACTCTGGTAAAAGAGATCACTCCTTAACACAATTTTGGTCTTATCTCAGAGTGGGAAAGTTGGATGTTTTATTCAGAATTTTAAATTGGTTTTAAGATTGTTTTTCAATGTGGCAGATTGATTAGGATTAATTAAGGACTGTTATATATTTGTTTCAGATTAGGAATACAGCAAGGTTATGACATAAACTGATAGTTTTCCATTAATGAGTTGATGGACCTTTTGGAGAATTGCTGTAATGTACCACATATAATTGTTTGCCTGGACAAGAGTTTCCTAGAATAATAAAGTAATACTGTGTAGATAATTGAATAGTAAAATCATGGAAGTTCTTAACTGTTGCTTTGACATTTGGCAAACTCAAGAGACATTTTCATTTATCTAGAGAGTAGGATGCTCTTGGTGTCCAGTTTATGTAAGACAGCCAAGGATCTGGCAAAATACCACATAATGCAGAGGACAACCTCAATAACAAATAATTCCCCAGTTCAATATGAAATGCTGGTATATGCAACAGGTCTGTAAAAGTCCAACTAGTAAGTCTTTAGAAGTTGAAGCTATTCAATCTCTGTTTCAACTATTTAATTCTGCTATTGTAGCATAAAAGATCCACAGATAATATGAAAACAAATAGGTATAACTATGTTCCAAACTTCATTTACCAAAAAAAAAATACAAATAAGCAGTGAACAAGATTCAGTCCCTGGGCTATAGATTTCCCACCTCCTAATAGAAACCATAAATTGTATGGGGATAGGTGGTTTCAGTTCTCAGCATGCAAATTATTTGGGTTATCAGCACTGTCATTTGAATCCTCAATATAAATTAAAACATTTTAAAAAACTTATGTAAAAGAGAAAATATTTATGGAATATTACATTGAAGTCTCATACTTTCCTAAAAACACTGAACATTTATTTGACATTGATTTTTCTGTGCTCTCTGAACTTTACCAAGAAATATTTTATGACCAGATCAGTAATTTTCCAGGATAACCTAATAAAACAAAATTACTTCTTAGCTGGGCTTTATCTATAGTTACAAACTCCCTTGATTGAGAAAAGTAGTAGTATATCACAAAAATAAACATATAATTTCTTTGGAAATAAAGAAATGAAAATACTCTTGTTGACAATGGCCTCAAAACTATCCCACTAAACCTTCATAATTTTTTTTCTTTAATAATTTGTTTCTCTGGATTTATTATTTTCTAAAATGATATGTATGTGTTGTTGTCATGTCCTTTCCATGAGGTTAAGGTCTACTTAACTCACAGCTTGTGTCCCTACCACATCAATGACCAGAAATAATAATTGCAAAACTCTTAGAAAATCATTACTATCATTATAGCAGGCACTTCTATAGCACTTATTACGTGCCCGGTACTGTACAAAACACTTTGTAGGTATTAGTTTGTCTAATCACATTAAATCCTAGGAAGAAGATATTATTATTATTCATATTTTAAGAGATGAGAATCATGAGGTATAGACTCAGTGATTTGTCCATGTTCATTGAGCTAGCCAGTGACAGAGCATCCATACATTCTGCTCCAGAATCTATGCTTTGAACTACTATACGATAAGCTATTACTGATCATCTCATGGTGATATATTGTGGCATGCACACACATGCACACATACACTTTATATATTGCACAATTCCTAAAGTGTAAAGCAGATTATCCTTGAACATAACTCTGCTGGCTTTGCCATTCTGGATTTACATCTAAAATTTTCAGGTATATCCTTAGAGGACTGTTCTTAGAGGTGTATCTCTAGGAAGCATACAGGTGCCTCTTGGAAAATAGAAGTTCCTAAGAAAGATATGCTCTTTTGCTCCATTATTGATGTGCCTACTGTAAGAGGGAGAAGTAGTATTGGTGAGAGTATGATATCTACTGTTTCCTATGAATGAATATCGAAACCCTAACACTGAAAAACTTCCATATATAAAATCTAAAAGGGAAGTTGCCTCACAAAAATATCAGGAAACATCAGGAACAACACAGAAAATGCTACTTGGTAATATAGTATGACAATATAGTGTGACATAAAGGTAGAGGTTGGAACAAATCCTTGCAATGCCCATACTGCCTGACATCTACATTGACTAGTATTTATTCAGGGGATGAGGAGCATTATCATGTGTGGCACCCAGACAACACAGAGCAAGGGCCACCAGGCATGACTATCAAAGATGGCAGCAGTAAGGCAGTGGTGACAGTCACAGAGTAACATTAGATGAAGGAGGGAAGGGCTTTCTGGGAGGTATCACTGCAAGGAAGAAGTATTGCTATTATTGCTACACTGATGCCTGAGTACTCCTGAAACACCTCCAAGAAAGCCCCCAAATAATTAGGCCAAAATAAGGACTCCATACTGAATTAAAATTTAGCGGTATTTTATGATAAGAGAAGAGGTTAGAGTTAGTCCCATATTTCTCCTAATGACAGTTTAGCTTCAAAATATTGGTTTACATTCATATGAGATCTAAGCCACTGTGTGTGTGTGTGTGTGTGTGAGAGAGAGAGAGAGAGAGAGAGAGAGAGAGAGAGAGAGAGAAAACACGCACAAAGGGCACTGTTTATTTAGATCTAAATTATCTTTGGTTTATAAATTGAGTGAATTAATGTCAATTCAATGGATCTTTAATAAAAAGCACAATGGTCTTGGCTGTACTCTGAATTACAAATGCCCTGAAACTGTCTAAAAGTCATTTGGATGTTCTCACTGATAATACTCTTGATGAGAAATAAAATGTATTTTTTCCTTGAGAGCTAATTAATGTAATCTTTAAAATATATAAATCCCATGATGATCCCAAATAATCATAATTGAAATGTGTACCTTGCCAAAACTGAGAAAATTAAAATTCAAACAATATCTGTTAATATATTTGAATTAAAAAATAAAAACAAAAAGGAAAGAAAAACCAATTAACTTCTGGAAATGGGGTTTTGGTATTTAAAACGAGGAGATTAAATTATGCAGATATCACATTAACACTTGGAATGAGGATGGTGTTGCCCAGTTGCCTTTCAAAACCACATCTTGCTCAGGCTGAAATTGCTAGATAGCAGTGAAGCAAGATGTTTTAAAGGCCACAGTTGTGTTCTCTAAATGGTCTACACAAGGGTCATAGAAATCCCTGATGGAATCTTTAGTAGCCTGGAGGTAATTGGAATTAGGGCATGGGTCTATTAATTAAATCACAAATCTTTTTTGGGGGGATACATACATAGAAAGATCTATATTAATAGATGATAGAGCTAGAGATTGATATGTATATGTGTGTGTGTGTGTGTGTGTGTGTGTGTGTGTGTGTATTTACACAACACCTAATCAGTCACTTTGGTTATTTCAGTAAGCATGTGGCACCTCCACTAAAAAAAGAAATCATAGGTAAGGGGCTTAAGACAACCCTTTACAATGTACATTTTTATAGGACACCTAAACATCTAGTACATTCAAGCAATTTAGTAGAGAAAACAAAACAGCCAAGTTATTTTTGTTTTGTTTTGTTTTGTTTTGTTTTGTTTTATGCTTGATCTTACCAACCAACTCAATCTTGGTTATCTGGTAGTTTCATGTGTTTGTTAGATTTAAGAAATTAAATAAATGCATCTTTCCTTCTTGAGGATATTGCCATGTGTTTCTCACTTTTCAAATAGTTGGTTTTAGCATTGTATAGGTGCTGTCACAAGCCTCTTTCAATGCATTATTATAAGGAGTTCACTCTGGGAGCAATTTCTGTAGTCACACTACCATAAAGAGGTTACAGTATATCAGTATGGATGGATCTGTTCTTACCTCATTAGCCAGCCAGACAGGAGTAATTCTGAATATCAGATCTGGACCCTGGGGGAACTCTTGTCCTTTTCTAAGACAAGCTGTAGAGTCTGTACTCTGTTTCACAACCTTGAGATGACCATTAAATTTCAGAACTCCATCATGGGCACTATCACCAAATGACCATATTAATAAAGCACCTGAGAAAGCAATCAGAGATGGGTCTGCTTCCAGAGACTTGTAACTGGCACTGACAGAGACAGAAGACATTCATCTTATTCTGATTATTCTGGCTTTTTAGCCCAGAGGAAAGAAAATGAATCAGGAAAACAAAAGTTCTGTGGAATGAATTTAGTATCATTGTACCTAATCCTCCAAAAGAACAAAAGGGAACAGAATAGAGGAAGATGTGGAGATACTGTAGAATAAATTTTTTGCCAAGTATTATATTTGCAGAGTAAACTGGAAAGATGTACAGTTAATGAATGATTCATTCATCTAGTAAATATTGACTATGCTAGACTTGGAGGTACTGGGGTGAGCAAAAGTAGACAAGGCATCTCCTCCAGTAGAATCACATTGCTATGTTAATCACCTTTTTGTTACTCTGACCAAAATACCTAACAAGAACAACCTAGAGGATGAAAAGGTTATTTTGTGCTCATGGTTTCAGAGGTTTCAGTCCATGGCCAGCTGAATCCATACCTCTGGGCCCAAGGTGAAGTGGAGCATCATGCAGAAGGGCATAGCAGTGGAAAACTGCCCAGGAAGCAGAGAGAGGGAGAGAGAAGGTGAGGGGGACAAGATATAATCCCTGAGGGCACACACCAAGTGGTCCACCTCCTCTAGCCATGCTCCACCTACCTGCAGTTACTGCTTAATACACTATTTCTTTCAAATTATTAATTTATCAATTGGATCAATTTGCTGATTATGTTCCAGCTCTCATAATCTAATCATTTCACCTCTGAACATTTCTGCATTGTTGCACATGAGTTTTGGGGGGTCAACTTGTATCCAAACCGTAACAGGTACAAACCATCATTGACTATTTAGTCTGATGAAAAGTAGCACAATTCTGTGGACATATGTTACGGAGAACATTGATCTAGAATGGAAATCACCAAAATAATTTAATGATTGAAACATGGCTATACTAAACCCTACTTCAAACTGGAATGAAGGCATACCTCAATCAGTCTTTAAGTTAATCAAATCTGCTAAAAACTTTTGTAATAACTCAATTCTCTTGTGATGTAACTTCAAAATTCTTTTCAAAGTAATTACTGCAAAACTTCTTATTCTATATGAAAATTTAGATCTATAAATGGAAAACAAAGTGTATCTCTTTAAGATATGCTATGAGATGATTTTTGAGATGGGAACCAAATTAATTATGCATACTTTAGCACTATCAGTATACATAAATAGCTAGAAAATACTTAATGTTGAAAATTTTAATTAAAGATTTATTTGTGCTTTTGTATTTATTTATTTAGTACTAGTGATTGAACTCAGGAATGCTTAGCCATGAACCACATCCCCAGTCCTTTTTATTTTTTATTTTGAGACAGGGTGTCACTAAGTTTCTTAGGCTTCATTAAGTTGTTGAGGCTGACCTTAAACTTGCATCTTCCTGCCTCAGCGTCCCATTTGCTGGGATTAACTGTATGCGCCAATACACCTGGCTAAAAATCATTTATTAAAGCTTCCCTAGTTTAATACCAGTCATAAGACCCTATTTTTTAAATTAGAAATAAGAAGGTGAATTTATATGTAGCTGATTATTCTTTTCAGCCTGCAGGTATGAAACTAATTTGTTCTGTGATGAAGCAAGTTAAAGTCTGAGTCCACACATTTCTTTGTGCAGAAAAGGTAACAGAACCTTATTCCTAACATTTATTTATTTTATCTATTCCTATTGACTATGAAAATCTCTCTTAACCCATTCACTATTCCCCCTCATGATGGCTTTTCCTTCAGGATTAAATGTCATTGCAGGGAGTTTATATTCTGCCAAGACACAAGAAAAGGACTTTGGTCCAAGTAATCTATGCATGTTGGCATCTCCAAGACATCCTTGTTCCAATCTGTTTATTGGTCCCATGTGTCATAGTCAAGTTCTATGCCCAACTGCAATCCACCTACAGCTTGGCTATTTCTATACCACTTATAGATGCACAGAATTATCTTTTTGTTCTTTTCTGCATTCTAGTGCAGATTTACTCTATAATTCTCTCTAGTTCCATCTGCCTAGATACCCAGTGCAGCCATTTCTGAATCTCTGAAGTCTTACTTCATTTCTAGAACCTTCTGGAAAAGGGAGCACAGGTTCCCTGTATTCTTCAATCCCCAGAACGATCTAGGTTTCCCTTCAATCCCCACCTTCAATATGAAGCTGAGTTTGGTAGAAATGCAAGGCTCAAGTCTAAACTTCATTCACACTAATTATCAGCTAATGATTTCTCTGTGGATTTCCTGTAATACCATCAATCTGAGAGTATCATTTTTAGTCTTGAGGTTGAAAACATTACTCTGAACTATTATGTAGTCTTTAGTCATGATTCCCTTTATCAACAGATTTTCTCAGCTCTAATTAAATAGTTCCTCTAATTTTGAGACATAGAAGCTCCATTTCCTAGATTTCTGGATGGGACAATGGTTACAGGCAACTGGATATATCATTAATTAATAATATCAAACTTTATGTCAACATATATTTTAGTATATTTGAAGATTATTAATGAGTGGATTCATAACCTTGATCAAAACAAACAAGAGAGGCTGGGTTTGTGGCTCAGTGGTAGAACACTCACCTAGCATGTGTGAGGCACTGGGTTCGATCCTCAACACCACATAAAAATAAGTAAAATAAAATAAACATATAAAAAAACAAACAAAAAAGAGTTTTATATGGGTATTTAGAAAGAGGTTCTCCTCAGATAACAGGTTCCACCCTGTTTTCACAGAGGGCTGAATGTTTACCTGCACATATCCATATTTCCTGGAGTTTTCATCTACATTTAAAAGATTTATTAAGTTTAGATTGTTAGAATGTTCCAAACATGAACAGCAGAAATTTTGCTTAGAAGTTG
The DNA here is from genome assembly GCF_048772815.1 of Callospermophilus lateralis. Classification (NCBI taxonomy): domain Eukaryota; kingdom Metazoa; phylum Chordata; class Mammalia; order Rodentia; family Sciuridae; genus Callospermophilus; species Callospermophilus lateralis. Next base: position 17,627,050 of record NC_135325.1, read on the forward strand.
TTTTGGTTCTTAGCATTTTCTTTCCAAAGTAAAATATTCAATGACTATTTCTGTTCTCACAGTAGGACAATGATATTCATCTGTGCTAATGTGTACCACTCATTCAATGATTACCCTATAGTTTTTAAAAACAATTTTTGATATATTCATGACTTGCATACCATATAGATTCTCAGGAATTGAGTTACATGAATGCTATTGTTTATTTTCTACAAATGGAAAATTAAATTGATGTTTCCTTTCCTATGTAACATTCCTTGGAAATCAAACAAGTTTGTTTATGTTTCTTTTGTAGTAGGAGAACTGTAGAAACACGTTGTTAATTTATATAATCTTTATCTACAGTGTTACTATTTTTATTTTATACTATTTTCATTTTTATTACCATATGAAATAGAGGAAATAGTACTCAACTAGTTGCCAGAATTTTGTCCCCAGTACCACCTAGGTACTGGCTATGTGGTTGTGTCACAGTCACAGTTTCAATTTTCTCATTCTTAAAATGGAAACATAACATTTTCCAACCTGTATCACAAGGCTTTTGCACAGATATTGTTATTACAAAATCTTTCACATGAAATAGTTCCTTAATTTTTTTTCATTAGTGGAATAGAAATGTTCTCTCTTTGTTGATTCAGAAGTTTCATAGACCAGGATAATATATATGGCCATGACTATATAATCTTATATACAAGCAGACATCATTTTTCCCCCTCACCTTAGTGGCCCCTTACAGATATTGCATCTTTTACAAATTGAAAGTTGTGGCAACCCTGTACCAAGCAAATCTATCAGCATAATGTTTCCAACAGCTCTGATGATCATTAGCATTGTTAGCAATAAAATACTTTTAATTAAGGTAGGTACATTGGATTTTTGACATAATCTTATTTTATACACACATAGACTTCAATATAGCATAAGCATAACTTTCAGATGCGCAGGGAAACCAAAAAACACATATGTGACTCACTTAATTCTGATATTGGCTTTATTGTAGAGGTCCGGAACTGAATCCATAATATTCCTAAGGTGTGCCTGTAATCTCCCTAAATCTGTCATTAACATAAAATTCCAAAGGAAAAGTTTTCTTTGTCAAGTGGAACGGGATATAAACAAGTCATTGAAGTTGGAGAAGAGGACCAAAAGAAATGCCTATGGCTGAATTTCTGAGTGGGCAAAGTTGTCAAACCTAGATTTATCTGAATGTAAAACAGACTGCTTTTGTTGATCAGTCTAATAGCATTCAACCTCATCAGCCCATTTTGTGAGCCAAATTCATGATGATAATGACATTAAATAATAGTGTTCAGATTTCAGGGCAATCAGAGCAATGAAATGATGAGAGGGATTATACCCTGTATGTAAAGTAGTCTGAGCTCAGATCTGCTGGATTTTCTGACTTTACATTTTCATGGTGTTTTAGAAAGATATGTATCCAAGAAATAAAATATTAGGATGTAGATTTAATAAATTTAAGGGTGATATGCATATGGTCTTTGTGAAATTTAAAGACAAATACATTCTAGCTGAATCACTGATAACCATCATGCTGTATTATTGTTATTGATTGTTGTTGAGACAACTGGAATTAGAAGATCAGCTGGGCTGTCATAGGCTTGCTTTTTCCAGGTTAGGGGATCTGCTGTATGTGCAAGCAACATATTTAGGATTGTATTGCTCTCCATTTGCTAGGTCAGTGATTCTTTTTTTCCTATTAGTGTATGCTACATGCATTGTGAGGTGAGCCTGAAATACAACATAAAATAAGAGCAATTTTAGGAGGAGAGGAGAGAAAATAAAGAAGTTGAAGTATGCTATGTCTCAGGAGCACAGTGATTCAATATTAGTCATTTTGTTTGATTTGAATTCTTATGAATTATGCTTCAGTGAGTTAAGGTGAAAATAGTTTGTACCTGATTTTGAAAATAAAGGAAATAAAGAAATATTTTGTTGATTACATGCTCATCCCTTGTGTCATCAATTTTATTGATACCCAATCTAATATCTCCTGGTGATGAAGGCAATATCTAATTTAAAAGAAAAATAAACATCATCAGCATCATATAGTGTGAATTCACTCTAAATTGCTACTGAAAAGCAATTAAACATAGCCTCCCCCATGGATTCTTTATAGCCAATGCACTTAAAATAGTTTCTTTGGCACATTCTGCACAGTTTGAGAGCATTCAGTCTCCTTCCTGAGATGTTGAGAGGATTTCATTCTATCATGAAGGAAAACCAAATAAGGTAGAAAGCTGAAATACAAGCTGATACTCAAGAGGTTTTCAAGTCTTACCAATATCATGTTTCTCTTTTCTAAGAGAGTAGTTCTCAACAAGGGGGAATTTTGCTCCCCAGGAAACATTTAGCAATGTTGTCACAACCGGGACGGACTACTACCATCTAGTGGATAGAGGCCAGGGACACTGCTAAATATCCTATAATATATAGGACAGCACTCTTCCCACCCCTCCACACCTCCCTTCTCAACAAACAAAATTTCTGGGTCAAATATCAATGTTGTTAAAGTAGACAAACACTGACCTAGAACAAAGACATTTGATGATATTCTAAGATTTTTGAGGCATACATTTCAATAGCATGTTCAGTAGCTGAGCACCAGTATATATTTTAAAAATGAAATCCACTATTATTGAGGGCACACCTGGTTTGCGTTCAAAACCATAGACTTAACATCTAAAATCAGGTAGTTATGACCCTCAATAGGTAATCTCTGCCTACAGAATATGGATTCTATGAAGAGAAGCCCCCATTTCCAAATTGGAAAAAAAATGATATACTCTCCACTACAATTTCATTAGAACAAAGAGATTATCATTGCCTTAGGTTAAACCATAAGCCATTACTGTTTCTGTAGGTAAAAATTGTCACATATCAGCAATGTCATATGGTTCAACTCTGTACTGTATCATCTCTTGTCAGATAATCATGATTTGAAAGAAATTCTCATTTGGGAGAGGGATTCAGAATAGCTCCTTGGTGTGCCTCATTTATTATTTCCACTTATTGAAATAACTAAGGCTGGAATCTGAATATGTTTGTGGTAAATCAATAAAGAACTGTTCAAAATTATTTTTTGTATAAACTTTTGCCAAAATCCCTTAGGTTGAAATAAATATTTTTGAGAACCTTAAAGGTAACCAAGTTATATTGTTTGAAAGTTTTGAGAATGTATATAACAGCCTGGTTTCAGAATAAATCAAAGGCATTGTAAGATTTAAGAATCTAAGTGGTTACATATAGCAAGTAGAGATTAGAAGAATTAGGGGAGTGAAAATCTGGAAGGATGCAGCTAAAGGTCCAAAGAAATAAGCATATGAAATAAATGTAAGGATCTGGAGTGTGTGAAGAAGTTGCCAATTCTGGGCAAGTCTCAAGAGACTTCTGCTGCTACAAAGTGAGAGCCTGCAGAGTGATCTTGAACTAGATGCCTGCTCAATATGATTGTCATGATATGTTGAGTAATAATATCTTCTGCTTCATTTCTACCTTCCAACTCTCACAAGTTTCTCTCTTTGGAAGTACACTCTAGAGACTACAGAGTGAAGATGGTTCTGAGAAACATACTCCTTAGCCTTTGGAGGGATTAGGAGTGATAACCACATTGACTACCACCAAGCCAACATTTTAAATCTCCTCCATGAGTCTTGCACTTCTTGTTGATGGTAGATCAGCAGTTTGAAATTTCACAAGATTTCATAGTTTTTGGATTGTATTTTCATAAGGACAGGTAAAGATAGGCTGCTAAATTCTCAGAATCCAGTGTTATAACTGCCCCTCATAAAGGACTAAAAAACCTGTGAGATTGCACAGCATTATAATTGCCTTACAATAAGAACTCATCAACAATGAAAATGAAAAGGGAAAGATCATTGTCATCCATCTCTGTATTCAGACAATTAAAAGTCCCTTTCCAGAAAAGAAATTTGAATAGTTTATTGAAAAGATATGCTCTCTAGGAGACTCATACTGACTATCTCTACCAATATTCCAGTCTTAAAGCCAGTGATGAGATAAGATGTAGACATCTCAAAATTGCACAAATATATTAGACATAACATGGTCATGCTGTAAAACTTAAATGTGGAATATATATATATATATATATATATATATATATATATATAATATATATAATATATAAATATTATATATAATTTTATTTATTTTCTCTATAATTGAATTTATTTTATGTTATACATTATTTTATTTTAAGGTAGAAAACATCACCCTAGACTTCTGTTTACACATTTATTTTAGGATTTAAGACAGCTAAATCACACTGTTTCCTTTCTCCTCCACATAAAAAGTACCTGTGTTTCAAAAGGTCTATGTGGCGTTCTTCCTTCAGAGAGAAATATCTGGTGTCTAGTCTTTCCTGATCTATTTCTAAGATATCCCTGATTTTATTTTTGTATATTAGGTTAGAATAAGTCAGCATTTATCAGACTCACAGTGGTGAAGAACTAGTTTTTATTATTTTCACTCTGTCACAGACTAATACTTTTGTAAAATACAATAAAGATAAATTACTAGAAGAGTGAATATTTTTAAAAAGCTGATTAAAAACAAAATCTAAACCTAGATTTTTTAAAAGCTAAATTCAACAGACACAAAGTTTCTCTTTCAAATTGCCATAAAAGTTTCTAAAAACTTTTCTCTCAACTTCTGTACTTCATTTTTCGTAGATTGGCATCAAACAGCTTGCAGACCAGAACTGTTCTGTGAATCACATTTTGATTAAAACTAAGCTAAGCTGTACTGAAACAACAAATAAAATATGAAATCTCAGTGGCTTACAAGAATAAATGTTTATTCTTTGCTCATGTAAAATCTAATATTATTCTTGGTCTGGACTCTCCTGGGAAGCTGTCTTTCAAAAAGTGATAGAAAGATCCATTTTCCTTTCCTCTTGTGCTACTGTCTTTAGAATATACATTCTAATGCCATACCAGAAGGATAATGTGGGTGCAGACACCTAATACTTGGCCACCTGATCTGTCCTCTGGCCAGAAGTATACACACAGCTATATTAATAGCAATGATGTCTGGAAAACACATGATTGATTATTGTTGAGCTCTTAACAGTCTCTTCCACACAGGACTTTGTATATTCTGAGAACTTTTTGTTCCAATTTCACACCTTTCTCAGAGTATGCACAATTTTTAAATGTTCTCTTGGGTATTTTAAATGCAACTCAGGGGGACTGTTGGAGACTCACATGCTTTGTCTCAGATCCTAACTACCCAGATAATGCCTACTGCTACTTCTTTATGGAAACTACACTATAATAGCTTAGAAAATCTCTGTTAAATTCCACACAGGTACTATGTATCCATCTCCTTCATATTTAGATTTTAGAGAGTTTATCATCCCACCCAGGATTCCATTGATTCAGTTTTTTTGAAGCTGAATTAAACTCTTTTCAGGACACTCTCAGAGTCCAACTCTTTCACTTCCCTTCTGACTCTCCTCTCTCAGAATGTTGATAAAATCTAAGGCTGGAAACTGTAAGGCATACTTCTTAAATTGACTGTTTACAGGATATATTTTTGCTTTGCTACTCAAAAGCACTTTAAAATTTGAGACCTCCTCTACCAACTTTTACTCAATGTGTTTTCTTTTCAAGAAATTCAAATATCTATTTTGACATTCCATTCCAATGCAATATGTAGAAGAATGTGAAAGATCAAGTAATAGGGCTAATTAAAAACTATATACAATAAAATAATATACTCAACATACATCTCTACAGCTTTTGAATAATAGTGAATTCTGAGAAGTCTTATTAAACTGAATTCCAGAGATAGATGAGCTCTTCACTGGTGAACAAAGAGCTACAGATACTTCCATACTTGGAAGCAAGTGCCTCTGAAGGTTATGTTTTCAGAGTAGACTTGACAGAGATGGAGAGACTTTAAGGATAAGGAAAATACAACTGAGTTTTTAATGACATGGTTGGCTGAATGAATTGATTAGAATTTGGAAGAGCCCAAATGCAAAATAAATCACTTGGTTCCATCTGAGAATTTCCATTTCATGCCCTAACCATTTTGCAGACTATGCAGAAGAGTAAGTTGCAAAATTTGCAGAAGTAAGGCTATAACACAGAGTTGTATAGCTTCTGGTGCTTGGATTTTAGGACCCTGCTGGCACTAAATTCAAAGGGCAATTTGAAAAAAAAAGTTATATGTGAATATCATTCTAGTTCAAATCCTAGTAAGGTTAAAGTTGAGGATCAGACTGAAGACCCATGTGAATCTCCTAATTTCCATTTGAAATTAATTAATTTGCATTACCTTAAGTCTCTCTTATATCAATCCTTGGTGAAATTGGTACTACAAGCCCTTTTCCTTGGCTGCCTTTTAAACAAAAATAATCTCCTTTTCAGGATAAGAAAACAAAAACGCATTAAAACTCATCCTTTATTTATTACATATAAGATTTGACATATAATAAAAATTTAAGCAGTAAAATATAATCCATAATCAGGAGATACAAAAACAACAGTCATTGGAAATAGACACACAGATGTCACACATCTTGAAATTAGCATGGAATTACATTAGAGAAAATATAATGAATATATTAAATAATTTCTTTAAAAATTTGAATGAATAAAGAGATGGGTGAATTCAGGAAGATATTAAAATTTCAATATACACATCATTAAAATGATGAAATCATTGTTGAATGTGGTAGAAGGAAGGAAAAATAAATACATTTGAGACATAGTAAAACAGACCATGCAAAAGGAACCACCAAGGGAAAAAGAAAACATCCATGATTAGGAATTATATACACTGTACTGAAATGTGTAGCTTGATTTTCAGAAGGATAACAAAGAAAGAATGGACAGGGGAAAATGTCTGAAAACTAATGGTTGCACATTTTCCAAATTTGAAGAAAAACAATGTACAAATTTAGGAATCTCACTAACAAGATTAATGAAAATAAGACAATAGTTAGACATATGAAGTCAAAGTGCTAAGAACAAAAGGACAAAGAGAAAAGCCTTCAAATAAGCTGAAGGAGAAAAAAAGACAATAAATTTATGAGAAAGAGGATAGAGATAACTTCTCATCAGAAATAAAGGAAGCCACTAGATAGTAGAAGGGCCTCTGTAAAGTGCTCAAGGAAAAGAACAGGCAAGTTAGAATTCTGTATTAGTGAAAAGGCTAAATACTTTTTCAAGAGATGGGAACTGAAACAATTATTACTCAGCAGATCTTCACTTTAAGAAATGTTAAAGGAAGATCTTCATTCCATATGGAAACTGTTCCATATGGAAACTCACATCTAAGAGAAGTATTCTGCAGGATCATTTTATGAATAAAAATAAAATATATTTATCTTTCTTTCTTAAATTTTATAAATGGCTACTAGTTGCTTAAAAATAGTAACATAATATTATGTCATTTACAAGAGATGAAGAACTTATAATGGAACCACCATTTGACCCATTCCTCAGTATATATTCAAAAGAGTTAAAATCAGCATAGTACAGCCACATATGCACATAGTACATAGTTTAGTACATAGTACAGGGCAGCCACACCAATGTTCATAGAAGCTCAATCCACAATAGCTAAGCTACAGAACCAACCTGGATGCCTTTCAACACATGAATGGATAAAGAAAATGTTTTATATATATACAATATTGAATATTACTCAGCTGTGAAGAAAAATGAAATTGTGGCATTTGCCAGTAAATGGATGGAACTGGAAACTATCATTCTAAGTGAAATAAGCCAATCCCCCCAAAAAACTAAAAGCAAAGGTTCTCTCTGATATGTGGTTACTAACACAATGTGGGGCAAGGATAGAAGTTCATTGGATTAGACAAAGTAGAATGAATGGAAGGAGGGGGGCATGGGAAAGGGAAAGAGAGTAGAATGAATAATACATACTTTTCTATGTTCATATAGAAATACATGACCAGTGAAACTTCACTCATGTACATCACAGAATGGGATGCTAATTAGAATATGTTATACTCCATGTATGTATGTCAGGATACACTATACTGTCATATATACCTAAAAAGAACAAATAAAAAATAAAAGAGAAGTAAATACATAACAATAGCAAAATTAATGGAAAATCAGATGGAATTAAATCATAAGTTTCTTATATTATATTGAAGTGCTCTAAATTTAATTAAATTGGGGTCATGATAAGTTATAGATGCATGTTATAATATGCAAACAAGTAACTAAAAATAAAAAATTTATAGTTAAGGTGTCAACAGAGAAGATAAATGCAATACTAAAAGCACTCAATTATAAAACATTTCAGAAAAGGGGGAACAAAAGAACAAGAACAAATGTGACAAATTGAAAAAAAATTGAAAAATCGTAACCATTAACCCAACAATATCAAATATTAGTACAAATATTAGTGAAATCAATGCTTTAATTAAAAGTTTGATATTATTACTTAGGTAAGAATAAACAAGATTAAACTTTATATTAATTCTTAAGAGGCTCCGATTTCATCTCACACCAGTCAGAATGGCCATTATCAAAAATACTAACAACAGTAAGTGTTGGCGAGGATGTGGGGAAAAAGGCACACTTATTCACTGCTGGTAGGGCTGCAAATTGGTGTAACCAACCTCGAAAGCAGTATGGCGATTTCTTAGAAAACTTGGAATGGAACCACCATTCCACCCATCTATCCCACTCCTCAGTCTATACCCAAAGGACTTAAAATCAGCATACTATAGTGACATAGCAACATCAATGTTCATAGCAGCTCAATTCACAATAGCTAAACTGTGTAAGTAACCTAGACACCCTTCAAAAGATGAATGGATAAAGAAACTATGGTATATATACACAATGGAATATTACTCGGCATTTCAAGAGAATAAAATCATGGCGTTTACAGGTAAATGGATGGAGTTGGAGAATATTATGCTAAGTGAAGTTAACCAATCCCCAAAAATGAAAGGCCGAATGTTCTCTCTGATAAGTGTATGCTGATCCATAATGGGGGGGAGGGGAACTTTGGGCAAAGGGGAAGGAGATTTTGGAAGAGGGAATGGTAGAATAAGTCATACATCATTACCCTAGGTACTTGTATGACTACATATATGGTGCAACACTACATCGTGTACAACCAGAGTAACAAAAAATTGTGCTACAATTGTGTACAATGAATCAAAATGCATTCTTCTGTCATATATACCTAATTAAAATAAATTAATTAATTAATTTTTAAAAAGAAGCATAATTGCAAAATAAATATTTTTTTTGGTTGAAACTAAAATGATATCCTAAGCAAACACTAACCATGTGAAAGCTGGTAATTAGCACAGTTGTAAAATAAATGATTTTTGGTTGGAAGGAAAATGATATCCTAAGCAAACACTAAGCATGCAAAATTTGGTAATATTATATAAATATAACACACAATAGGCCTCTAGACTAAAAGCATTAAAAAGTCATTTCATAATGATTCATTAAGAAGCAATAGCAGAGAGATTGAAGATAGCAGATTAAAGGAAGAAAGCACTTCCCAGCAGTTCTTTAGCTCCAGATATACAAAGCTGGAAGACTGCTTCCCAATAAGGTGGGTAACTAAAGGAACTCCCCTGAACTTAATACTGGACTGTAAAAGAAAACATAAAGACCCAGAATTGTCAGAAACTTGAACACAACATGAGAAATAATGTGTTAGAGACACTCCACCTTGAACACCAGTGGCAGAAGCCATGAAAGCTGAAGGTAAGCAGGTAGCACAGGTAGAAAAAAAGACACTGCCTGGCCAGTAGATAAAGAAATAAAAAATAATTTTTAAAAAATTGGCTTGGGGTTAGAGAGGAAGGCTGATTTTTTTTAACCAGGGATTGAACCCAGATGCTCTCCACCACTGAGCCACATCCTGTTCTTTTTATTTTGAGACAGGTTCTCACTAAGTTGCTAAGCTGCTAGGGCCTTGCTAAATGGCTGAGGCTAGCTTTTGAACTTGCGATCCTCCTGCCTCAGCTTCCCAAGCTGCTGGGAATACAGGCTTGTGCCACCATGACCATATGGAAGGCTGATTTTAATTGACACTGAGTCAGTGGGGAAAGCAATTCAGTGAAAAACACTGAAAAATCATTCACTGCAGAAACAGATAGTTTAGCAGGAACCCAGATTGCTGGCACATAAAATATTCCTGGATGCTGATGCAGGAACCATCCTCTATAAGCACTGCACAGCAGCCAGCAGAAACAAGAGATTGGAAACTCATAAAAGAAGTTGCCAGCAGTCACCTGATGATTCCAAGAGTGTCCCTAAACCATAGTGACTGAAAGAGGCAGAAAGAAAATTGTATGTGGATCATATAGGTTCCAGAGACCAAGGGAGAAAAGCTCCCTTTGTTGCTGGAGCCCCATCAGAACTATTGGGAAGCTGCCCAAATTGGCAACACAGGAACTTCTGCACTCCAGGATGAATATCCAGTAATTCATATCCATAGCAATGAACCAGTGCAGATTTAGTGCATATGCTTTAAAAGTGGATTTTACTGGAAGCCCTGGAGATCAAGATGTCCTATAGAGACCAGTATCTTTCCAATAGGAGACATGGCTCAAATCTCAAATACCCACCCAAATGGTTCAAAAATTTACCCAAAACTAAAATCCAACTAGTGGAACTTCCATTTAGAACTCTGTATCATCCATGCTAAAGGAATTCACAATTTATCAGCACTCCCCAGGCTATCCTTCCTTATACTGGGGTGGGGGGGGTAGAAGTTGAGATCTACTACAGACAGCCTTGCCACCTGGCTCCAAGGTCTAGCAACTACATGAGGAAAGCAAACATATTGGATTTTTAAAAAAATATTATTATTAATTGCCGCAGTCTGGCTGGGCACAATTCAGGAGCCACTTGTCAAAAGAAATGAACTTTATTTTTAGAACCACACATGCCAAACAAAACAGCTCCTCAGGCTCCTTCAGAGCCCAACTGCCACCACCGGCTTCCCACAAGCCTCTCCACCTCCCCCACTCCTCCTGCTCTTGAGGCCGATTGGCTGGGTCGCATGGGTGAAGCCAAAAAAAAGTCCCCCAATGAGCAGCTCCATGGTCTGAAAGGGCGGGGAAACAGCCCAATGAGCATCACCGCAGAGGAGCCAATCAGTTGGCAGCTAGAAGTTGCTGGGGCCGGTGTGAGCCAATCATCAGCTGGCAGCTGGAAGTTTGCTGGCAGCTGGAAGTTTGCTGGGGCCCCTTTGGCTGTGGCTCTCAACATCTCCCCCTCTCTGTTTAAACAACAAGCATGTGGCTTAGGGACCATGCCTGCCTTAGGTTGTCCAATAGTACATATGGTTCTTACCCGTTATCGGATGAGCTGACCTCAAGGCGTCAGCCTCCTGTCTTAGGTTGGTACCATTGCAATTGGATCTTACCCGTCACTGACTACCAGTCAAGTATACAGCCACACCTGTGCATAGGTCTTTGTATCAGTGTGTGTGTGTGGGGGTGAGGTTCTTTGCCTCACCTCTGTTGGTCGTTTAGCTGAATGACCATGACAAGCAGAAGGGAGGAAGATACACCAAGCAATTTGGAAAAATAGTACCACGGATGACATCATCAGCAAAAATACCCCAACACTACCACAAGTCACTGCACCAACAGATAGTTCACAATGCATACAGGTGAGTTCACAATGCATACAAGTGATTCATAGTCCAGGCAAGTTTTGCAAGCAGTTCAGTGATGGCTATTGCAGAAGCTGTAGATTGGTTTTATTTTTGTCTTCACCAGCACTGGGATGAAGATAGGAATTCTGGCAATAATGGCTAAAGAAAAAATTATATAACATTCCAGAAGGCACTAAAAGAAAACAATTTTCTTTTTTTTTAGAAAACAATTTTCTTAACAATGTACCTTATCTTCAACAGAATTATTAAATATAATGAAAAGTAAAGGTGAAAGTAAACAAACAGATCTGTTAACCTCCTTTCTTGTTCATATATTAAAACAATCCTCAACAGCTGTTTACCCAATTTAAATTAAACCATTTAAATCACGTGAAAAAAAAAATTTGGATCCATTTTTTCATGAGCGCTCATCATATATGATATATGGACATACGTACATTCAAACATATAACACAAAACACAAGTGTGCACACATAATATAATACATACAACACATAACATAATAGTAAAGGCCTTATAACTTTTTACAGGTGAAATCTCCATTGCAATGTTTAAAAACTCTATAGTCAAAAAAATAGAACTGATCAGCAAAACATTAACCAAGGTCTGTATGAGCTCAAAAAACAAAATAGAACTTCATGATATGGGAAAGGGCAATAATAAAATAGATATTGAAAAAAGCATCCTGGTTCTGTCGCAGATGTAAGAATAGCCAAACTGGAGTTTTGGATATCAGTTGTTATGGATTTGAGCCAAATCATCTTCTTTTTGGTCTGTAGAAATCGCTTTAGTTAATCTTTCTGGAATCCAAATTGGCTGCTGTTCTCCCTGTGGAAACACACAAACAGACCCCCGACTCCAGACAATTACTGGGTCAGGACCTTTCTATCGTCCTGTTAGAATATCCTTCCAAAGTACCTTGGGCTTGTGTACATTTTTTGGACACATATGCCTTTCTGCAGCACTAAGCCCTGATGAATCCAAATTTTAAAAGTTTAGAGTAAAAAGGGTTATTTTAAGTTTATCTTTGGGGAATATATACCCCTTCCCAATTCCTTCTTTTTGCTTTAATAAGTACATTTAAATAGTTTGATGAGCTCTTTCAACTATGCCTTGTCCCTGTGGATTGTATGGGATTCCTGTTATGAGTAATGCCAAATGTTGAGCAAAATTGTTTAAAAGAGGTAGAAGTATAACCAGTGGCATTATCTGTTTTTAACTGTTTTGGAACGCCCACAGTGGAAAAATTTTGTAAGCAATGAGCTATAACATCTTTAGTTTTTTCTCCGGCATGAAGGGAGCCCATCAAAAATCCAGAAGAAGTATCAATTGTAACATGCAAATATTTTAATTTTCCAAATTCTGGCAAGTGTGTGACGTCCATCTGCCAAATATGGTTAGGTATCAATCCTCTAGGATTGACTCCAAGATTAACTTGTGGTAAAAAGGTCACACAATTTTGACATTGTTTTATTATTTGTCTAGCTTGTTCCTTAGTTATTTTAAAATGCTTTTGTAAAGTATTAGCATTGACATGGAACTTTTTATGAAAATTTGTAGCTTCTTCTAGTGTAGAGAAAATATGTATGTCATGTGCAGTTTTATCTGCTAAATCATTGCCCAAACTAAGGGCTCCAGGCAATCCTGTATGTGCCCTGATATGTCCTATAAAGAACGGATCTTTTCTGTCCCAGATTAGACTTTGTATAGTGGAAAGCAAAGAGAAAACAGAAGAGGAAGGGGAAATCCTACCAGCATCTTCAAGGGATACTATAGCATTAACTATATACTGACTATCGGAAAATAAATTAAATACAGAATCTTTAAACATCACAAAAGCCTGTAATACTGCCTTAAGCTCTACCTTTTGAGCTGATTGTTTGGGTACTAAAAATGTAAAAGTTTGATCAGGTGTAACTATTGCTGCTGTACCATTATTTGACCCATCAGTGAATATATTTGGAGCATTCATGATAGGTATTTTTATTGTCATTTTTGGAAAAATTACAGGATGCAATGACCAAAAAGACAATAAAGGATTAGATGGTAAGTGGTTATCAAATGAAACATTAGATTTGCACATGATTATTGCCCAAGTATTTAATTCATTAGCTAACTCATCAATTTGATTCATAGTATATGGAGTAATAATTTTATTGGGAGAAATTCCAAACACTCCCTTTGCTGCTTTTATTCCTTTGAGTATTAATTGTCCTACAGCCTCAGGATACCTAGTAAGAATAGTGTTAGGAGAATAAGATAAATGTATCCATAATAATGGACCTTCTTGCCAAAATACTCTTGTAGGAATATTTTTTGTTGGTAGTACAATAAATAATAAAGGCAAACTTATATCAATTCTATCCAAATGCGTATTTTCCATTATGTTTCAATGATTTTTAATGCCTTTCTTGCTTCAGGTTTTAACATTTGGGGTGAATTTGGATCTGATGGACCTTTTAGGATATCAAATAAAGGTCCCAACTCTCCTGTTGGTATACCTAGATTTAAGGCCTTATCCAATTTATGTCTCCTAATAACTTTTGAAAGTCATTAAGTGATTTGAGTTGATCTACTCGTATTTGAATTTTTGGTGGACGGACCATGGTTGAGGATAATAGAACTCCTAAATAATTAATTGGAAATTTTAATTGTACTTTACCTATTGCTATCTCTAGATTCTAATTTTTTAATAAGTTTGTAAGTGTGGCATAACATTCTAGCAATGTGTTTTTAACTTTGTGTGCTAATAATACATCATCCATATAGTGAAATATTTGTAATTCAGGATTTTGATTTCTAAGTGGCTGGATTACTTTGTTAACATAAATTTGACACATATTTTGGCTGTTAGCCATCCCTTGAGGGAGTACTTTCCATTCATATCTCTGATCAGGACCTTCATGATTCAGTGTAGGGATAGTAAATGCAAAATGTGGACTATCTTCAGGATGAATTGGAATTGAAAAAAAAACAATCTTTAATATCTATAACTAAAACATACCAGGTTTTTGGCAAAGCAGACAATTGAGGAATCCCCAATTGAGCAGGTCCCATAATAACCATCTCATTATTAATGGCTCTTAAATCTTGCAATAATCTCCATTTACCAGATTTCTTTTTGATGACAAAAATGGGAGTATTATGGGGAGATACAGAAGGTTGTACATGTCCTTCTGCGAATTGTTGTTTGACCAGGTCATGGGCTGCTTGTATCTTTTCTTTAGTCAGAGGCCACTGAGAAACCCATACTGGTCTTTCTGATTTCCAAGTAATTTTTATTGTCTCAGTGGCCCTCTCTGAAAATCCAACCCATGTCTGTCCGTTCCTTGATCTATTTGTATTGGTGCTGCTATACCTTGTTCTTGTTTTTCTAATCTTTTTCCTTTCCTAAAACCTTGTCTAGTCATAATAGTGGGTGCATTTTTGTTGATGTTATTTGTTAATGTCAAACCGAATTGATCTAGGACATCTCATCCCCATAAATTTACGGGAAGATGATCCAATACATATGGCTGTATAGTTCCTTCACATCCTTCAGGATCCTTCCAATCTAATACCATTGCACTTCTATGGGGATTAGTCACCACTCCTAGGCCTCGAAGCGTTTGAGTGGCTTGTTGTAATGCCCAATGTTTTGGCCATTCTTGACGAGAGATGATGCTAAGATCTGCACCTGTATACAGTAGCCCATTAAATTCATGTCCTTGAATATTTATTTTTAGCATGGGGTGAGAATCTAAATTTAAAGAAAGCATAGCCCAATCTACACCTGTGGAGCCTAATCCCTTGGAATCTCTTTCTACAGTATGACTGGAAAATTTATCATGTAGGCTGGGTATTATTAGTAACTGTGCTATTCTATCTCCTAGTGAAATTACTGATATACCCTTTGGAGAACTGGCTATAATTTTTATTTCACCTTCATAATCGGTTTCAATTACCCCAGGACTTATCATAAGTCCTTTTAGTGTAGAAGAACTGCATCCCAATAATAAGCCTACTGTTCCTTTGGGAAGAGGTCCTTTTACCCCTGTGGGAATGATTTGAACTCCCATCTCTGGAGTTAGTACTGCTCTGGCGGAGGCACAGATGTCCAACCCTGCGCTCCCTCTGGTTTGTCTGATGAGGGATCTGATGGACAATGTGTCCTGGGCACTACCCTGATGGGGTTGCTGGGTTCCTCCAGTGCTCCATATATTTGTGGTTTTGGGCCCCAGAGCATTGGGCCCCCCTGTCCATTTTTTGGCAATGGAGCCCGATGCCTTTCTCCACGATATCGTGGATAAACACTTGGTCCTTGTTCATTTTTTGATAATGGAGTACCCTCTATGGTGGTTTGAGAACAGCATTCATTAGCCCAATGTCTTCCTCTACAGCATCGTGGGCAAATACCCGGTATTCTACTCCTTTGATACCTAGTTTTGTTAAACCCTCCTCCTATGGGGCAATTCCTTTTAAAATGTCCTGTTTGTTCACAATTGTAGCATGTTCTTGGCCTGGCATCTAAAGCCTGTTTTACTGCAGCTGCCACGACTTGCTCTTGTTCATTAATGTCTCTACATAATTTAATATATGTGTTTAAATCTTCATGTGTCATGGTCTAATGACTTCTCTGCACCAACGATTCGCTTGCTCATAAGCCAGTTGTTTTAGTAATGGCATTGCTTGTTCTGTATTCCCAAAAACTCTGGTAGCTGTTTGAATAAGCCTATCTACAAATTCAGCATAAGGTTCATTAGCTCCTTGTATTACCTTAGATAATTGACCTTTTAAACCTCCATGTCCTTGTAAAGTCTTCCATGCCTTAACTGCATGTACAGCAATTTGTGCGTATACACCTGGATCATATGCAATTTGTTGCTGCTGATCCTCATAAGGTCCCTTTCCTAACAACATATCTAGATTTCTCTGAGGATAACCAGCTGCTGCATTTCGCCTAGTCTTCTCTTTGCAAAATTCCTCATTGGCAACCTTCCATAACAGGTATTGTCCTCCATTT
Source organism: Callospermophilus lateralis (assembly GCF_048772815.1). Classification (NCBI taxonomy): domain Eukaryota; kingdom Metazoa; phylum Chordata; class Mammalia; order Rodentia; family Sciuridae; genus Callospermophilus; species Callospermophilus lateralis. The sequence goes on from NC_135325.1 coordinate 17,643,734, forward strand.
AGCACAGCTTTACACATATTAGCCCAATCTGCTGGCGTCATGTTCAAGTTGGTAATGGATTCGACCAAGCTTACAGTGAAGGGTGCTTGAGGACCATAGGTTGTTACAGCCTCTTTTAGCTGCTTCACTGTTTTAAAATTTAAAGCATGGTGAATTCGCTGCCCTCCTGCCTCAAATACAGGGCATGTTAATATTTGAGATCCTGTCTCAGGATCCCAACTATCAACTGCGGGGTTTGGGGGCCTCCCAGCATATGGAGGTGGCCTTGTTAGTTGGACACTTACGTCCTCTGGTGATAGAAAGGTGTTAGTAGCAGTCTCCTGTTGTAACTTTCCCCCTGATGGCTTTTTCTGCTTTACACTTTCTTTCTCTGTCTGACTAGCTTGAGATACCTTCTCTTTTACTTGAATTTTTTCCTCTGTCTGACTAGCTCGAGAGACCTTCTTTTTTACTTGAATTTTTTTCTCTGTCTGACTAGCTCGAGAGACCTTCTTTTTTACTTGAATCTTTTCCTCTGACTAGCTCGAGAGACCTTCTCTTTTACTTGAATATTTCTACTATAACTATAATACAACCCAAGAAGATAACGCCAAACAAAACTGAAACAGAGTGAAACAAAATTGGAACAACAGAAAATCATTATAGCCTTTCTATCCTCCTGAAATGTCCATCCGTCCTTTCTCTGTATCTGTTCCTCAGAAGTGAGCGGTTTTTCTTCCATCTTACACATCTCCAGGGACAGGCAACTTAAAACAAAAGTGAAGCAAAACAAAAGAAGAATCTTAAAATGGCTACCCATCCTCTTGCCCTGCCCTCAGGGGCGAGCAATTTACCTTATCACTTACCCTCAGTCGGTCCCCGTGTGGCCCAACAAATGCCGCAGTCTGGCTGGGCACAATTCAGGAGCCACTTGTCAAAAGAAACGAACTTTATTTTTAGAACCACACACACCACACCACACAGCTCCTCAGGAAAACCTTCAGAGCCCAACCGCCACCACCGGCTTCCCACAAGCCTCTCCACCTCCCATAATCCTCCTGCTCTTGAGGCCGATTGTCTGGGTCGCATGGGCGGAGTCAAAAAAAAAGTCCCCCAATGAGCAGCTCCATGGTCTGAAAGGGCGGGGAAACAACCCAATGAGCATCACCGCAGAGGAGCCAATCAGTTGGCAGCTAGATGTTGCTGGGGCCGCTGTGAGCCAATCATCAGCTGGCAGCTGGAAGTTTGCTGGGGCCCCTTCAGCTGTGGCTCTCAACAATTAATAATATATATTATTTTACTTTCACTTTAATTGCTTTATTCTGTGCCCAATTGTTATTTAGTCTTGGTTTGACATAGGTGGGGTATATACGTTTGTTTGAGTTGTTTTGATCTTACGTTTTCTTATTTGTTTGCATCTTGGTTTTTGTCCCTCTTATTGTCCCTTCATTAATGTCTTCCCTGACTAACAAATTTTCCTGTTTCCTCTCCCTCTCTCTTTTTTTTACTACTTTTAGTTTTATATTCCTCCTTCTTTACAATCAATTTTTGCTACCTATCTCTTGACTCTTCTATGCTCACTATTTTTTAACTATTTCAAATTGTCTCTTCCCTTCCTATCCTATTTTCTCTTGCCACAAGAAACTGTAATCTCATTAAATAATAGAAATATATAGATTAAGTAATTCCTAACCCATACATATTGTTGTGATTACTAATACAGTAAACAATATAATAGATACCTGCTCTGTAACTCCTGAACTAGTTCATGGTACTTTGCTGGTTGTGCTCATGCTAAATGCTGGCCCCTCCATTCCTATACAGGTGGCAATTAATGCTATAGATCTCAAAAAAGACACTGGAAATTTATCTTAATGTTGTACATCTTTTGATAACATTAGTGCTATTCCTAGTCCCCCCCTTCCTATAAGAGGGATTGGAAAGTGATAGAACACTTCAAGTTCAAATAGTAGAGATCCTGGGGCTGGGGTTGTAGCTCAGTGGTAGAGCATTTGCCCTGGGTTCAATCCTTAGCACCACATTAAATAAATAAATACATACATACATAAAGGTATGGTGTCTATCCACAACTAAAAATATATATAAAAAAACAGTACTCACAACTCAGCCAAGTAACACCAAAATCTCCTCCACACGTGATCTAGTTCCTCCTAAGACTCAACATTACTTCATCAGACAGAATTGGGGAGACAAAATCACCAAGCCAACAACCAGGCTCCAAGAAGGAACTACCAGAGGGGATCCTCAGGTCTACCCATGGATACCAAGAAAGGGCTCAATAAGCTTTAGAAAAAAAGGACACTATTAGTAATTGGACTAGAAGCCATTTGTGTTATGTTCTGGTTGAAAAGTTGTCTACATTTTACCTGTGCCCTGAGACTTTCTGTGAAGTTGATTTTAAAAGCAATGGACTTCTTAATCTCAGAAGAAATGTGTAGGCAGCATAGCATTAAGGCAGTGGCATAGATATTACAGAAAGCAGTGCAGAAAGATTTGAAAAACTTGAACTTGAAAGTTGGGAGTAAAACTGGAGCTAAGGAAGTTGCACTACTAGAGAAATGCTGAAGACTTTGCCCAGAGACAATAAGAAAGATGGCTTGAAGGCATCAGAGGGGCTGTTAAGATCACATCCATCTCAGGCTCAAGGGACTAAAAGTGAAAATTCTCTTAAGAGACCAATGGGGAATCCTTCTTGCACAAGGGGGCCTGGGAAGTTTTTTCAAAGTGCTCAGCCACCCAGAAACTTAGAGGATGCTAAAGTCAGGATCCCTTGGCATTAACCATGCAGTGCTAGCTCTGCAGGAATGCAGGATGCTGAAGTTAGGGGGATCATGGAGGCATTCACAAGGATTTCAAAGGAAGGCCTTGGAAGCCAGACAAAGTGTATCAGAGTTGGAATCCCTGCAGGCACTTCCTAAGAAGGCAAGGTGTGGAGATTTGAGGAGGAAGCCCAAGCTCCAGTGGAGACCCCTGAAATTAAGAAAGGTCAGTAACGTGGGACATCATCCTAGGAAAGCTGCAAGAATTGAGCAGAGACAAGCCAACAGAAAGGCCACTTAGGCTGCAAACAACTAGGCCACAGGTATGGAGCTACACAAGCCCTTTGAAGAAGAAGCTTACCTCAATATTATAAAAAAGTTAATGTAAAACTTATAAAAGTTTGGCAAATCCAAATCCAACAACATACTGAATGGAGAAAAACTGCCAACATTTTTTCTAAGATCAGGAATAATAAAAGGATATTGATTCCTTACCACTTCTATTTAATATAGCTCTTGAAACTCTAGTCATAATAATCAGGCAAGAGAAGGAAATTAAAAGGATATAAATAGGAAAAGAAGTCAAATGATCTCTGTTTGCCAATGACATGATCCTGTATCTAGAAGACCCAAAAAAGTCCACCAGAAACTTCTAAAGCTGATAAATGAAATCAGCAAAGAAGCAGGATACAAGATCAACACTCATTAAGAAAAAAAAACTTTCCTGTACTCCAACAGTGATTCTGCTGAGAAAGAAATCAGGAAAACCATTGCTTTTCATGATCACCTCGAAAAATTGGGGAATTAAACTATTCAAGGAAATGGAAAGATTTCTACAATTAAAATTATAGAATTCTACAGAAAGAAATTGAAAAATACCTTAGAAGATGGAAAGACCTTCCATTTTATTAAATAGGCAGAGTTAATATTATCAAAATGGCCATATTACTAAAACCAATATACAGATTCAATGCAATACCCTTCAAAGTACCGATGACGTTCTTCACAGAAATACAAAAAAGTAGTCCTTAAATTCATCTCTAGTAATAAGAGGCTGAGAATAGCCAAAGCTATCCTGAGAAAGAAAAGCAGTACAGGAGGCCACACAATACCTGATCTCAAGTTAAATTATACTACAGAGCTGCAGTTAAAAAAAACTGTGATATTCACAGCAAAATGGATATGAAGACTAATGGAATAAAATTGAAGACACAGAGATGAACCCACATATTTATAGCCATGCAATACTTGACAAAGTTCCCCAAAATATATGTTGGCAGGAAAAAAATAAAATTTACATTAAATGGTGCTGGAAAAATTGGATATTCTTATGCAGAAGAATGAAATTAGACATCCCTATCTCTCACCCTGCACAAAATGGATCAAAGTCTTGAAAATTAGACTATAAACCTTGCAACTGCTAAAAGACGATGTAAGGTCAACACTCCATCATGTAGTTGCAGGCACCAAATTTGTTAACAAAACCCATAAAGCTCAAGAAATAATACCAAACATTAATAAGTGGGATTCCATTAAATTAACAAACTTCTGTACAGAAAAGTAAATGTTTAAGAGTGTAAAGAGATAACCTACCAAATGGGAGAAAATCTTTGCTAGTTGCTCTTATGACCAGGGATTAATAACCAGAATACATACAGAACTCAAAAAAATAGCAGCAAAATCTTATAAACCAATCAATAAATGGACAAAAGTACTAAACAGAAACTTCTCAAAAGAAGAAACACAAATGGCCAACAAATATATGTAAAAATGTTCAACATCTCTAGCAATCAGAGAAATGCAAATAAAAACAACATGAAGATTTCATCTCAGTATAGTGGAAGGGGAATTATCAAAAACACAAATAATAATAATTGCTAGTGAGGATATGGGGAAAGAAGTACACTCATATATTGTTGGTGTGACTGTAAATTAATACAAACACCCTGGAAAGAACTATGAAGTTTCCTCAAAAAATATGAATGGAACTACCATATGACCCAGCTATCCCACTCCTTGGTATTTATCCAAAAGAACTAAAATCAGTATACTATAGCAATGCAGTCACCTCAATGTTCATAGCAGCACAATTCATAATAGCCAAATTATGGAATCAGTCCAAAAGCCTGTCGGTAGATGAATGGATCAAGAAAATGTGTATGTACACAATGGAGTCTTACCTAGACATAAAGAAAACAGAAATAATGGTATCTGCCAGTAAATGAATGGAAATGGAAAAACATCATGCTAAGTAAAATAACCAGACAGAAAATCAATGGTCAAATGTATCTGTCATATGTGGAAGCTAGAGCAAAGTAAGGAAAATAAGGAAGGGGAGGGGGATTATAAAGATATAATGGAATCAAAGAAGGAGATTGAGAGGGAGGGAGGAGAGATGGGAAAGTGGAGAAAATATGTGATGAATTTAATGAAATTGTGTTATGTGCTTACATAAATATGTAACAGGGAATTTCACTTTTACATATATTTAGAAAGAACCAATCAAAAATCAATAAATAAGTGAGTGAAAGAAAGATCAGTAGGGTAGAGGAAGGAGAAGAGTAGGAAAAGGAGGGGAAGGAAAGAAGTGGGAAATGGGGATTCAAATGTAATTACATGCATATATGATTTTGTAAAAATGAACCTGACTACTATGCACAACTATACTGCTTTAATTAAAAAAAGAAGAAGCAATAGTATCCCTAAATATACATGTAACTAGTAATATAGCAGAAAATTCTTTTGGAAAAATTGACAGAAAAAATAGGTAAACAACAATAATATTTGTAGATTGTAATACTACTCTCTCAGAGTAGCTAATAGAAGGTGACAAATAGTAATAATACAGAAGAATTCAGCACTATTAATGATATTGATCTAATTGATATATAGAGAATATTATTCCCACAATAATCATAGAATTTTCAAACCAAGATCTAGGAAAAAGAAGAACATAAAACACCAATATCATAAATTAAAGATGGATTATCATTATAGAGACTACAGACATCAAAAATCTAATAAGAGGGCTGGGGGCTGTAGCTCAGTGGTAGAGTGCTTGCCTTGCATGCGTGAGACCCTGGGTTCGATCCCAAGCACCACATAAAAATTAAAAAATAAAGATATTGTGTCCATCTACAACTAAAAAAAATATTTTTAAAAAAATATAATAAGAATATTTAGAGCTACTTTATAACCAATAAACTCAATGTTAGATAAAATGGACAAATTCTATGAAAAACACAAGAATAGGTAGCAAATTTGAGTATCTGGATATCTATCAAAATTTGAATTTAATATTGAATTAAATTACAAGTATTTGTAAGAAGAGGTAAATGTAATTAATCGTGAAAAAATCAGAGACAGTTATCTCTGCCAGGAGATTGACAAGGCCAAAAAGAGAACACTGTGGGATGATAAAAATATTGCTTATTTGATTTAGGTGTTGGATAGATAGTTGCATACATTTTCCAAAACTGATTGTGTATGCTTAAAATTTGTGTGTTTTAAGCCACTATGGATATCAGTATGGATTCTTCAAAAAAGTTAAAAGCGAAAATACTATAGCACCCACCTATACTATTCTTGGTATCTATTCAAAAAATTTAAAGACAGTATTCTTTATAGATACATGCATTCTCAGGTTTATATCAGCAAAATTCACAACAGTCAAGTCAAGGAATCAGTCTAGGTGTCCATCAATAAATGAATAGATAAAGAAAATGTCACACACATGCGTGCGCGTGCACACACACACACACACACACACACACATGGGTTTTATTAACCTATAAAGAATAATGAAATTATGTTATATACAGGAAAATGTATGGAGAGCATGATATTAAGAAAAATAAACCAGATTCGAAGGACAAGTGTGCTATGTTTTCTTTCATGTGAAAGGTAGAAAATAAAAACATATATGTATCTCATGAAAATGGAAGGGAACGTGGTATGATGGCACATGACTATAATCTCAGTAATTTGGAAGGATGAGACAGACAGGAGGATCACAAGTCTATGGCCACTCAGCAATTTAGCAAGATCCTTAACAATTTAGAGAGATCCAGTCTCAAAATTTAAAAAAAAAAAAAAAACATAAAAATGGGCTGAGGATGTAGCCCAGTGGTAGAGCATCACTGGATTCAATTTCCAGTACCACAAACACACACATTCCCCCTCACACACACAAACATACATCATATGGGAGACCAGTAAGGAGAGTAGAGGAACAAGATCAGGGAAGGAAGGATGGGAAGGCAATAAGAGGTACTACAGAATGAAATTCATCAAATTATATTATGAGCATGTACAAATATACAGCAATGAAATTCTGTATAATTAATATTCACTAATAAATCTTTTTAGAAAGATTTGTGTGTTTAACAGTTTATATATTAAATTTCAGTAAAACTGAGTGCAAACAAAAATAAATGCCAAAATGTTTTAAAATTTCCCTACTACAGGCAAAAAACAAACAAGAAAAGTCACTTTGAAACTCAAACTCTGAGACAGGTTGAATTAGTTATATTTATACATATAATCATATATATGTACATATATATACATATATGATTATAAAAGGGAATCAAAAAGTAGGTAGTCCCACAATGGCTATCTGCAGGCTGGAGCACTAAAGGAACCAGTAGCTGCTCAATCCAAGAAGTTGGGGTCTCAGAACAAAAGAAACCAAGTGATGCAGCTCCAGTCCAGGAATGAAGGCCTGGAAACTCCTTACAGAATTTCTGGTCAGAGTCCTCTTTGGAAGAGTGAGGGAGTTGGAGTATGATGTCCTCAGGTGATCACAGAAGTAGTACAAGCACCCACTCAATAAGAATGGAGCTTGCATCTGCATCAGCTTTCTCGTTCTGCCCCTTTGGTTCCATACAAACCCCCAACCTATTTTGGACTGTGGTGCTGACATTCAGGGACAATCACTTCTCAGTTTGTTGTCCCACATGTCATTCATTTCTGGAAATACCCTTTTCAACAGACCCAGAAGTCTCTTAATTTTAAGCATCTCTTAATTCAATCAAGTTTAGAATGCTTGAAATTGATGAGAGGGTCATGGGGCAAAAGGATCTTACATATAAACAACAATGATATTCACTAGGTGCTGGTAATCAAGCACTTATTGGATTTGTTGAATGAAAGGACTTTATAAAATTAAAAGTGATTATCTGAGATGAGTGCTTTATGCAAATAACCTATTTTCATGTTATCTTTATAGCAAACCTGAGGGCAGCATTATTTGCCACATTTGATAAATGAGAAAAGAAATGATCAAATAAATAAATAAACTTCTGGTGTTTTTAATCATTATTATATATACATCATAATTATATTTTTCAGTTATTATGTGTGTGTAAACATGCAAACACACACACACACACACACATGCATAAAATCACCAGACAATTAGGATGTGTCTTACCTTCTAGAATGTAAATATATTTAAGATTTTTATTTAGATCATAAGTGAATCTGATATGGCCCAAACAATGTTGAACCAATGAATGTATAATTGCAGCTCTTGACTTGAGGTAATAGAATTGCAGAATGGGTCTTCCAGGACTCTTATAACAAAGTTTTCTCTTCTATAAAAAACTCAATCTTAGTAAAATAGGAGCATTGATACGAATGCTTACCCACCAACCTGCCCATCTCTAGCAAATGGGCTTCACTGCAGAATAAGAACACTAGAATCCTTTTCTGTTAGTCTCAGATCCTTGCATCTATCTCATCATTGAGTCAGGGCAAACAAGGATCTGGGATATTTTGGTGTTAGAGTCTTTGGTTTGAAACTCTAATCTTTTGAGATGTATTTTTTTAAGAGGCTACCCTTCTCTTTTAATCATCACAAGGCATTTGAAGCACAAATGCAAGAACAAAGCACTCATTATTAATAGCAGCATTAAATTTTTATCCATAGCAGGTACCATGCTGTGGAAAATAGCTAAATGTTTTAAGGCAAAACTTTCTGGAGGCCCATTTTAACTACAGTATTCCATTACAGGTATGATCTATTCATCTCGACGGCAGCATTATTGAAATCTTCCCTGTATTGATGCACATGCAAGGGAAAATAATAAATATTTCTCTAAGGGCCTTGACTAGCCCTCCCAAAGCAAAGTGACTAAGGTCAGATCCCTCAAACAAGACTTGGTGGGGGGAGTCAAAAATCATTAACACCCATTAAACATGGATTTAATGTAAGTGACTACACTGTGCTGGTAGAAAATAACTAGGAAGCATGATTTAATTTCTGTCCTCAAGGAGTTTATAATGAATTGGGAAGATGACAAATATAGGAAAAGTGGCAAAGAAATAGCCTAATGAGCAAAGTATTTCCTGTTTTCATTTTATGAATGTATGATAGCTGAAAAGCTATAAATTTTCTGAAAACCAGACAGATTAAGTGTTGGAGCAAAATGATAATTCAGTTATTGTGGATAATTCTCTCTTATTAGTCAGTATTTATTATATAAATATAAAAGTGTTGGTTAATTATACCATATGTGCACTTACATAAATAATTTTAATATTAGACAATTCCATGAAAAACAGTGTCAGGAAATGACTAGGCTCCAGTTTCCTTTCTTTCTTTCTTGAACATGGAGAAGAATTAATATGAATTGGAAGAGTGTTTCCTGGAGTTCTTTTTCACATATTTGGCAGCTCTATGTCATGACAAGGAATTCCTTTCAGAGAAATCCAAACTGATAATTTCACTAATTTTTCTTCATAGGTTAATATGTGAGAATATTACAATAAGTAGGTATATACAAGATCATGATTATAGAAATAAAAAATATGAGTAAGAAGAAAGTGCTTATTATTTTCTAAGACCCATGGTGGTGCTTTGCATTTCCTCATTTAATACTGAAAATAAGCATATGAGGGCAGCATTACATTACCAATGAAATTACCTCATTTCATTGATAATGTAATTGATAAGCACTTGCTGAAGGTAGTCCTAGTAAGTGAAGTAATTAGAATTCAAACTCAGGTGCTCTATCTGTCTGTTTTTCCCCATCTCACCCCCTCCATCTTCACCATATCAATGATAAAACTCATATTAATTCTTTATGTCTCAGGTTAAAAGTGTTCACCTAAAGGAAGCCCTCTATATAAATCAGGAGTATCACCACCCAAAAGAACAGATAATCTTACAAGTGTAGGTTAAATAATTGGAAGATTAGTCTTTTTCACGAATTAAGAAAGTAGACCATCCAGCTGCTCAACCTTTTCATCAGAGATTACATCTCATTTCTCCTCCACCATTGTGGCTACCATCCTCATACTTACTATCTCAAGGCGCAGTACGGCTGCTGTGTCTTTAAACATCATGTCTGTAATTCCAGGCAAAAAGAAGGTAAAATGGAAAACATGAAGGAATTTTCTTCTACTGGTGTAGCTTTGACATTTTTTTTAGAAAAAGAAGTGATTCCCAGCCAGAGCTATATCATGTTGCCACCCTAGCTGCTAAGAAGGCTAGAAAATTAAAAATTTCATTTAGCAGTCTTTTGTAATGAAAATCAGAGAAGAAATAAGAAATTAAATGCTAAATAACGCAGTGTCTTTCTACTCCTCCCTAAATTAGGTTAGGAGTCATCAGCTCTGCACCTCTTTCTAAAACATTCAAATTGTAATTAGTACTCTCTTTAGATATTATTGAAGGGAAGTTCCATGATAAACATTCTCTGATAAATCTTTATTCTATACTCTGAGGGCTATGCCACACACCCATCTCATTTCCTTAATTATATAGCAATACAGAGACATCTGTCAATTCTTATTTGCTATTTTCTATGTTATAAACTAACAATTATGCTTTAATTTTTTTAATTTTTAAATTTTACTAAGATCTTCCTTCACAAAAAAGATTATAATAAACATTCTTGAAAGAAATTCACATGAGTAAATGAGGTTATATATCTATAAAACCTCCTGTATCATAATATCTATAACATAGTAATCTAACTAATAATATGATAAACTCACATGATCCCATGTGTATATATATGTGTACATATATACACACATGTATATATACATACACATATATAGTTATATATGTGTATACATATGGCACACATATATATGCATACTATAGTGTTTTATTCATTTATCCATCAACAGATACTTAGGTTGCTTCTCTGTATGATGAACAATGCTACAATAAACATGGGAGCACAGATACTTTTCCAAGGTGCTGATTTCATTTCCTTTGGATATGTTATGGTTTGGATGTGAGGTGTCCCCCAGAAGCTCACATGTGAAACAATGTAAGAAGGTTCAGAGGAGAAATGATTTGGTTGTAAGAGTCTTAACCCAATCAGTGAATTAATCCTATGATAGGAATTAACTGAGTGATAACTGAAGTGGTAGGGTGTGATTGCAGGGGGTGGGAATTGGGGGTGTGGCTTTGGGGTATATATTTGTATCTGGCAAGTGGAGACCTCTCTCTCTACTTCCTGATGATCATGTGGGCCGGTTCCCTCCATTACACACTCTGCCATGATGTTCAACTTCAACTTAGCCCCAAGAAATGGAGCCTGCTGTCCGTGGACTAAGACCACTGATATCATGAGCCCCCAAATAAACATTTCCTCCTTTTAAATTGATCTGGTCAGATCTTTTAGTCACAGCAGTGAAAGAGGTGACTAAAACAGGGTATATGTCCAGAAGGGTTGATGGATCATATGGCAGAATATATCTATATCCATATCTATATCTAAAATCTCCAAGGGGTGCTTAACCACTGAGCCACATCCCTGGGCCTTTTTATTTTGTATTTTGAGAAAGGGTCTCACTCAGTTGCTGAGGGCCTGGCTAAGTTGCAGAGATTGACTTTGAATTTGTGATCCTTCTGCCTCAGCCTCCCAAGCCCCCTGAGATTACAGGTGTATACCACCATGCCTGGTTACAGTTATACCATTAATTTTTTAAGGAACCTCCATACCATTTTCCATAATGGCTTTACCAATGAACATGTCACTAACCATGTACCATGATTTTCATTTTCCCTATATGCTCACCAATATGTGCTAAATTTCATCTTCTTGATCATAGCTTTCTTAATGATTGTGAGGTGATATTTCATTGTGTCTTTACTTTGCACTTCCATGATCATTATTGATATTGAGCACATTTTCACATATCTTTTAGCTATTGGTATATCTTTCTTTGAAAAACATTCAGTTCTTTGGTCCAATTTTTAATTGAATTATTGTCTTTTTAAAACTATTGACTTAGAGAAGTTCCTTGTATATTTTGGATGTTAGCCCCTTATCAGATAAAAGGTTTGCAAATGTTTTCTCCCATTACATGGGTTTCCTCTTTTATTTTACTTACTGTTTCCATTGCTATGCAGAAATGTTATAATTTTATGTACTGCCATTTTGTTTTCATCAGTTTTTTCACTGCTGTGACTAAAGGACCAGCACAATTGTAGAGGAGGAAGAGTTTATTTGAGGGCTCATGGTTTCACAGGTCTCAGTTCATAAGTGGCTGGCTCCATTCCTCTGGGCTCAAGGTGGGGCAGGACATCATAGCAGAAGAATGTGACAGAGGGAAACAACTCACATTGTGATCAGGGAGCGGAGAAAGAAAAAGAGAAACTCCACTTACCAGTTACAAACATACATGAAAGCCATACCCCAATGCCCACCTCCTCCAGCCACACCCTACCACTTCAGTTACCACTCAGTTAATCCCTATCAGGGGAATTAATTCACTGATTGGGTCAAGGCTTTCACAACCCATTCATTTCTCCTCTGAACCTTCTTGCTTGGTTTCACATGTGAGCTTCTGGGGGACACCTCACATCCAAACAGTAACACACTTGTTTGTTTCTGCTTTTGTTGCCTGTGCTTTTGGTTTCATATCCATATATTCAGTGACAAGACCAATATCAAGAAGTTTATACTTGTATTTACTTCTAGGAGAATTATAGTTTGGGGTCTTATTTTAAGACTTTAATCCATTTTGATTTAATTTTTGTAAATAGTGGGAGATGTTGTCCAATTTCTTTCTTTTACATGCAGATATCCAGTTTTGCCAAAAGCATTTATTGAAGAGCATATCATTTTCTCTTTCTATATTCTCAGCACCCTTGTTAAAGATTAGTTGACTATATGTGCTTGAGTCTACTTCTCAGCTTTCTATTCTGTTCTGTTGGTCCATGGGTATGCTTTTGTATCATTGCCATTGAAAAATTTGTTTAAAAATCTTAAAAAGAAACGATTTTGCTGGACCTACCTACAAAATAGTTAAGTGTAACTCTAGGAACTAACATCAAGTGGAAGAGAGGATTTTAAATCTTTTATTGGGTTATCTGGGAATGTCTAAAAGAAACTCAGCTACAAAACTATGTGTAGTTAAATACAAAGGTTAATGAAAGAAAAGCCACGTTCTAACACTTGAATTCCAAATGGTCAGCATCACTAACCACATTGCAGAAGTTGTAACCCTTCTCATGCCATAGCAGTTGTTGCTAGAACTGAGAGGATATGAGCTAGAACAATAAAGATAGTACAATAGGTTATCAGGCACTGTTTTCATGTTGGTAATACACTGACTTGTAGTATAACCTATAGAAGAAAAGATGGAGTTGTAAATGACAGGGAAATGCACGGAGTGGAAACAGGATTTGGTTAGGCTCTCTAGGATTCTTTTTTTAAAAAATATTCAGGACAAATATATGGGAAAAAAAGCTTTTCTTCTCTTCTTATATAAATGCAATTAAAAATAAAAGTAAATAAAATAGCTGGGAGTTGGTGTAAGAGTTACAGCTCTAGAATTCATAGTGAGGTGTTTGGGAGGTTAACAGCATAGGACAAGTCATTATTATGTCAGTTTTATTGGTCTAATATTTCTTTTGCTCTAGGATTAATTGTAGCTTCAGAATCTAGAAGCACTCATGCAAGAGGAAAAGTCCTATAAATAAAAGAATCTTAGAATTTTATTGCTAGAACTTACATACCTTAGAGATCATATGGTATAACCCATACATTTTATACATGAGGAAATTTAGCCACAAAAGCAGTAACTGACCTAATTGTTACATAGCTTGTTTTTGGCACAGCCTGGCCACCAGGCTCCATCTGGGATGTTTTCCAGCAAGCCACTCTGAATCCATTGTCTTCAAAAACATACTGAAAAATGTGCCACTTATGTTTGTTTTCTTCTCTTCCACTGATACAAGTTTCACATTGTGTGAAAGAGCAATTGAATTAGCATGTTTATGAAAGCTGATCTGTCTCAGCAATATTCTTCTTTAGTACTATGCTTCTCTTCCTCCAACATCTTCCATTTTTTCCTTATTCTTCTTTCCTTCCTCATTCTTATATTCTGTTTCTTATTTCCACTCACTTTCATCCATCTCTCTTTTCTCTTTTCCCATAACTAGAATTGAGCTACATATAAACACTATGGGCAATTATCAAATTGATCTCTCATGCATCAAAGCTGTTCAAATAGGTAAGCTAAATATTTTAGTGTAATAATTTGATCTTATTTCAGATTAATTGTAAATAACAGTAAATGAATTTAATTTCACATGAGTAACTAATATCTCAAAGTCTTATATTTCATATGAGGAAACCAAGCTCTACTGATACCTTCATAGGGAAATGCTTCTAACAGAGGTTTAAACTATAACTTCCAACAGTCACTCATGCTGCAGAAAAATAATCAGAACTAATGAGTTGAGAAATTGCTTTTATTGCAAGTAGCACTGGCTAATAAATATCTAAAATGGCCATAAAATTTGAATATGATTGGTTCCAACTGAGACCTTCAAATTTTAGGTTAGGTCTAGAAATAAAACAATTAGAAGGATACTGTGTGAGTCATTGGTTTCTTTGGTCTCAGATCCTGTTCAGATTACCTATTGCTATAGAACAACCCACCCATATTTAGTGACTTAAACATGACAATGTTGATTTTTGCTTAGGGTCTTGAATCTGAAAATACACTCAGTAGGGACAGTTTGTCTCTGCTTGGTGCGGCATCATCAGGAGCAGTTCAAAGGATTTGTGCTGGAATCATCTAAAGGCTCACTGCCTTGATGTCAGCTGTCAGTTGGAACATGAGCTGGGACTGTGACTGGAACACATACATGACCCTTTTCTCATCTCGGTTTGGCTATTGTTAATCACTAGACTGCCTTACTGCCCTATGTTTGAATTCTCAGATATTTTTAAAAGGTGTAAATATTTCCCTGGACTAAATTTCCTGTTGTAGTACAACCTAAGAAACCTGGGTTCCAAGATGAAGCATCAAAGAGAGAGGGAGGGAAGGAGTGAGGGAGAAAGAAAAAAGAGAGCACAGGAAAGAGAAAGAAGGGGATTGGAAGAACAAGGTAGATGCTATATCCTCTCTTATGAATTCATATTCATATTTGGTATATTCTATTCCTTAGAAGCAAGCCATTAAAGCCAACCATATTCAAAGAAAGGGGGAATTAGACTCCACTTTTCAAATCAGGAGTGTCAAAGAATTTGCAAATGTGTCTTAAAACCACTATAGTTTCCCTTTTGTAGTCATTTGCTTGATTGCTCAGATCCAACCCCTCTTGTTCCCTCTGCTTATCTATATTTCAGAGCATTCGCTTTTGCACACTACATTTCCCAGGACTCTGTGCCTGCTGTTTCTGCTTAGGAGCAGCTAGTGGGAGGCATTGACAGGAAATTGGAGGGCAAGAGGAGGGGAAAATGTGATGATTTCTTCTCTTTCTGCTTCAGGCAATGTCTTTGGTAGTGCATGCACCTCGTGTTTGGTTTCACTTTCCACTGGGAGTTAGCAGTCCCTGTGCTTGGTACCATTGCCTCTCCCTTCAGTCCATGCCAACTGACTTCTGTTGCTAATCTGTGAATAGCCTTCCCATCTTCTGTTTGGCTTCTTGAGGTTTTTTTTTTTTTTTCAAGGCACATTTTGTAATTAGTTCCAAGTATAAGCTTTTCTTTAAACACTATCCCAAAGAATTTTGCTTTTCTGACTGGATATTGACTGACTCATATGTGAAAAAAAGATGAAAACACAAATTTTAAATGGTGATTTCATTGAGAACTTGGAAACATGTTTAAGCCTGTGGTCCAATTATACAAATTTTGAAGAATGGTAGCCATGAAATGATAAAATGTATACTCCACATTTTACCCATACTTATGAAAAACAAGTAAATAGATGTGTTGTGGATTATTTAATTGACTGAGTCTTAAGTGCTGAATAAATTCAGGACAATACTAGAAATTTCCCTTATCTATCTTTTTTTATATTTAAACATTTTTCATTAACACCTAGTAAATATATGTATTTTAGGGTATAGTGTGATATTTTAATACATGTAATCAATGAGTAATGACCATATACAAGTGGTAATATCAATCAAGGCATGGAAAAGTGTAGTGCATTTTTTACATGCTCATCAAAAAAGTTTCACTGGGCCAGGCGCAGTGGTACTTGTAATCCCAGAGGCTCAGAGGCTGAGACCAGAGAATTGCAAGTTCAAAGCCAGCCTCAGCAATGGCAAAGCACTAAGCAACTCAGGGAGACCCTGTCTCTAAATAAAATAGAAAATACAGGTGGGAGTGTGGCTCAGTGGTCAAGTGCCCCTGAGTTCAATCCTCAGTACCAAAAAAAATTTCAATGGGATCACTGCATTGCCTAAATCTGTTCTCTCATTCCCCAGACTCTTATTCCAACAACATCATGTAGATGAACTTTTTTTCTTGAGTAAAATGAATTTTTATGTGCGCTTTTTATGTGCTATCGGATTATAAGGGACTTAAGTATATGCTCAAATCAAGAGATTCCTTGAACTTTTAAAATCAAAAATGGCCATTAAAAACTTATGATTTAACAACAACAACAAAAAAAAAACTTCATGATTGTTTTGGAGGAGAGTGGAAGAGCAATTTAAAGGAATTTGGGTGCTCAGTGGGGTAGCATTACAGGAGCTATGAAATTATACAACTGTCTCCTCTCCTTACATTATGGATACAATTTATTTGTATTTTTATTTTTACTTTAAAATTGAAGTCACTAATCTTATGATTCCTATGCAGCCTTGACTTTGTTAATAATTAAATTCTTTTGCTTGGCATATCTTTAATTTGAACCATAGTGTTTGAGAGCTTCCAATCTGTGAATCTGTGTAAATGCATTATTGAATACTCTTCCAACAGCTCTTCGCTTTTCATTTTGCTCCTCTAGCCTACTCATTACTCAGTCTCTAAAACACACTTGTGACTTTTCTTAGAAAGTGCATTGCTGATAGCATGTTCTTTTTGTGTGTGCCACTCCTCTTTCCCTTTGTAGGAGAGTCTTAGATTTTATTGATGACACTGTCAGCCAGGACAGGTACTTTTCTGTCAAGTGGAGAAGCATTGGTTCTTTTCTCTGTAGCTGCAGAATCTATGCCCCTACAGACATCTTTCTCAGGAAGACGCAAAGTCACCTAATATAACAAAGTGTGTGTACAAACTAGTGCTTCTTTAGAAGAAGCTTGCACATATCAAAGGATATCTGGTATATTCTTAAAATATGTAGCAGAGTCTCTGACAAGGACAGTGTAGTCCAGGCACAGCTCCCCAAGGACTTTTATAATCTGTGTAGGTTTCAGGCAGAGTTGAGAGGAGAACTCGTGATAGTCTCAAAGTAGGTCCTGACCGGTCTCATACAGTGTTCACTGATTAATATTAAGGGGTGGTTAAATATAAACCATATCAGGTTTTGAAGATTATATGATGTCTACTAATCCCTAATGGTTAAGAGGAAAACATGAATATTGCATTAGTCAGCTTTCCACTGCTGTGACAAAATATCTAACATAAGCAACTTAAAAGGAGAAAATATTTATTTTGGCTCATAGTTTTAGAGGTTTCAATCCATGGTCAATTAGCTCTGTTGTTTCTGCCCCTGTGGTGATGCAGAACATCACAATTGAGTGTGTGTGGTAGGGAAAAGTTGTTCATTTCACAGTGGTCAGAAAGTATTGGGGAGGGGAACAGGGACAAATTATTCTCTTCAAGAGCATGTACCCTACGACCTGCTTACTCCAACTAGGCCTCACCTCCTAAAGTTTCTACCGTCTCCCAATAGCCCATGAAACTATGAAATCATCAATGATTTAACTCATTGCTGAGGTTAGTGCTCCCATGATCCAATCAATCACCTCCAAAAAGGCCACACTGCTGCACTAGAGAACCAAACCTTCAATATATGAGCTTTGGGAGAACTTTTCAGATTCAAACCATAACAAGACTCCTTTTCCTTTAAATATTACTGCTTAAAATTATGGCAGTTCAATATCTCCTTAGTAAGATGTCATAATTTTTTTCCATATTTTTATTGGTGCATTTTAGTTGCACATAATGATGGAATTTATTGTTACACATTCATACATACACACAATATAGCAATATTATTTGGCCTATATCACACTCCAAGACTTCCTCCCTCCCTCTCCTCTCCTTTTCCTCTATTCTACTGCTGTCCCTTTGATTTTCATGAGATCCTTCCACACCTTTCTTTTCCTTTTTTCTTTCTAGCTTCTACATATGAAAGAAAACACATGATCTTTGATTTTCTGAGTTTGGCTTATTTATCTTAACAGAATGAATCTCAAGTCCCATTCATTTTCCTGCAAATGACATAATTTCATTCTTCTTTATGACTGAATAAAACTCCATTATGTATATGTACCAAATTTTCTTTATCCATTCATCAGTTGATGAACACCTAGGCTGGTTCCAGAATTTGGCTATTGTTAATTGTGCTGCTATAAACATGGTATGCATGTATCACTGTGGTATGATGACTTTAATTCTTCAGGATAAATACTGAGGAGTAGGATACCTGAATTATATGATGTTTCCATGCCTAATCTTTTGAGGAACCTCCATACTGATTTCCATAGTGATTGTACTAATTTACAATTCCACCAACTGTGTCAAAGTGTTCTTTTTTCTCCACATCCTATCCAGAATTTATTATTGTTTACATTCCTAATAACTGCCATTCTGAGATGTCATACATCTTTATCTAGGTTCCCTCATTCTAGATTCATGTAAGTTCTATAGGTCACCTGAAAATTATGGCATGCTTACATCTTGACAGAAAGAAAAAGAAACATTTTTAAAAAGAACTTACTATAATTCATTTTCCTTTCAACATTTATTAATTCTTACTCTGTTCCACACACTGTGCTAAACACTGATGATTATTAAAAATGGAATATAGTTTCATTTCCAATATATCAATACATATTTATGAAGTTGCCCATTTCATTTTTGTTCGTTCTTCACTCTGGTAATAATTGCACAATTATATGATCTTATGTACCACATACTTCCCTTTAGAATTTCCTTTTCTGCCTTCTCTATTATGTGCAATCCTGACCTATTGATTCCTTCTTTAATATCCAGCCCCCCAAAACTGTTCTCTCTCTTCTGTGAACTCTGTACTCTTCCTCTTATGATCATAAGCACCAATCATTTGTGTTTGTGTGTTTATTCAGTGTCTTCTTGTCAACAGCGTGACATTCATCTTGTTATCACCAGAGCCTGGCACATTTTAGATGTTCCATTAATATAAACCACTACTGACCTTAAGGGTGTCATGCATGTGTGGAGTGTACTATTTTATAAAGAAGTGATCAAGAAAGATTCTCCCACCCCAGTATATACCCATAAAGAATATAAAGAGCATGAAAAAGCAAACCTTAAAAAAGTTTGCTCTTCATTTATACATCCTTGAAAATGGAATTAGGCATTTTCTTTCTTCCAAGGGCAGTGCCTCTGAGTGCTGAGAACCTTTGTTTTTATATTGCTAATGGTGTTTTCATCAATTCAAATAAAGAAGCTGTTTGGCAGCATACCTTTGGCTGGAACTGCCATGCTAATCACATTGGAACTTTTCTGCATTTTCTGACCAAAGAGAAAAGGTTATAAAGAGATTGCTGCCATGCAGGTAAGGAACGCAAGTCATTAAAGGCTCTAGGCAGAGTCAAAATTGTATTAAAAATACAAGTATATTGCCAAGATTTATGAGTGTCATCATTTTCTCCCAGATATCCATCAGAGCATAATACTAATTCTCTATTCAGTTTTATGTGTATAAATTTGCATGGAAGAAAACATTGAACTAATGAGTGCTAAACATTTTCATTCTGAGGTTGTGTATTATTGACTTTTACATGGGGTTATAGACTTAGTTGTACTACGTATTTTAAAACACAATAGTCTGAAACTTATGTGAAAACCAACAATGTCTAATAGCTATGGACTCAGAGAGTGCTAAAAATCCCTAACAGAAACTTGAGTAATTAAGTATCTCTGGCAACAAATGAGCATAGGAAATTATCAAACATTACAACATTATGCCAACTCATTGAGACAAGTTGTTGGTCAGATATTGATAAAGATTGCCTATCATTATATTAATGTGTCCCATTGATGCTGTATCTTAGTGAAAATCAAAAGGTCAGGGAAAGCAGGTGTGGTGGCATATGCCTGTAATCCCAGAAACTCAGGAGGCTGAGGCAGGAGGATCCCAAGTTCAAAGCCAGCCTCAGCAACTTAGCAATGCTCTACTTAGTAAGAATATATCTCAACATAAAAATAAATAAAAATAAAAAATGGCTGGGGATGTGGCTTAGTGGTTAAGTACCCCTGGGTTCAATCCCTAGTACTAAAAAATGATAAAATAAATAAAAGCCCAGGGTGTGTGCTGATCAATGTGTACCAAACAGTGCAAGAGCTG